>NC_063344.1:53071736-53124001 GCF_021869965.1 Rhincodon typus
TGCTGCTTGGCCTGCTGTGTTCATCCAGCTGTACACCTTGTTATCTCAGATTCTCCAGCATCTGCAGTTCCTACTATCTCTTAAGGACAGAATTATCCCTTTTTGGGATTAAGTGTGGGGCAAAAGTATGTTTGCTGGTGATAAACATACCACCCCCATTGCCAAGATAACTTGACTGATCATGCACCAGTCCATTCATTGAGAGCTGACAGCCAAGGACGGGTGAAGTTTTTGGTGTATTCAGGCTTTGACATTGGAGTCCTGGGTTACCAGCAGCTGCCAGCCAATTGGAGGCCAGCAGCTTCTGAGTAATAATGATCATCATCAAGTCTTACTCCTTGGAGTGTCCAGTGGCAAAAAGCCATGGGATTTTTATCTTCTTGATATATGATGGAGATAGTGGGAACAGGGGATAAGAGACACGGGCAACGGGGTGGTTTCACAGCCCATCTCATTGAAGGCAAAGATGGAGACCAATTGACACCAGACTGGGGAAAAAAAAAATGATACCACAACCGCAGCAGGCAGGTTGCCCTAGTTTGCCAGTCAGGAAACTAGCCACCTTTCTTGCCAAACAACACGGGTAGGCCATCAGGGAAGTGGTAAGTTGAGGCCCTTTAGTGTCTATTCATTGACCACTTCACAGCCTGCAGTGCTGGCAAGTCAACAAAGTCACTATGGTTTCTTTAGCAGCATCTTCTAAATATATGACATTAACCACCTAGAAGCCACAAGCACAACAGGCACATGGGTACACTGGGTAGAAACTTGACAAGGTCCTCGTATACTGTCTGCGAGAGACGTGCACTGCTCCTCTTCTGGAAGGTCTGCCGAATGCCAAATGTCTTATTATTTTGTGTTTTTATAAAATAGGGAGTGAAGTGGGATAGAGCTTTTTTTTTGAAAAGCGTTTTAGCAAGGGTGCTGTATTTTTTGAAAAGCAAGTAAATAGACAACGATGCCAGGTATCATTTAACTGTTTGAACAAGCAGTAATTGGAGTTTGAGTTGCGGACAATTTGCAGCCAATGGGATGTACAGATGCAGCTTTTTCTGGCAACAAGAGGTTGATTGGTCTATGGACTATTCATGACTGTTCATCAATGATAGAGGCCTTTTTGTCTGCCAGTCACTGTGTGATTGGTTTTGAAGTAACTGAATAGCATGGATCTGGGAACAATTACAGACACAGAGAAGTATTCAGTTCTTCCCCAGCTAGGGAGCAGTATCTCTGTTCTCTGCAGTCAAAACTCACTGTAAAACTGAAGAAAACCGATTTACCCTTCCTGCAACAATTTTTGCAAGTTGTGCATTTTAACTGATAAAGCAGAGTCTTCTTGAGAAGTAAACCAGCTAACTTGTGTTCTTTACCCACCAGCAGAAGCATCAGAGAAAAAGGACTCAAGCAATGTGCTAAACAGTACAGGGGCCATAAGGATAACTCAACAAAAGTACCTTGGGACAAAGACTACTGAACTGTCTTTCCTGATTTTCCCTCTGTTTAATAACCAATTTTACCTGTCTGTTTATCTGTGTGTGTGTGTCTGTGTTAGCAAGGGTGCTACATGTTTTGAAAAGCAAGTAAATAGACACTGATGCCAGGTATCATCTAACTGTTTGAACAAGCAGTAATTAGAGTTTGAGTTGCAAACAATTTGGAGCCTATATAAAATATATATAAACATATATACACACACACAAGAGGAGATTTATATAGAAATTAGATGTTGAATGAGTGACATTGTATGGCAATGGGTTATTACTGTTTGCCTGCAGCTAGAATTAATTACTTACAGTAAATAGTAATTCTTGTTTAGAACAGAAACCTGATCCGTGTTTTATATCAACCTAGAGGTCTGAAAATCGGGTAAATTGGGGAACTTTGCATACTTTATAAAATCTTTAACTTCTACCTGGGAATAATGAGGTTTGATTTCCAGCACACTAGCCCAATGAGTTCTAACTTGAACCATAAATCATCAGATTCTGAAAAGGCCATCCTCCTGGATTTAAGACACCAGGAGCAGGAGTCTTGCCTACTGAAAGTTGCCAATCAGAAGCTTGCAGCTCTTGTTCTCAGTAACAGTACAAGGGAGGCAGTAGCTGTTGTAGGGTAAATATCAACTAGAGGCCCAGGATTTTGAAGCTCCCTAAGTCACGGATAAGTAATTCGGGAGGGGTTTTTTGGATGATTGTCACAGGGAGAGCATTGCAGGGTGGTCATGAGCAAGGGCCAGATGCTGGTCCTCGGTGGATTCCATGCTCCCCAGTATGCAGACCCTCAATCAGGCTCTGAGTGCCTTTGTCTGTGGGACATCCGCCCCCAAATGTTACATGGAGGCTACACGGATTTAGCGGGACATATAGTACATGGCCACAGGCCTGCTCCCCATTGGGTTCATTCCTGTGGCTGTAGGATGAGGCCTTTAAGTAGTCACTAATTAACTTCTATCAGCCTCACTTGGTGGCTGAACAGAGAGGTCATGGATCTTCGTGCCCCAGGACTCAATACTGAAGGAGGCACAACGGTGGAGGTTTAATGGTGAGCATATACCATCTCGATTAATTTCATGCCATTCTCATCTCCAAGGCTGCTACCAGAGAAAGCAAAAGATTCCAGCAACTGGAAGTTCCCCTCCAAGTCATATATCGCTTTGTCCAGGATATCGCTTCCTCATCACTGGATTAAAATCCTGGACCTCTCTAATTCCCAATATAATAGCATTGTTTTTATTCATTCTTGGGATGTGGGTGTCACTGACTGGGTCAACATTTATTGCCCATCCCTAGTTGCCTCAACAGCAATTAGGAGTCAACCACATTGCTGTGGGTCTGGAGTCACAAGTAGGTCAGACCAGATAAGGATGGCAGTTTCCTTCCCTAAAAGACATTATTCAACCAGCATATGGATTGCAGTAGTTCAAAAAATAAGTATATTCTAAAGATTGACAAACAGGAGGCTGGAAGAGCAAAGCAAGCCAGGCTGTGTTCTTCCAGCCTCCTGTTTGTCTGCCTTGGAATCCAGCATTAGTAGCTTTTTTTGTCTCTAACCATATTCTAAAGATTATCTAGGAACGTACAATAAATGCTAATCTGGTCAACAACATCAACACCTCAAGAACTAATGTATCTTACAGAACATCAGATAAAGCTTAAATTCAGTAAAAGGAGCCATAAAATATGCAACCAGTGATTTCAAGATGTCTTCATAATTTTAAAGCCCATCCTCCATCACTCACAGCATACTAAATGCCAGGAAGAATTATCAACTAGGGTTGTTTTGGCTTAATTAACATAAAATATATGGGATGACGTAATTCAATTTTCTCCACACTATTACAATATTCCATTTAGGCATGTGCGCTATTTTATGCTTTCAGTCATCAGCACACCTTCCCAAACAAAAAAAAATTCAGAATTGACAGGTAAAAATAAAAGCCGAATGGAGCTGCTCACAAAGGCTTCCCTTTTCAAGTTCTCATGGTTTAGTGTCATACACTGTATAATGCAAGTGGAGAACCTAGGCTAGTGCTTCAGTAGCCACTTATGGTAAAGCATTCTGTATTCTAATAACAAAATGTGTGAAAAAATCCTAAAGTCTCCTTTTGTTTGGCACTGAAATTATTCTGTGGGATGCTAATGTACAAATGCTTAACACGTTCTTGTGAAATTCCTTTCTCCAATTTTCTTAAATAGAGTCACTAACCCATTATATGTAAAATGGATTAACACCTTTGCTTAGTACTTTAGCAACTAAATTATGTTTTTGAGGCTAAATACATTATTGGATATTTGAGCTTTGTGCCTTCTTTACGAACTAGCTGTCAGGTAGCTAGTTTAAACTTACTACTGTAGAATCAACTTCGCTTGATGCTATATTTATTGAATGCTAGTTATTGTAAATAAATTTACATATATGACTTTTTTTAATGAAATGTCTTACTTAACAGCAGATATTTTGAATTTATTTTGAATAGATTAACACCTCCTTTATAAATTTCTTGTAAATACATTAAGTATAGATATGATAAAAAGAACTGTAATTTTTAAATTACAGAAGTAAATACATTCCAAAATATTTTTTTGTTTGCACAGCCCTTTGGGCAGTTGTGAAAGGTGCCATATTAATCACTTTGTGATATTTAAATAGTAACTTTTTTTGAAAATTTGGAAACCTTTCATGACTGAGAGAACTGATATTATAATTTGAGAAAAACTAGGGTGAACTAGAAAGTACCTCTACTTTGTTGAACAGAATTAAGAGTCAATGAGCATTTTTTTTTGCTTATTATTTATGTTGATCTCTAGAATGTTGAAAGTTGACACTTTGGTTTGAAGGGCTAAATTAACCAGGTCAGCCATTTTACATTAATTCAGTTCCTTGAGATCTGACACCCTAAATCTTCTCAAAATTCCAGTTTTTAACTGAATATACACCTTTCCACATTAAACATTTACAAATAGCATTTACTTATGTAAATTTGAACTCAAATTACAAACCCAAGAGAAATCACATGATCAATTTTTTTTACACAATATCAAAGTTCCAAGTCCTCATAGTAGCATTTCACTCATTGATAAAGCACTTCATGTTTAAATTAATTAAATTACTACATACTTTACTTTAGGAAGCCAATAAATATGCCAATCCTCCACACTGTCTGAATTCAGCTTACTGTGGTGTAATTTATTTTTCTTTTTCAAATAAGAACATTAACAACAAATCTTCTGGAAGACTTTTCAAGCAAAATGTTTCCCTCATTCCCTGTTCAATATGACTTAAAGGTGATGTAAATGACTCCAAAGCACAGTGGTGAGATATCAACGTAGCAATAAACTTTTAGATACGAATGTCAGTGAGCCATTCAATAGTGCTGATGGATACAGTAAAACTTGGGGCAGCAACTGCAACAGCTCAATGGGGAAAGGTTACCGTCTAAGGCCCTCCTGCCACAGTACACCAAGGACCTGGAATTCATTTAAAACCCCTCAGGCTGTATGCACCACAGAATGTTTGACATGAAATGTAAATGTACATTGTAACTATACCCTGTAATGGCAAGTGTAGCAAGACATCTCATGTACTGTATTGAAAGAAAATGACCTGTATAACACTTTATGTAACATCAAATTTGATCAGTTATGTAATGTACTTTTACAAATTGTATGAATAAAGCATATTTCTACTGGTTACTGATTTTCTGGATGCACAATAGAAGAAAAATGGCAGGCAGGGCCCCTTGAGGCCAGGCACAGTCTACTTCACCATCACATAAGCCAATTTCCCTGCTTCAGCAGTTATTACTCCATCTTCAAGAAAAGAAAGATTTGCAAAAATGTAAATCTGTTCCTAACTGCAGAAGATGTTCCACTTCACAACAATTTCATGGTATAAACATGGCAAATGACCATGAATCACAGATAATGTTTCACAATGATTGTACAACAAACATTACTTTTAAGTTTTTTTTTGAAATGTAGTGAACTGTTTCTTTGCTTGCAGATTACATATTCATTTTATAGTTTTTATATTTTATGTCTGCCTACCGGATTCATACTTATCCATGACATATAAACAAGATGGTTATGCTTTTAATGATGCACCATGAAAAACCCTACACGTGTGCTCAGAAACCTTGATGTATAATAAATCTGCCCACATTTTGAAATATTGAAAGATTGTTGCGATCTGTTACACAGCTTTTTTTTAAACTGATCCTAATAAAACAGATTGAATGAATTATAGGTATGAAATCATATCAATTCTACAGTTCTGCCTGGGTGAGTAAAGTGCTTTTGCTAACTTACATTTAAGGCATAAGGAATAAAAAGCAAGATACCAAGGATACACTTTATAAATTCATGCTCTTGATCAATGTTTTACGTGATGGAAAGCCATTCAGGACACATTGACCTCTTTGTCCATATTCCCAGAATTCACTGCAGTGGCAGGAAGCTTTCCAGTGGGGGAGTTAACTTGTAAAATCTAATCTAATAATAAATGTTTATTACAGCAATACAATACTTTGCAGTTAACTCATCTTTGCAGCTGTTCCTTTTGCATTAGGGTTAATTAAAATACATATCAGATCTTTGAAAAAAAATCATTTGAACACAGCTGCTCACAAACTTTACCATGATGGACTATGTTAATAACACGGCATTGAACAGTCAAGGCCACACTGGCAGTGATGATTTTAAAAAAATAAATTCTGAAAGTTATATTAAGCAACATCAGGATCAATGATTTGTAAATTGAATTCTAAGCTGTGGTACATTACCTAGTTTAAGTCTGTCACCCATAAATCCTCATATGTATTTTTTTTTAAAACAATACTTCTGAGTAGATGACAAATATCTGAGGGAAAATATTAGTTTGTGTGAGGTGCTGATTTGTACATTTGGGACAGAGATTTTACATCAAAGTAATCGCATGATGAGATACACTGTTCCTTTCCAAGCAATTTTGTATAATGTATTTGGTACTCTATGCTAGATGAAATTTCAAAGAGAAAAGAAAATGAACCACATAAAAGTAAACTATGCTTAGAAAACATGGATATTTGCAAGTATACAGTCAATCGAATCTTTTGGCTCTCAACATTCAGAATAGAGTAAGCTAGCCTGGATCAAATTGGCCTTTTGAGACCTGAATTCCTGATATATTGAGCTGGTTAGGCACATGGGTTTATTCAAAATGAAACAGATGCGTATCCTAATTGCTGACACAAAAATACAGCAGGCGTCTCAAATACTGGCATGACATTCAAACATATAGTTTATGACATACTCAATACAAATACTGGGTTACAGTTCCAAAATCTCCACAGACAAACATGTTGGTGTGCTGCTACAAAATACTGGACAGACACTTTTTACCAACATGAAATACACCTTATAATTATTAAAACCACAAGTGAAATTATATTTTTTTACACACAACTGCATGTTGCTTGAGACCACATATAGCCCTATTTCAGAGATTTCTTCCCTTTTAAATCCCCTCTCTGTGGGCACTGGTTAGTATCTATGCCATGAAGTTAGCTTAGGGGCACCTGTAGTTTGGGCAGTAAAGATTATCACTCAGAGTCAAATAGGATATTAAGTGTTCATGCACACTTTTACCTCCAAATCAGCCAGATGCCATCTTGAAGAAGGCATTACTCATGGGCAGCTAACGTCTACCAGAAGTGCATCAAACAGACAGATCATGACATGAATCAGTGTTAAATATAACATCACGTAGTGGAGCATGCATTTGGCTGCAAGTAAGGGCAATGTTCAATTGTTTTGTGTTTGATTATGTGAGTCTAATACCTGATCTATTCTCACTGTGCTTGATTGGTTGAGCCTAGGTGTTGAATTAAATAAAAGTAAACAAGCAACGCAGAAAGAGCTTGAATGTGCTAGAAGCAGAAGTAGGTCGACAGTTTAAAGTATTGTTTTTAAAAAACTCTGTAAAAATGGTTTTTACTTACATAAAAACTATTGTCATTTCAGAATTACATTTGAGGAAAATTAAGTACATAAAATGTCCACCACCAAGCTTTCTACTTGAAATATAGAAATGTAAAATAATGGAGAGAATGCACTGAGATCCCATAGACATGTAGTGCAGTGCTGGAAAAGAGGAGGAAATGGGGAAGAAGGAGTCTCGATAGGACAGCATATGTGCCCAGACAGATAGATGGATTGACCATGCTAAACTGTCCATAGTGTTGTGGTATGTTCAGGCTGGGTGAGCTAGCCATGATAAATGTGGGGTTACAGGGATAGAGTGGGAGGGATATATCTGGTGAGATGGCCTTTAGTGTAGTCAGTGCAGACTGGATGGGCCGAATGGCTCTTTAAACACTGTAGGGATTCTTTGATTTTATGTATATAGCCACGTTTAAAAAATGATAGGGTAGTGTACTACAGTACTAGACTGAAACAATGCTTTAGCTGTTTGGTCCACTCTGGAAGAACACTGCAATGCTTGTCAGAGTGTTTTTATGATAGGTAGTGGCCTGCTGAATACTGCACAACAGCACCATTATTGGACCAAAGCCTTTACTATCCACTGCACAATGAGCAGATGAAGGAGCAGGACTAATAGGAAGGTGAAGAAGCGGGGACAGAACCAAGACAGCCTCTTTCTACATGGGTTATCCTTGAAGAACTATTTAAATTGTGATATTTGTAATAATAACCCCAATCTCCCCATTCACCAGTAGTCCCAAATTTATGTTCCCCTGCCTTTTAGCATCAAAGTCTCCTTTTGATCATCATTAGAAAAAGATCATAAAATACATTTTCCAAATAAAATTTAATAATGAAATTATGTCACAGTGCATAGAAACCACTCACTTGTCTTTCATCACCCTTTGTCAATCTTTGTGCTCCAATGCAATGCTATCCCAGTGGCTGCAGTATGGCTGCTGGAAGGCTTCTGAGTTTGCTCCATCTCAATGTCCTGCCCTTAATCAATTGTCTAAGATACATGTGCCATGCCATTATCCAGGTTGCTGTCTTTGGGTGTGAGATCAAGTGACAGTGTCTTCATCATCACTCTTGTCTTGGTGTTCTTCTGCAGTCTGGCCAGGTTGCACTTGTTAAGTATCTGAAAGGAAAAAGCTACAAGAGTAAAATTGCAGTGCAGGGAGAATAGGGATAATTGTAAGCAGCATATACTTAAACCATTTGCAGCTTTTAGATTATGGGAATGTGTGGGAAGAAAGGGAGTGCAAGTGAGAAGAAAACAGTCACCTTCAATGATTGAAATCCTGCTTTTGACCAAGGGTCCAGCAATAGTTGTTGCACTAATGATCAGAACTACCTCCTGCATGGGGTTTAGGATGCATAGGTGTATCCGGTCCATTGGGTAGCTCCTACTGTCTTCAGTTGTATATTGTGTCTTGTGAGGGAGAGTAAAGTGTGTCAATGAGCGCAATGCAATTTCATTTAGGTAGTGATTGCATGCTACTTCCTGTGCCTGATGCACAAGTGTTGTCCCCAGTTTGCATTTCTCAATTGCAAACTCAGCTTTCTTGTGTGTAAGTTGGTTCACTGATTGGTTTATCTTTAGCGGAGGTTAGTTCCCGAAGCTGCTTTTGACAATCTTACATTTCTGTTACTAAATTTTCTTGTCCAGTGCTAGCTGCTTTTCCACTTTATCCAAACCAGCCTTTCAAGCTTGGGTTCTATTCTTCTATTCTCGCACCACAACTTGGAGATGCCAAGAATTTCAAACCTGCCAAATTATTATGAAGAATAAAATCCACCCCTCCAAAAGGTGAACTAGGAACTATTCCCAGAGTAACAATTCCACCTGCTAATTCACTTTGGAAATTAACGTAAGACAAAGGAACAGGCACACAAATTCCATAAAACTCTGAATTAATAATTTCTCTTTCATCGAACAATCCAGAATGCCACCAAATCACCAGCTACCGTCAATGACTGATATGCTCCAGTAATTCCCAAAACATTAATCTATTTAACTGTGTTGAGGAATAAGAGAATACTTGTTCCTAAAAGACAATGCTTATAATAACCTCCAGTAACCTGGGTCAGAGTGGCATATTCAGGATGAATTACTTTCACTACCTTGAGTCAACTCCTCAAATCTAATAGCTCCTGAGGCAATTTTTTTTTAGGTACACACTGTTACTGTTTTAACACACATTACCTTTTCTCAGACATAGAGTCATAGAGATATACAGCACAGAAACAGTCCCTTCAGTCCAATTGTCCATGCCGACCAGATATCCCAGAGAAATCTAGACCCATTCGCCAACATTTGACCCATATAACCAATGGTGTGCCACAAAGATCGGTGCTGGGTCCACTGCTTTTCATCATTTATAGAAATGATTTGGATGTGACCATAGGAGATATGATCAGTAAGTTTGCAGTTCATACCAAAATTGGAGCTGGTACTGTTTTTTTCTGAAGAATCCTGAAGTGTTCCTACTACTCCCACTGCTTTGAACAATTTGTTTTTACAAGCCTTTCTTGCGGCAATGGAAACGTACTGGAATCTTAATATCATCTTTTTTCCCTGTACTATAATTTCTATTGACTGGAATAGTTTCGTTAAATTATGTAACCTAGGTTCCTCTTTAATGAGTTTAGAATTTTTGATTTCTTCTGATCCTTAAAGTTTTCCTTCTTCCATTGTTAACTTCTCTCACTTGCATTCACTTTTCTTCTTCAAGTTCAAGTTTTCTCATTTTTTTTCTATTTCAACCTGTTTCACCTGCAACTGCATTATAGCCAACTCAGGCTGTGTTACACCTGGGGTAAACTCTCCATCTTCCAATCCCAGATGCTATGCTATTATCTCAACTTTCTGTGTTCTCTTAGACCCTCCTTTTAACTCTAACTCAAACTTTTCTGCCAATTCCAGGACCGTAGTCTTGGTTCAGTTTTGCAAATCTTTACCTTTGAGAAAAATCATAGCAACTGACCAAACCATCTTGAATTTTCAATATGTACAATAAAATTCATCTTGGAATTTTTATCAGCTTTAACCTCAGCAGGACTCAGCACTTTGTCTATGGATTTCGGATCACTGATGAACCCAGAAATTATGTTATAATACCAGATCAGACTGCAAAATTTACTGATAATCTGGCTCGGTACTGGTAACTTTTTAAAAAAGTAGCCAAGGAATTCAAAACTCCTATTAAGAGAATAAAGCTACAAGATTCCCTGGTTTTGAACAGCAAAAATAAACTTAATGAAGATTGAACAGAACACTTCAAATTGCAAATGTAATCTAAAGACATCCCTTGGATTTCTCTGCAAATCCCCAGATGTTTGCAACGCTCTGGGTCATCAAATCACATTAAAACTTCACCATGGATTCCAATTCTCCAC
This sequence comes from Rhincodon typus, assembly GCF_021869965.1. Taxonomy (NCBI): domain Eukaryota; kingdom Metazoa; phylum Chordata; class Chondrichthyes; order Orectolobiformes; family Rhincodontidae; genus Rhincodon; species Rhincodon typus. The sequence continues at coordinate 53,082,599 of NC_063344.1, forward strand.
TGTTGAAGGCTGAGCATCAGAATTTCCTCAAAGGCCACTACAACATGGACTGTTTCAACTCATGCTCACATTTTGACAGTTATTTATTCCATTCGGGACTGTACTCCCCTGGATTTTGGAAACTGCACACTGCAGGATGCAGGAATGAGATAAATCATCCAAAGAGAAAGATGAGGTAACGGGAGGTTGGCCAGACATACATTCTGGATGCTGTAGCAACAGATAGCCACAGTGGTCAATCCAGGGTGTCAAGTTCTAAAAATTAGGTGTCAACCTGCTGAAGCCACCAAATAAGACTACCTGCATGTCAAACTGCACAAGTGATAGACAGATCTAAGTGAGTCCACAATCAATGGATCAGCTATAAGCTCTGTGCAGTCATGCCACATCCAGTCATTAACGGTGGTGAAAATTTCAAAAACTCACTGGAAGAGGAGGCTCCACAAAAATCCCCAATCTTCAATGATGGCAGACAGCAACAGATCAGTGCAAAAAATAAGGCTGAAACATTTGCAGCAATCTTCAGTCAGAAGTGCTAAGTGGATGATCTATCTCAGCCTCCTCCAGTAGTGGGGAGCATCACAGATACCAGCCTTCAGCCAATTCGATTCACTCCATGTAATATCAAGAAACAGTTGGAAGCACTGGACAGTGCAAAGGCCACAGGCCCTGACAACATTCCAGCAATCGTCATGAAGGCTTGTACTCTGGGACTTGCCACTCTGCAACCCAAGCTCTTCTAGAAAAGTTACAACACTGGCATCTACCTGACAATGTGGAAACTTTCTCAGCTATGTCCTGTACACAAAAAGCAGAACAAATCCAACCAGACCAATTACCATCAGTGTAATCTCGCTCATCTGTCAAGTGATGAAGGGTGTCATCAACAGTGCTATCGAGCAATATTTGCTCAGCAATAACTTGCTTTGTGATGCCCAGTTTGGGTTCTGCCAGGACCACTCAGCTCCTGATCTCATTACAACCTTGGTTTAAACATTGATAAAACCGTTGAATTCCAGAGGTGAGGTGGGAGTGACAGCCCTTGACATCAAGGCTGCATTCGACTGACTGTGGCATCAAGGAGCCCTAGCAAAAGTGGAATCAAAGGGCATCAGGGGCAAACTCTCTGCTGATAGGAGTCAGATATGGCATGTAGGAAGATGGTTGTGGTTGTTGGAGGTCAGTCAAACTATGTAAAACAACACTCCTTTCAGCTGTGGAGCTGCTGAAGGTTCTGTACATACTGATTAGCATGCAGAAGTTTCTGCTGTGCACAGACCTCAAAACAAATATGGAGAATATAGCAGTAAAGTAAATTATCATCAGAGATTGTAAAGAACAAAATTCTCCATTTTAAAGATGTATGGGAGCCAATTGACATGGAGCAGCTAGTGATCTCAAGCAACCCAGAATGAGGAAAGGACCAATGAAATCTTCACATGTAATAGATCATTTTTGATTAACCAAAAAGACACCTTAGAAAAGAAAAATGAACAAGGATACAAATATGGCTACAGCTTAAGATTTTGGTCATCCCTTTGTCAAGAGCAGAGAATAATGCAGGGAAGGTTAAGAGAGAAATTAATCGAATGCATGAAGTTGAAGATGGATGAAAATTTGCATTTATGTAGCCTAGCAGACTACGAATGGCAGTCTTGTTCATTGATATTGGGATTACTGTATTTCAGTGTGGTAGAATGAAGGTTGCAGGATAATATTAGTCATGTCGATCTTTGCAAGTCATTGAAAATATTTCCTGGAATTGTTAAATTTCTCCTTTGACGGTAGCATATTAATAGTGTGTTGTTTTTAGCCAGCATTGTTTGGATTATAGTTTTTTATCTATTGAAGCATTTGTTGTAATATTAATTATTATTTTAATGCAACAGCAATTTTGATTGGATGAATAATTCATTTCTATAACATTTCTAAAAAATTGCAGATGGTCAATGAAATCTAAGAAGAAAAATTGTAATTTGTGGTGTTTTTGAAAATGTACCAGGTATCTTATGAAACATTATAAATCTTGGTCATATAAACACATTCTGCTGAACAGTCTCATTATATATTCTTAAATTCAAACTTAGACTGGATACCCTATAGCTTGGCATGCTGTAATGAAATTCTTTCTCAATGGCACACATGCAACACCTCCACAGCTGGGAAGGTGCAGTTAATGATGAACTTACATAGGTGATTTCCAGTCTAAGTATGGATCTGAGAATTAATAGTGGAGCTGTAGACAAAAAACTAGCATAATATTAAGATGGAACTGAACTTTATTTGAGTTCTGTTAAAAGATCATTGATGTAAATCATTAGTTCTGTCACTTCATGGATACTACCTGACTTCAACATTTTCTGTTTTTCTTTCATCTGTGCCTATGGCCTTTAACCCCAGTTCACCAAAGGATTCAACTGCTATTAACTCTTCATTTGAATGGGACAATGATAAATTAGAATTCTATTAAATTTCTGAGTGGATATTGTTTTCCTTTGCTGACACTCAGTAAAAATATTCTGCCTTTTATAGCAAATCCTTCCTTTTTTCTGAAGAAAGGAGATAACCCTGCCTCCTTCACCTGCCCACTGCAAGATTATTACCATGAAACACAAGGCATTTGGCTTACTTTATTCAGAGCATCTCTTGAAACCGATAAGCAAAATTCAAGCACAAATGAACAAATCTCAACTCAGCTGCAGGGTCATGACTAACCTTGAAAGAATTCACATACAAGATTTTTGGCTTAGAAAGAAAAATATAAAATGCATTTTTAGGCAAGTTTTATGTGTGGGACTGGCATACATAAAAAAGGATGCTGAAAATCATTGAATGACTTATAAATGTTGAATAAAGCAAGCCAAGAATAGAAATTTTCATTCCATCAGTCTAGGTTAGATTCAGTGCCTGGACTTAGAAATATATCTTACGTACTATCCCGTCACCTGCTATCAATTTAACAAAATGCTACAATGAATCTGCTGCAGTATGAAGCTACGGTCATGTTGGCACTGTTTAGATTACCAAAACCTGTTTATGACAGTGTTCTGTTTGGCCATTACTAAATACAGCAAGGAATACAAGCTAGGAGATAGCAAGAACTGTAGATGCTGGAGTCAGAGATAACATAGTGTGGAGCTGGAGGAACACAGCAGGTCAGGCAGCATCAGCGGGGCAGGAAAATTGTCATTTTGTGTCAAGACCCTTCTTCAGAAATGGGGAGGGGGAAGGGAGCTGGGAAATAAATAGAGGACTGGTGGGGCTGGAGAAAGGTAGGTGGGATGGTGATAGGTGAATGCAGGTAGGGAGTGGTGGGGATTGGTCAGTGGGATGGGTGGGATGGTTAAGTGGGAGAGAAGATGAACAGGTTGTGTCGGGTCAAGGAGGCAGGAGGGAGAATGTGTGGGGCTGGGGAAAGGTAGGTGGGGAAGTGAAAGATTGGATGCAGATAGGGGGTAATGGGGATTGGTCGGCGGGAAGGGTAGGGCAGATAGGTGGGGTTTTAATTTTCATTTTGCTCTTACAAGCCAGGAATGAGAAACTTCAATTATGACAATTGTTGAAGAAGTTGGAACTATCTCCATGAAGAGAAGAAGACTGAGAAGAAGTTTGATAGAGGTTTTCAAAGTCATTCACAGGCTGGATGGAAAAGATTAAACAAACTTGAATGAGAGAATGTAGACTGAAAGTGATTTGCAAATGAAGCAGGGGATAGTTGCTTGCAGTGCAAGGAATGCACTGCTTAGAAATGTGCTGGAGGTAGGTTCAGCTGAGGCATTCAAGAGGGTACAAAGAACAAAGAACATTACAGCACAGGAACAGGCCCTTCAGCCATCCAAGCTTGTACCAATTGGATGAATATTTAAATAGAAATAGCCTATAAGGGTATAGGGAAAACCAGGAGATGGGAAAATGTAACGATGCTCATTTGAAGAGCTGTTGCAGGTACGAGGGGCTAAATGGCCTCCTTCTATGCAGTAACAATCCTGTGATTTGAGTAATTTTCTGCAAACTAATTCAGAATTAAGGAACAAACACTTCAGCTGACATGCTTTCTGTAATCAACAGATTATGTCATCAAACAGCAGATTACTGGGACAGAAAATACTAGAAATGCATTGCAGGCCAGTCAGAATAAGGAAAAGAAAGGCAAATTGGTCAGGGTGCTTCAATGACAGCAGAGGCAACAGTGCAAAAGAACATGATAATGAACAAAGATGGGTCTGGAGGTACTGTAAATAATCAGAAAGCGAAAAAACAATGGTAACATCCCAGTGGAAGAACTTCATTTTAGTTTAACAAAATATATCTGTACTCTGCATTTGCTTATTTTACCAGAGGCATTGCTCAGGAACATAGTAACATATATAGAAATAGAATTTTAATTCCAGTAAAACTACACAAAAGAAACTAAATTCAGTTCTTGGGGGAAATATATGACTTTTTTTTAACTTGCTGGGAACAATAATAAATCCATTTCTCCTTTCCTTGGTGTAAACCTGTGACCCTGGGCATTGAAAACCTCCATAGCTGCTTTTCCAGCCCATTAGGATAATCTAGCTATTTGACAAGGCCCCTTTCCTTTGTAATATGACCTGTCCATAAACATAAAGGGACAAATTCCAAAAAGGAAAGAACATTTATAGCAAAGGAAGGGAGTTAAAGATATTAACTGATAACATTTAAAATAGGCTAAATTTATTTAATCTTACATAGTCATTTAAGCCTTCAGCAGATTTCTGTATTAAATTTCTGTGATTTTTTGATTCTGGCAGTTAAGTCTGAATCAGCATACCACCATGTTGAGACCTCTTTATAGCCCTCGATTACCCACTTTTCATCCATATAATTTTTAGGGTCTTTAGAGATTCGTTCAGAAGCTTGGACACTTAAATTTACCAAACCGATCCAAAATTATCCAAGCTTGGTATTACCTAATCATCACCACTTGATTTATCTGTTTGTAAAGTTTTTTTTAAATATACTGGCGTGTTTTACTAAGGATCTGAATCATCAGCAGGCATTCCTCAATTTCAGAAAAAGATAGCAATTTAAGTCAATGAGACCGCAGAATGTATGATATGGGAAACATCTCACAAGTGCAACAGGGAGGCAGTCTATTAAGATTGCTGCAAATATAGAAGGAACTACCCAAAATAGGGAACTCCGTTTTCCATTGCTAATATCTGTCAGCCTGATGGATTGGTGAGTGAGGGTGGCAGGTAGGGAGACAAAGGAGAAAACCACAATTTGCTATTTGTAACAGAACAGTTGTTTGCAGAGCACCAAACTCTTTCTCTGTGGATAAGAACACATAATTTAATCCCCGTAACTACAAGGAAACTAAATGAAATAATACAACAGTGATCCTAAGATCACTGAATAGTCATAAGAACATTCATATGTTTGAATGTATTGTTGTTGATGTAACCCATTAAGACTTTATCATGAGGATGCAGGTAGCTGAAAAAGCGTAGGCATTAGGAGCAAATGGATAGAGCAACATCCTCTACTGTATCAATGCAATATATAGAAACAAAGATAACTGCAACATTGATTCGCAAAAGTGTCAATGAACTTGGAGACTAAAAACAAAATCTGATTAACTCTGGTTAAATATTTGTGCTGTTGATCCACATGATTAAAGAGAAAGAAAAGTGATTGGAAGTGATTTTTCAGAAAGCATCTCCTATTAGGAAAAAAAGAGTTGAGCAATGAACCCAAGTTAAATATTTTGTCTAAACAGAGAACAGCTGTGTTAGGGCTTCTTGAGACATTGCTACACCAGTGATGTCACTGATAGGGAGATGCACTATAGAGAGGGTCCAATGGTAGTTTGGGGGACGTAATATTGTCCTTGGGAACTATTCCAAAGACCTGCAACCTTAGACAGCTATCAGCTGGCTATATGAGTTCCCAGTCAACAGTAGTTTGCTTGCAATCAGGCAGTTCTGGATCATGTTCAGTGTGATCTGAAATTATGTATGATCAGTGAAGCAGTTCTGAGACTTAAACTTGTCATTCACCTTATTGGAGAGGCCTCGAGACAAGCTTTTAATTTGAAACAAATTCATGTCTTGGCATAATCAGTCCAATTGACAAGTGGAATTGTTCAATCTTTAATTATGTTTTCCCTTTCTTTGAGGAACTGGGTTGAGTTTGCTTAAGCTTATTACGCACAATACTTTTACTGACAAAAAATTAACTGAATTTTCATGTCATCAGTCGATACTGATAAAACATTTACTCATTGGCTATGACCAGGTGAAAGGATCTGGCTGCAAATTCAAACACCAGAATGTGGTAATTCCCAGATTACTTACAGTGCCACAGGGGGTGAGAACAGGAGTCTAAGGCAGATGACTGGGTGGCTAAACAACTGGTGCAGGGGGCAGGGATTCAGATTCCTGGATCATTTGGGATCTTTTCTGGGGCAGAAGTGACCTGTTCAAGAGGGACGGGTTACACCTGAACTGGAGGGGGACCAATATCCTGGTGGGCATATTTGCGAGTGCTACAAGGGAGGGTTTAAACTAGATTGGCGGTGGCGGGGGGGGAGGAATCTTCAACAGTGGGGAGGAAATTGCAAGCCTGGAAGATGATACAGTAATCAGAAATAGCAAGTTGAACAGACAAGTCAGGCTGGATCAGGACACGGAGCGAGGAATGCCTGTTGGATTAAATTGCATCTATTTCAATGCAAGAGGGCTGACAGATAAGGCCGATGAACTCAGAGTGTGGATAGGTACATGGGACTGGGATATTATAGCCATTACAGAAACATCAATAAAGGAGGAACAGGACTGGCAGCTTAATATGCCAGGGTATAGGTGCTTTAGGTGGGAGAAAGGTGGAGGAAAGAGGGGAGGGGCTGTTGCATTTTTGATTAAGGGGAGTATTACAGCAGTAGTCAGAGATGAAATAACTGAGGGATCATCCAGTGAGGCTTTGTGGGTGGAGCTAAGAAATAAGAAGGGGATGGTCACATTATTGTGGTTGTATTATAGACACCCAAATAGTCAACAAGAATTAGAGGAACAAATATGCAGGGAGATTGGGAAGACTTGGAGGAGCAATACAGCTGTCATTGTTGGGTATTTTAATTTTCCTAACGTAGACCGGGACTGCCATACTGTTCAGGGCTTAGATGGGTTGGAATTTGTTAAATGTGTTCGGGAAAGTTTCCACAAGCAGTATATAGAGGGACCAACTCAGGAAGGGGCAAAACCCGACCTACTCTCGGGAAATAGGGCAGGACCCATGACTGACGTGACAGTTCGGGAGCACTTTGGGACCAGTGACCATAGTTTTATTCATTTTAAAATAGTTATGGAGAAGGACAAAGCTGGTCCACAGGTTCAAGTTCTAAAGTGGGGCAAGGTGAATTTTGTTGGAATTGGAAAGGAGCTTGCAGGGTTGACTGGAGTAGTTTGTTTGCAGGCAAAGGAACCTCTGGCAAGTGAGAGGCCTTTAAAGGAGTGATAGCTAAAGTTCAAGGTCTATATGTTCCAGTGAGGGTGAAGGGCAAGATTGGCAGGAGTAGGGAATCCTGGATGACAAAAGATAATGAAGCTTTGACCAGAAAAAAGAAGGAGGCTTGGCTCAGGAACCAGCAGCTGGGATCAAGGGAACCCTGGAGGTATATAGGGGATACAGGAGTTTATTGAAGAAGAGAATCAGGAGGGCAGAAAGGGGATACAAGATAGCTTTGGTTGAGAAGATTAGGGTGAATCCAAAGAGAATCTTTAAGTATATTAAAGGAAAAAGAATAACTAGAGAGAGAATAGGATGCTTCAAAAACCAAAGTGCACATGTATTTGTGGAATTGCAGGAGATGGGTGATGTCCTCAATGAATATTTCTCCTCTGTGTTTACTGTGGAGAAAGACATGAAGATTTGGGAAGTTGGGGAAGTTAGTGGCGACATCTTGGCAGCAGTCCATATCATAGTAGAGGAGGTGTTGGAAGTATTAGAAAGTATGAAGGTGGATAGGTCTCCTGGTCCTGACCAAATATATCCAAGAACCCTGCAAGGGAAGAAAAGGCGGGGGCTCTGGCAGATGTATCTGCATCATCATTAGCCATGGTTGAGGTCCAGGAAGACTGGAGAGTAGCAAATATTGTGCTCTTATTCAAGAAAAGCGACAAAGAAAAACCTGGGAATTATAGGCCAGTAAGCCTAACATCTGTGCTAGATAAGTTACTTGAGAACATTCTGAGGGATAAGATATACATGCATTTGGAAAGATAGGATTTGATTAGGAGTAGTCAGCATGGCTTCATACATGGGAGATCATGCCTCACAAATTTGTTAGAGTTCTTTGATGAAGTGACCAGGAAGGTTGATGAGGGCAGGGTGATAGACATAGTTTATATAGATTTCAGTAAGGCCTTTGATATCGCATGGAATCCAGGGAGAGCTGGCAAATTGGATATACAATTGGTTTGATGGTAGGAAGCAGAGAGTAATAGTGGAAGGATGCTTGTTGGACTGGAGGCCTGTGACTAGTGGTATACCTCAGGGGTTGGTGCTGGGTAATTGCTGTTTGTCATCTAGATGATAATGTACAAGGCATGATTAGTAAGTTTGCAGATGACACTAATATAGGTGGTATCATAGACAGTGAAGAAGGTTATCAGAAATTGCAGCAGGATCTTGATCAGCTGGGGAAATGGGCTGAGAAATGGCAAATGGAGTTTAATGTAGATAAGTGTGAGGTGTTGCATTTTGGAAAGTCGACTTAAAGTAGGAGTTTCATGGTGAATGGTAGGGCCTTAAGGAGTGTAGTGGAACAGAGGGACCTTGAAATTCAAGTGCATGGTTCTCTGAAAGTGGAGTCACAGGTAGACAGGGCAGTGAAGAAGGCTTTTGGCACACTGGCTTTTATCAGTCAGGGTATTGAGTACAGAAATTGGGAAGTTATGTTGCAGTTGTCCAGGACATTGGTGGGGCTGTACTCGGAGTCTTGCATTCAGTTTTGGTCACCTTGCTGTAGGAAGGATATTGTTAAACTGGAAAGAGTACAGAAGAAATTTACAAGGATGTTGCCAGGATTTAAGGGACTGAGTTATAGGGAAAGGTTGGACAAACCAGGATGTTTTTCTTTAGTTTGAGGCTGAGACGGGATGTTTCAGAAGTGTATAAGATCATAAAGGCATGGATTGAGTGAATGCCCTCAGTCTTTTTCCCAGGGTTGGGGAATCAAAGACGAGAGGGCATCAGTTTACGGTAAGAGGGGAAAGAATACATGGGAACCTGAGTGGGGATGTTTTTACACTGAGGGTGGTACACAAATGGAATGAGCTGCCAGTGGAAGTAGTTAAGGCAGGTACATTAACAACATTTAAAAGCATTTGGACAAATACATGGACAGGAAATGTTTAGAAGGATATGGGCCAAGTGCAGGGAAAAGGGGTTGGTGTGGATGGACATTTTGGTCAGCATGGACCAGTTTGGGCTGAAGGGCCTGTGTCTGTGCCATAGGACTCTATGACTCTACGACTCTAAATGTATTGCTCTCCCGGCTTCCCCCAGTTGATAGGTAGGAAAAGGAAAGCTATATTTGTGCCAACTTATTGTCATTCTTTGGTATGTGTTGTTCTAATGTTACAAAGTTGCTCTTCTGACAAAATCTGTGATAATTCAAATTATTCTGAATAATCTGTGGATGTTCTTCACAAATGTTGCCCCAGGCAGTGGGTTCATGGGTTCAGTTACCTTTTCAATGCATGACAATACTATGGCTTTAAGAGATGTATTTTTGAAAAGAGATTTTAAGCATAGGTGTGGAGCTGTCTCTTCCATGGCAATAACGTAAACAGCTTGTGATGCATTGGGTTTATTATTTAGAAGTTGAAACAATAGAAGCAGCAAGAATGGGTGGAGTCAGGCTCCCACAGAACCAGGGTTTTAGTTTAGCTTTCAGTATTTGCTGGGGTTTTGAAGTTAGCTGCGGAAGCTGTCTCTTTCTCTGCTGCAGTTGAAAGTTTGGATTCTCTCTCTGCTGCCAGAATCCCATGTGAGACGATCTGTTTTACTGATAACACAGTGTGGAGCTGGAGGAACACAGCAGGACAGGCAACATCAGAGGAGCAGGAAAGTTGACATTTCGGATTGGGATCCTTCTTCAGAAACTCAGAAGTCCCGACCCAAAACATCAACTTTCCTGCTCCTCTGATGCTGCCTGGCCTGCTGTCTTCCTCCAGGTCCACACTGTGTTATCTATGACTCCAGCATCTACAGTTCTTACTATCTCTGTTTTACTGACTTTGCCTTTGCCAAGGGTGTGTTTATGGGATGTTACTTTATTGGAACAGTTGCAGTTAAATAATCTACTATTTGTTACGTTTTCCAATAGAGTTAAAGTTATACCAATTCTTCTTTCTTTTGTTTGTATTTTAACTGTAGGATAAGGATACAATGTGTTCTGCGTAAAGCCAACTAGTGTAAAAAATTGAATTACATCTGAAACGCAGCACCATACACGTGCTTTTAAATAATATAAAAGTTAAGGTGTACGCTATTTCCTTGATATGTTTCATGGGAGTATGGTCTGGTCCATAACAAGTGGTATGTTTTTATAAAGATCTCTTTTAAGGATATTTAAATCTTAAGAGCAAACCTTTTGATTTATTCATTAAAATTTCCTACACAGCTGCAGATACTTACCTATGCATCAAAAATCTATAGAATGTAACTACTAGTTTCTGTGGTTTTAAAGGATTAATTTTGTTGATTTAAGATATTGCTCCATTCAGTTTTCAAAACACACTGATTTAACTGTATCCACAAGTGTTGATTGAGCTTAGTTGCCTGGAAGTGCTTTGCATTGTGAATGCATAGAACAAAGTGTAGTACCAATGGGATTTACTGAAATGTTTTCTCAACTTTTCCTGAACACTGAAGCAAAGCTGCATTCTGGAAATAATAAATTAAGTAGCATAGTGGTTGCAGTTGTTTTATTCTTGACATCTCAAATAAATGATTGAAAATAGATGTTCACATTCTTTGATCAAGATGACTATTCCTTGAGCTGAAATGATGTGTTTTATTGTTTTATTATTCAGACACTACAGTGAATGTAATAGGTAGGTCCTTATGACTTTGGAATTTGATTTGATTTGACTTGATAATGGCAGCACAAGACACTTTCCTCAAAATCGGAGATCTGGTGGCATTTTGCAAAATATCGAATGATAGCCGCGATGTGACCAATTAAGCACCACAGCATTAATTCATTTGCAGATGAGAAAATGTACAAATCAAAAAAATTCAGAAAACATGTACATGATAGAATTTCATATGAAAGAAGGAAATGCTTCAGTGTATCAAATTTATTTTGATAGTTTTCTCAACCATCACCTATTCTCCTGATAATTTCCAATAACCCTTAATATTCATCTGTTACAAGTATTGGACTTCTGGCGGCTTGGGTGAGGGGGCTAACAAGAGAGAAAACACACTTGACCACATCCTCACCAGTCTTCCTGCAGCAGATGCATCTTTCCAAGACAGTATTGGTATGAATGACCATGCAAAGTCCATGTGGAGCTAAAGAACCAGTTTAACATTGAGGATGCCCTACTCTATCACTGTACTAGATGGGATACTTTGAACAGATCTAGCAACTCACGACTGGGCATCAATGGGGCACTGTGGGTCATCAGCTGCAAAGGAAGCATACTCCAGCAGAATCTGTAACCTCACAGATTGGCACAGCGCCCAGTCTACCATAATCATTAAGACAGAGGTTTAACCCTGGTTCAATAAAGAGTGAAGCAGGAGCAGCACCAGGCTTACATAAAATCTAAATGTTAACCTGGTGAAGCTACTTGCATGTAAAAAAGCGTAAGCAACAAGTGATAAACAGTAATAAGTGATTTCACAATGGATCAGATCTAAGCTCTATTGTCCTGCTACATCCAGTTGTGAATGTTGATAGACAATGAAACTGGAGGAGAAGACTCCACAAATATCCCACCCTCATTAATGGGGAGCTCAGCACATCATTGCAAAAGATAAGGCTGAAGTATTCACAACAGTCTTCAGCTAGAAGTGTCGAGTGGATGATCCATCTCAGCCTCCTCCAGTGATCCCCAGCATCATGGATGCTCATCTTCAGCAAACTTAATTCATTCCATATTATGTCAAGAAAGAGTTAAAGGCACTGGATAGTGCAAAGGCTATGGGCTCTGACAACATTTCTGCAACAGTACTGAACATGTGTGCTCCAGAACTTGCTGAACCCTTAGCCAGTCTGTTCCAGTACAGTTACATGGTTGGCATCTACCCAACAATGTTGAAAACACATAGGACATAGGACACAGGAAGATGGTCGTGGTTGTTGGAGGTCAGTCATCTCAGCTCCAGGACATCTCTGCATGAGTTCCTCAGTGTCTTAGGTCCAATCATCTTCAGCTGCTTCCTCAATGACATTCCCTCTGTCATAAGGTCAGAAGTTCACTAATGATTGCGCAATTTTCAGCACCATTTACGACTCTTCAGATACTGAAACAGTCCATGTTCAAATGCAACAAATCTGGACAATATCTGAGTGTGAGCTGAAAAGTGGCAAGTAACATTTACACCACAAGGCAATGACCTTCTCTAGGAAGAGACAATCTAATCTCCACCCCTTAGCATTCAATGGCATTAGCATCATTGACTCCCCTACTATCAACATCCTGGAGGTTACCATTGAATAGAAACTCAACCAGACTCACAATATTAATACAGCGGTTATAAGAGCAGGCCAGAGGCTAGGAATACCGCAGCAAGTAACTCACCTCCTGACTCCCCAAAGACTGTCAACCATCTACCAGGCACAAGTCCCAAGTGTGATAGAATATTCCCCACTTTCGTGGATGGTTGCAGCTTCAACAACACTCCAGAAGTTTGACACCATTCAGGACAAAGCAGCCTGCTTGGCATCATATCCACAAACATCCATTCCCTCCACCACTAACGATCAGTAGCAGCAGTGTGTGCTATCTATAAGGTGCACTAATGCCTGCACTAACCCTAACCCTAACCTTAATTCATAGAGATCATTAGACAGTACCTTCCAAACCAATGATCTAAAAGGACAAGAGGAGCAGATACAAGGAACACTACCATCTGCAAGTTCCCCTCCAAGCCACTCACCATCTGGGCATGAGATACCATACTGTTTCTTCAGTGTCTCTGGGTCAAAATCCTGGAATTCCCTCTCTGGGTCAATCTACAGCATATAGACTGCAGCAGTTCAAGAAAGCAGCTTACCACCACCTCCTTAAGGGCAATAAATGCAGGCCAGCCAGAAATGCCAATGTCCCACAAGTGAATAAACATAAATGTCACAAATAATTTTGGGTCAGTATTGAAAAGGTGACCCAAATGGCCCCCTTCTGTGCTGTATCATTTCTATGGTTCTAAGTCCTCATGATGTATCTATTCCTAAATTTATTCATATAAACAGTTATAGTTTTGTTTTCTTTCTAATCAACCTGTTCACTGATGTTATAACACACACCTGGAGGAAGTGGGACCTGAACGCAGGCATCCTGATCCAGAGCTAGGACTAACTATCTTGTGTGCCACAAGGGCCCTAAGCCTTGGATTTTCACTTCATTAAATAAGTCTTCCTGACTTAATTGTTCTTCATCTGTTTGAAGAACCAGCTTTATAAATTATTATCTTTCTACATTAAAGTTGGTGGAGATCCCCAATAATGTTTATTACCCCAGCCACCAACGTCTTACTTAAATCGCCCATGGTTGATTTCATTACTGCCACAATTTTTCCTTGCAGAAGTAGATAGATACATTAGGCACCAGCAGCATCGTAGTTAAAGTCCAGCCATCACCATGCCATGTGTTGCCAGTCAGAAGTTGCCATTCTTAGTGCATTTAGTGGGAGGCAAAACAAAAATTAGAGCTTTTCAAGGCACATAGGAAGGCTAGACCACTGGCCCAATTTTGTGGACATGTGGTGAAACGGGGTGATCTGGCAAACATTTCATCAATAACAGCCTAGTTTCATTAGTGGGTCAAGAATTGAAAGATCCCACACAGGTCCCCAGTGGCTCCTTGCGTAAAAAATTAGTGTAACTGTCATCCCACTGACTATTTGGATAGGCTAACCTTCTACCTGTTCAGGTCTCAGATCTTGCTCCAGCAGTTAGCATAGTTCTGTGCAGATGACCCAGCACATCCACAGCATGTGAAAACAATGTAGCCCACTCATCTGGAGGTATTGGCATGGAGGACAATAGACTCGGGGTGTCCTGTACCTTCTCTGGTACCTTCTCTGAAGGAATCTTTAGCTCTGACTCCTTCATGTAGAGGCTATTTGCAGTCACTGAAGGTTTTGACTCCTCCTGTGCTTGTTGATGCATCTGTTCCTCTTCCATTTCCCTCCATCTTTCTACGGCCACAGCGACGAAGATCATTTTTTTTTCTCTCAGAGGGCCATGCATTTTTAGAATTCCTTTCCTCAAAAGGTGTTGGGTGGAGAATCTTTAAATATTTTTGAGGCAGAGGTAGATAGATTTTTCACTACCAAGGGTTCACAGATTATCTGAGATATGCAGGAATGTGGATTTAAGGTTAAAATCAGATCAGCCATTATTATAAGACAGGGCAGGCTCAAACAGGTGAGTGGTCTAATCTTGTTCCTTATTTGTATGTTCATAGGACCCTGCTGTGGCTGGATCCATCACTCCTGAAACCTGGACCCACAGCTTAGCCATCCAACTGTTGTGCTGCAATGTCCCACCTCTGAAGCAAGTTGTGGCCTTTAATGACCCATCTCCCCACTTACAGTAACCAATGATTTCCAATGCACTTTTGTCTACCGCCTTTATAAACTGAGTTGTCCCCTTTCACAATTATGTTTCCTCTAGGTCCCAGCAAACTGTCTCCAAACCCCACAATTGAGTTCACCAGCTTCTTTACCACATACATTTGCCTTGATAACCCCTCCTTGACTTTCATTCAGCCAACCCCATGGACTAATCATGGCCCATGTCCCTGGCTGATGAGATTGATCTCTGAGTAACTCCCTGGAAACATTACTATAAATCCTTAGTCTGGATGAACTGGACCTGCAGGATTGAATGTGGCCCATACCCTAGAGTGTAGTGATATGTAAACCATGACCCTGAGTGCCCCAAGCAACTAACTGACAATATCCAAGCCCCTGGATTGACATCAGATGATGCCATTGACTAACCGTGGTGACAGTCCCTAACTGATGACAGTCCCCCTCAACTTGATTGAAACTACTCCCCTTAGATAAGCTGCTGATGCATGGTATAGGTGTAACATTGACACGCATGACCGCACTCTTGACTGATGACTAATCGGAACTATGACAAGTTGTCTTGCTTTGTGTCTGTGCTAAATGGCAAGGCTACACAGAAGTACTGTGAGCCTTTAAATTCTGAATGAGGCAGCAAAGCACAAAAAGGCAAGGCAACACAAAGCAAGTACGGACAAGTCAAGGCACAGCACAGATGCTGTGAGCATCCAAAGAGGCGCAAAATGAGTGAGCACTAAGAGAGCATCGGGAGCTCAGAGGTGCATCTTGTTCTGATCCAGGAGATGGGTGCTTGTCCCTGTGCACAAAGGGGCCTGGCAGCAGTATTACAATGAAAGGGCTCTGCTGCCAATCTGTGTGGATGATGGAGTGGGTCACAGCAAATGAAGCGTAATCTGAGACAAGACAGAGGCTTGGAGAAGTGAGCAGTGAGCTGGAGCTGTCAGAAACGCAGTCTGACTGTCGTGTTGGGAATTGTCACCGTCTAGTTTCTTTCTGATACATGGGAGAATAGGAAACTGCATATCAATAGGGCGAGGTTATGAACTAATGAGGTAGAAATGAATGCAAGCCAGCTTCTTGCCACTCATTCACAAGATTCTGTCCTACTGTTCAAAAAACTGGTTGCAGAATGGCACTTTTTCTCCTGAATGACAAGAAACTCATCTTTCTGATCTCACTATTGTATACCTCCTTCAAGGCTGGGAATATTTTAATCCATTTATCTCACTCTTCAGTTTTCCCAGTGCCAGAAGCTGCAATTGATTCTAGCGTAGTGATGCCAGAATTACACTTCTCACTTATGCTTAACTATTTGACTAATGAGGTAAGAGGATAAGGAAAGAAGCTGGGCCAAAGCATCATTCCTTTATGTTCCTTTCTAATTTTATATACCTTTGTTTTTTTGTCTTATTTAAACTGCTTAAAATAAAATAAAGTTGAAGGAAAAATCTATTAATTCTTCCAAATATATTCTATGATACATAAGTTCCACTCATTCCTCAAATCCAACTTTTACATTTTTCATTTGTGTATTTTCTTTGATGTTATTTACTGTACCAACAGATGCAAGTGCATATCTGGAAACTGTATGAACTTTTCAACAGTTTCTGCAGTTGACAGTTGGGGCAAAGGATAATCCTGAAAATATGCACGTCAATCAGTTGAGATGAGGATTATTAGTCACTAATCTATTTGACATCATAAACTTGGGACTTTCATTTCAACATGATTCAACACAATCTATCCAGACAAAATAACATCAAATAACATGTGTCATTTGACTTATTGATATGAGATAGAGAGTCTAGTCATGTCTATCTAGGCAATCAATGCTGTGTTTCAATGCTGAGGAAATTGTTTCCAAACTAGCTTTAGTGGGTGCTGTTGGGAATAAAAGATTGAGTGACTAACTAAGTTATTGATTCTGAAAGATGATAAAACCATCTGTTTTTACACAAATATGCTGATTATTTAACATTGCACAAAAAGTTACACCATAATTTTATAATAGGTAACTAGTATGAGAAAAGAATTTGTTTCAAAAGTGCTTTGCCAAATTTTTGTTTGATTTGTTTCTTAGGTATCTGTGTTCTCTCCTCCCTATTCCAGAGAAAAAAAAGACAAAAACAAAATGGAAGTTCTCTGTCAAAAATTCATTTTCCAATCTGTCACATGCTATCATTTAAGCATTAGAATGCCAAACCGCATAACTTATTTACATCACATTTTATGTAATAACTTGGCTGGGACTAATGGCCAGATATCGTTTCTGCACCATGGGTGGACATTGTGAATCAGGACTCCATGAAATTCCTGACGTAGCAGATTTTGAGAGGTTTACCCAAACAATTGAGAATTCCAATGGAAAATTTATGATTTTCAGAGAAATTCATCTTTGCCTGGAAACCTCTGAAAGTATACAATTCATTTGGCCAATTTGGAGGGTTCCACTGCAGTTAAGTAAGTAAATACTCAGAAAAAGTTAGACATTAAATACCTCGTCTAACTCGTGGCCAAATATTAAACGAACACTCCAACTTACCACTCATATCCCCTACTACAGTTCCCCCAGATGTCCAACACACTCCCAGTCCCTGAACTGACACACCTCCCCACTACCCTGGTACAAGATACACCCTTTCCGCCTGTCGTCAGCCTCTCCCTCCAGGACTCAATCTTGGAACTCAACAAACCTGCAACCCCTCTCCACTGTGACCCCATCCTCCTTCAATCATGGGACTGAAACCTGACACTCTCCCTCTCCTCCAGGGAACTGACAAACCCCACTGCCATAGAGTCATATAGTCATACAGCCCTGAGACAGACCGTTTGGTCCAACCAGACCACGTCGACTATAATCCCAAACTAAACTAGTCCCACCTGCCTGCGCTGGGCCCGTATCCCTCCAAACATTTCTTATTAATGTACTTATCTAAATGATTTTTAAATGTTGTAACTGTATCCACAGCCACCACTTTCTCTAGAAGGTCATTCCACACGTGAACCACTCGCTGTGTAAAAGACTTTCTCTCCGTGTCTTTTTTTAAAATCTTTCTCCTCTCACTTAAAAACTTGCCCTCCAGTCTTGAAAGTCCCCACCCTCAGGAAAAGACACCTGCTATTCACCTTGTCTGTACACCTCACGATTTTATAAACCTCTATAAGGGTCACCTCTCAACCTCCTAGTTTCCAGTGAAAAAAAGTCCCAGTCTATTTAGCCTCTCTTTATAATTCAAACCCTCCATTCTTGGCGACATCGTGGTAAATCTGCCAGCCCCAAACCCGCCCACTCCACCCCCCCCCCCCCCCCCACTCTGCCTGTCCCCACATCTTTCCCTCCTATTGGAAGTAACACTCCTCCTCCCCGTGAAAAGACACACTCATCTAGCACTGCTGATCTCAACACCCTGCTGAACCTGATAGTCCCACACAATTTGATCTCCCTTAAACACTATGGTCCACTGCCCAACTTGCATTTTGGCACCCTACCCACCTGGCACTCTACCTACCTGGTGGATTTCTCACAATTTGTTACCAGAGATTTCCCAAATGAATCTATTCAGTTCAGTTCATTCAAACTAATCTATGGCCATGAAATGACTGGTCCATTAAAAGAGATTAAGGAAAAATATGAATCTTCAATGTTGGATTACACGTCCATGTTTCTATAGAGACTTACAAGAGCAGGGGAAGTCAGACAGGAGGATTCAAAAACTTCACCAGAAAAAAAATTGAAGAATTTGCAGACAAACATTCTACGAATACAACTATTCAAGCAGGAAATTAAGCATTGGTCTCATTGCCTTTACAAGATGAACCTCTGACAGCAAAATTCAGTTGTCTTCATAAGTTAGGAGGGTTAGTGAAGTGACTTATCTGATAGAAATGCCTGATTACAGGAAGAAAAATTGATTATGTCACATGAACATGTTGAAGCAATAGCATTGCAGGGAAGAAGATGAGAAAGAGCAAGTTTATCAGGTGGTAAGAGTGGAGGAGGATGACAGAGGCTATCAAGCACAGGGAAGCCTTCAAATGTTTCTAAACACTTACTTTCATTTACAAAGATCAAACATGAACAGAAATCAAACAAATACAAGCTGCATTTCCTTCCCAGCATACAAACAAACTACTTGCATATTGAGCAATCAGTATTTTAAAGTCAATGAGTGATCATTGTGCCCTACTTTCATCTTTTGGAACCAGTTGTCAGTTAAATACTGAGGAGCTTGTAGCACTCAATGCAGCTATGCTCTGCAGAAGGTGATATTCCTTCAGCTCAAGGATCTTATTCTCCTCCTCAGATGACTGCTCCCACTATCCCAATTCCTCAGCATCCATGATATCCCCTCTTTGCCTGCTCCAGTGTGCAGGGCACAGGAGGTTAGGATTATGCAGCAAACTCAGACTGGACTGTACTGCAGGGACCCCCACCAGCAGCAGAATCTCATTTTCAGCAGACTTCTCATCAACGAATGGGCTGCATCATACCTCCTCTCTGCCTCAGTCAGGGAGTTACGTAATGGAATTATTAGCCATAGATGCAAAGGGTAGCCCTTGTACCCCGCTAACCATCCTTGTAAGACATCTGAACCCTTAAATGCAGAAGGAATGCAAGAATTCTCCAGGATGAAGGAGTCAGCTTCCAGGATACCAGGTGCAAACCTCTAAGAAGTGGAACCAGTGATCACTTACACATGAATGGAATGGATTTTTTTTCTATTGATGATCTCTGTTGCATTATGAAATAACTCACAGTGTGCAGCATGGGCAGTCAATAATGTTGCACACAACCCCCACACCCCTCACCCCCTCCGTTTTTAAAACCTACTGCCCAGGCTCCTGTACTAACCTCATCATTGGGGTAGAAAATGAACCGATGTGATCAGACAGAAGTGGTGTCAGTCATTTGTGGGTGAGTGATTGAGAGATCCCGCACAGGTCCCCTGGCTCCCTGGATGGAGCCAGTCATGTAAAAGTTTAACACAGTTGTCACCTTGATGGCCCACGGAATAGGATGGCCATCAACTGCCTCAAGTCACAGGTCTTGCTGCAGCAGTTGGCACAGCTCTGGGATAGTTTTCTTGGACATCCTCAGTCTGCGCCAATACTGTGCCTCACTCAATAAAAGACTCTGGCCCACCTAAGAAGACATTCAGCTGTGACTTTCCATGTTGAGGCAGCTCAGCATCTGCTGATGGTTGCTGCTAGCCCTGGGCTTGCTGCCTCATCTGTTACTCCTCCATTTCTCTTTGCCTTTGTTACATCACAGCAACAGCAATGATAACCTCTGCTGTAGCTGGATCTATTGGTCAAACTTGCAATGAACCTGTGCTGGTTGCGAACACAACAGGCACTTAGTATTGCCAGTAGTCAGCATTTACATCATGCACACTCAATGGCTTAGCATACTGCTTCATAGGGTGGAACATGAAGCACTCCAACAAGGAGGGCCAAGTTGAATACACCCCCTTCACTGGCATTGGCCCCTCGCTCAGTGTTCCCTTTAAGTTGCGTGGCTGTACAGCTGTTTCAAGGTTCCACACATATTAAGTAACTTCGGAAGACCATGCACCAAAACAAAATGAGAGTGCATATTGACATCAACATCTCAGGTTAGTTGCTGCCTCCAATCCCCAATTGGAATCTACTCCCAATTTCCCCCACAATTGTGTGTGTTGTATGTGAGGCCCCTTCCCAAGGTGTGTGCCCTGAGATATTGGTGCTGGATAATCAGAGGGTGAGCCTGTGGTGAACTGGAGTTGCCAGGTACCCTGTGCTTACTACCATGTCGGGAACTCTCAGGGTACAGTTTCTATTCAGCGGGCAACAGATTAAGAATCTGCATAATAATGAGATGACATTAGGTAGAAATGAGAGTGATGGTGAGTGATAATGCATGCTAATAGGCTTCTAGCTGCTCACTCAGGGTAATTTCATTTTGGTGTCTGGGATTCAGTTGGAAAATATGGCTTTTTGGTTTTGCTGGATAGCTTGCTCATTTTATCCAAATGTTTTGCCACAGTCAATTTCACTCAGGAGCTGGAAAGATTCTGGCCCATGCTTTTGCATATATTCAGTTTATACATTGAATCCCTCCACCAACCTCTCACCCCCCCCCACAACCCTGCCACCTCTGCACCCCCCCTCCCCCACCCCCCAACCAATACCTCCCTGCCAACTAGTGAGGCTCTGTTCATCACTCCACAAATGGATGTTTTACTGACTGGTACCATCTAACTGGGTCTGTGGAATTGAGCAGGTGATATAGGCTGCATTACAAAAATGGCACCCATTCACACCAACAGAATGGCTCGCTTTTCTATTCAGTGGATAAGTCAATCCCCATTTTTGGAGGGATTTTTTGAGGCTTCAAATCCTACCAGGGGCCCACTGACAACATATTTATACCCACGAATGCTTGAAAATTTCTGATCAGAGCTTTTCTCATGTATTGCCCAGTTTCTCTGGGCATTCTAGGATGCATGCCATCAAGGCTCTAAGTGCCTTTTCTGTATTGAGTTTCATCTATTTTCTCAGCACCACTTTTTTATCTATCATTATCCTATCTCATAGATGCATGTATCCTTACTGAACCTTTTCAGTCTCAGTAATGTCAAAAGAAAGTCAAAAGTGGACTCATGTTCTTTAGTTTTTACATAAAAAGACATAAAATGTATTTTCGCACCTTCTAATAATTTTCCACAAATTTTTTTAACAGTTTTCTTTCAAAAAGCTTTTTCTTTCCCCTGTTGCCTTCTCCTGCTTTCTGAGGCTGCAGGTTTGGAGGTTCCAATATACATTATAATCTCAGGGCTCTAGAGGCAAAATGACTTCTTGTTCTCTTATCAAAGATGCATCAGAATTTATACTTGAACTTTTTTAAATACAAAATTGAACTAGAAAGCTGCATCTCCCACTACCTTTTCTATCCCAGAAGATGTTTATGGTTAACATTATGGGGGAAGGGAGAGAAAGATTGTCTTTTCAATCATATATTCAAACAACATGCAAGGATTTAAGAGTTTAACCTTGACTACTATAATGTTGAATTATGTTCTAAGAACTTATACTTATTGCTACTGGATCCTTAACTTGATATTGTCAGGGACAACATTTTGAGTTCAAAGGAAGGGCAAGGCCTTCAGTTTTGAAGCTAGAAATGTCAACTGCAGCTTAGTTATGCGTCTGGACCAGTTTAAATTTTGCTAGTTGCCATAATGGCGTAAGTTGCAGAGATCCAAGAAGTTTATCCTCCCCGCCGTGTGCCACAATTAGTTAACAACGGAGTTTGTCTGAATAGATTTTTCTTTCTCAGATGTTTAATTTTCAATGTATACTCAGTGCAATATGTTAACATATTAATATGTTAACAACATTCTGTCGGGAAACTCAGTGAACTATTTCTGTAATTTTGTTTTCTCAAATCATCAACTTTGGAACAAATGGTCATTTGAGAAAAAGGAAAGACCAACTAATGTATTAACTGAAATCACGTTTGGACTTAATGTAACCCACACATACCACCAAAACAACCTCTTTGCTGCACAATCCACTGGGACAGCTAAAAAAAAAATCAAACTTTAGGTGAATTTAGGATAAAAACACAGTGGAAATCCTTTCTGACCTTTGAAGGCAAACAAGCAAGCTCCTGGAGACTGCAATGACTGACATCTCCAGTCCCGGGATTAAAGACCAAACGAAAGAATGCAAACCTCCTGGTATCAGTTATATCAGTTTCTGATGTATGCTGATTCACAATAAATAGATTGATAACTACTTCTCTGGGTTTGCATATTAAACATAGGCAAGGATGTTAGACTGTCAGCTAGAAAACAGGTAGAATTTACATGAATTGTATTCAGAAATGATTCAATCTTCGGCAATTAGTGGGAAAAATTCAAGGATTGTAGTTATTTGTGAGATGGGAATCCAAGGCATTGATAGTTCTCATCTGGAACCTGAGGTCAGGGAAGAGAAATGGGCAAGAGGCAAAAATGGTTGCAAATGAAGGGGAATTGGAAAGATCAACTGAGATAGGGGAAAATGTTTGAAAAATTGGAGATGAGCAAGCAAGATTCAACAATATGTTTGAGGGACTGTGCCAAAAATAAAATGTCTGATTTTTGTTTTCTTGCCTTAGCTTTTTAACTTGTTTAAAAAGGAACATGCTCCAGTCTAAATTGACTGTAACTTTGAGCATTTAATTGAAAATAACACTCAACATTTAATTTTAATTTAAAAAACAAGTCAGCTCGGGCTCCCACCTTTTTGATGTTTCCAAGGGTTTTCAAGGAAGGCCCTGAAGCATTTTTTTCCCAAATCTGACCCCAGCTTCCAACATCTCTGCTGCTCATTAAATCAAAGATTTTTGATGTTAGGAAAAAAAAACTTGTGAAAACCTGATATGCACCTGGAGAAAAAAAACATAGGTCACATTCTATGGAGGGCAATGCAATGTGAAACCAATTGTGGAACCACTGATACCGTGGCAAGAGCTAGCAAACAGGCAAGTGAAAACAGTATCAAACAGCTACTGAGTGTTTTGAGAGTTCAACAGTCTGTTTTTGTATACCTATCAAAGAAAAATGATTAATGTATCTCATTTATTATCGAGTACAGGTTTTCACTGCAAGTTTAAGGTGGTAGATTGGATGCCAATCAAGTGGGTGCTTTCACCTGACTAATGAAGAGCTTCACGAGTGTTGTTGGAGCAGGACCTATCCAGGCAAGAAGAGAGTATTCCATCACACTCCTGACTTGTGCCTTGTGGTCAGATTCAGGAGATGAATTACTCACTGCTGAACTTCCTGCCCCTGTCCTGTTCTTGTAATCACTATCAGTGCTAACAAGCAGGATGTTGACAGTGAGGTATTGCACAATGATAATGCTATTGAACATTAATATTCCCTCTAAGTTGCGCAACTCTGCAAGTGTGGAGCCGCTTCAGGGTCTGTACATGATGAAGTACATGCTGCCTCTAATTGTAGCAATGACATTGATTCTACAAGTTGCTGCTGCACATAGACCTCGTGGGTCCACTTGGAACAAAATAAAAGTCAGTGGGAATGCTGTTGAACAATAAAGGGAAATGGTTAGATTCTCCTTCGTGTATTGATCCCAGGTGATGGTATGACTGGACAAGTCAGATCCTCAAAGAAAATCTAGTTGAATGGATTTTTTAAATATATATTTTAGTTAACCTGCTGGTCATTCACTGAAACATTGTCATACAAGGCTGCAGAGTTTCTTCAAGTACAGAACAGAAGTTTATTACATAAAAGACAAAAAGAAAAAAAATACAAGTTATCTAGATATGGAACGCGGTTTGAAAAATCTTAAAACACACAGCAAAACAAAGTCTCATCTATTCCCAACGTCATCACTTTACAGCAATTCATATCCAGGGAAATTATACCTTTATATCAAATCTTTAATTTCAACATAACTGATTCTCTCCAGTTTTTTTTTGTAAACTGTGAAGTCTTTTTACATGACTGTTCACAAAACTGAGAGCTTAAATTTTCTTAGATTTTAATAACCTGCACAAAATAAATCTTTCTACTGAAGTATCTGTGTTTTTCCCGCATTATTATATGTACCTATTTTAGAAGACAAACTATATTTGCTCCTGAACCCTGTCAGGTCTTCTCTGAGCAACCAAAAACATATAATTTATGGATTTTCTAAGCTAAAACTATTCCTTGATTACCTTTACCATACATAAGCTAATGGCACTCAAAGTTTATACTTCCTAACTTAAATTAAAACACTTGAAACAATCTTCCATTCCCAGAGTTTCCCTGCTCTCTGCTACAGATTAGATTAGTTCATCATTTTAAATGTTCTGTTTGACTAGTTGTTCAAAAGTCTTCATTATAGTAACGCACTTACATCGCCACTTGTGAAAAGGAGATGAAAGCAAAGTTTCAGGAAAATTATGATTCCACATAAATAAAGGATAGCATTTCCAAATCTAGTCTAAATCCTTCTCCCCTCAGACATCAAAGAGCATACAAAGTAGGATACAGCAAACAGGGGAAGCTGATGTAAGATACTGCAAGCTCTATACTGCAGAAAATCTAGAGGAGTATAGAAAGTCCAGTATGAAATTGAAAAGAATTGAAGAAATCAAGTAAAATCAAGGAAAAGCTAAAAATGCTTTATAAATACAAAAAGTGCAAGAGCATACCCTTAGGAAGGAGTAGGGAAAATTAGATACCAATAAAGTAACTCTTTTTGTGCAGGCAGAAGATCTGCCATGGTTTTTAATGAGTGCTTTGATTCTGTCTTCATAAACGATGGGTGGACCAAGCACACATTGGGTTACTGTTTTGCAGAACACCCTGCTCAATTCAGAAACATGATGCCAATCGTCCAGTTGCTTGCCATTTTAATACATCATCTTTCTCTCACACTTATATTTCTGTCCTTGGCCTATTATAGTGTCATTCGGTCATGGACATGTACAGTGTGGAAACAGACCCTTTGGTCCAACTGATACAAGCCAACCAGATGTCCTAAATTAATCTAGACCTATTTGCCAGCATTTGGCCCCTATCCCTCTAAACCCTTCCTATTCACATACCCATCCAGATGTCTTTTAAATGTAATTGTACCTGCCTCCACCACTTCCTCTGGCAGTTCGTTCCAAATAAGCACTACCATCTGCATGAAAAAGTTACCCCTTAGGTCCCTTTTAAATCTTTCTTCTCTCAACTTAAACCTATACTCCCTAGTTGTGGACTCCCCTACCCTGGGGCAAAGGCCTTGGCTATTCACCCTATCTATGCCCCTCACGATTTTATAAACCTCTATATGGTCACCCCTCAGCCTCCGATGCTCCACAAAAAATAGCCCCAGCCTATTCAGCCTCTCCCTATAGTTCAATCCCTCCAACCCTGGCAACATCCTTGTAATTCTGTTCTGAACCCTTATAAGTTTCACAGCATCTTTCCTTTAGCAGGGAGACCAGAATTGAACACAGTACTCCAAAAGTGGCCTAACCAAGGTCCTGTGCAGCCGTAACATGACCTCCCAACTGCTATACTCAATGTACTAACCAATTAAAACAAGCATACCAAATGCCACCTTCACTATCCTATCTACCTGCGACTCCACTCATGCAATTATGAACCTGCACTCCAAGGTCTCTTTGTTTGGCAACACTCACCATGACCTTACCTTTAAGTGTATAAGTCCTGCCATGGTTTGCCTTTCCAAAGTACAGCACCTCACATTTATCTAAATTAAACTCAATCTGCCACTCCTCTGCCCATTGGCCCATCTGATCAAAATCCCACTGTACTCTGAGGTAACCTTCTTGGCTATCTACCACACCTCCAAATTTGGTGTCGATTACAAATTTACTAATCATGCCCCCTATTTTTACGTCCAAATCATTTATATTGATAAAAAGAATGTTGCAGTGTTCCAGTGTAGCTCAATGCAAGCTCAAGAAACATCATCTCATCTTCCTGTCCTTGGCTCAGCTTTTTAATTTTTCCCCAAATTAAAACATTTGTTCTTAGTTCAATATTCACACTACATCGAATCGAGTTCGAGTTCCTATACCCAAAATGCTTTCCCACTGATATCCCTACTCTTCCCTTCCAAACAAGGTCTAGAACTGTCCCTTTTAGTGCAAGCTTGCTGTGTTCTGGTTAACACAGTGCTTCTGTAAGCTTGTGAGAATCTGTGCACTTTATACCTTTTACAATAATAAATATCTCAGTGAATTTTAGGATAGTTGAAATCCCCTGTATCATTGCAAACAGGCACTTACCTACAACTTTCCTTTTTCTAAAATGTCCTTGCCTGACTTGTTGCTTTAAGATCTACCCCCATCTTTCCAGCATCTCCTTGTATGAAGCTCCCATTCATCCCCTCACAACATCGTAAGTTACAAAATTAAGTATGAGAACTAGGAGAACTATAATCATCTGTATTCATCTACTATACATGTAAATTGAGGAAAAGTCAAAGGCAACTGTCTATTAAGAAGATATTAAATCAGATGAAAATTTGGCATCTGACCTCCTGGATAGATGGAACCTTTATTCATCTTGTGACAATGAGATTTTTATTCTCATCAATAAGGTCATCGACGTACTGCTGTTTCAGAACAATTCTGATTTCCAAATCAAAAAATTAATTTTTCAGAGATTAAGATGATCAGACAAAACTTTTTTCTCCTTAAAGTAATTTTTCCGACAAGTTATATAATCCTATATAGATTAATTCAACATCTTACTCAATATTCACTACTATTTAATGGTAATTATAATGACAATAACTGATCCAATCAAATACTAACTAATCCATGTCAAGATAATGTGGCCTTACACAGATTGTGCATCAGTGATGAGACTTTACTCAGGTGAAGTGATCATGGAAAAATCAAATGTAAACCAGACTTACATAATTTAATCTTTAACTAAAAAGTAATTCAGACTCTTTTTGCTACTGGATCTTTGATGCAATAAGAATACACACATGGTCAATATATTGCTTATATGTATAAATTTCAATGGCAGCCGGAAATTAAACATATTAATGACACTAAAATGTCAAGTTGAATATTTTCTGGATTTCATGATAAAGACATACATAAGAGGCTTTATCGTTCTATATTGGGAAAATTTTACAAAGCTGAGACAAAGTATAGGAAGATGGTATGTTGCTTCTCAAGCTTGCATTGAGCTCAATGTATAATTGCACCATTCTATAGCACTGTGCAATACAGACATGGAGGTCCCTAGTTCAACCTGTAATCTGTGTTGAGTTAACCAGTTAATCTCAGCTGGGGGCAGAGGTATGGGCACAAAATTAGCCTTGGCATCTGTTGGCTGCAGGGGACAAAGAAACAATCCAGACATGCATGTGAAGAATATTCACGTGGACAATAATACATGAGAACTACCAGCTCCATTACTTCAGCATATGCCATGTCAGGTAGCAGGAGAAGGACAAAGATCGGATGTGTGATTATTTCAATCCAAGAATAAAGGCCGGTACTACAAACTTGGTATTAATATAAATAACATATTTTCTTGATATGAAAAGATATGCTGACTTCAATTAAAAGTGTTCAGTAAACTTTCTTAGGGGATGAAGAGGATATTGGGAACCACGCATCATCTTATAAAATAAAATGACACAGAAGAGACTGGTGATGCCCTTCACCAAGATTTCTGGACAATCTGGAAAAGAAGTAAAAGGAAAATTGGCAAATCCTGATCTTTTCACAAAAGCAATGCTCTCTATTGACACAGCGACACAGTGTGCATGATAGCAAGGCTATTGTACACCAACTGAACTACCTTAGGAATCTCAATACTGATGTGTGTACTTCACACAATGGTATCTTCTTTCCTTTACTCTTTCATGGGATTTAGTCTCATTAACAAGGTCAGTAATTGGTGCCAATCCCTAGTTGCCTCTAAACTGAGTGGCTTGATAGATTGTTTAAAGGATAATTACTGGTCAGCAACATTGCTGTGGATGTTGTGTCATACGTGGGCTAGATATGGTAAGAATGGCAGATTTTCTTCTTTAAAGACAAACCGTTGAAACTATTATAGCAAATCATTAAGGCAAACTAGACAGGTTTTATGACAATTAATGTTAGTTGTATAGTCACTATTACTGAGAGTTGCTTTCAAGTTCATATTTCCTAATTCAAATTAAATTCCATCAACTGTCATGGAAGGATTTGAACCCATCTCACCAAAGTACTAGCCTGGGCTCCTGCGTAACTTGTCCTATGACAGTAACACTGTGCTACTTTCTTCATTGGACATAATACACCAATGGTAGACCAGCCAACCTATTGCTAATCTAAACATAACTGATGATTTTCCCTTAATAGTAATTTTGCAATCCTTGGCATTGAGTGCAGTGCACAGCACAGCATAGCCCAAGCATCTCCAACTGACCAGAATCACATAGTTTTGCTTTACTGAACTATATATTTGAACAAACTGAAAGCACTAATAGATTGCACACCAAGGAATGGTGTAGCTCTGCTGGAACTTCCTGCTGCCTGATTTCTTTGAGACAAATGGAATCATTTCTAGTTTTATGGTAGCTGCTACAAACTGTGGCTAATCCAGGCTGACAGCTTCAGAACTGTAGAACACTGATAGAACATGCAAGTCAGTTTGTGAATTCATTTTTGAATTCTTTGAATTATAGTACAGGCAATGAACCTTGGAAAACTGATTAAACATGGTCAGGTTACCAGACGTCTTGAAAAATATAGTATTTTCACAGTTAATGCTGAACTTTTGAGAGTGAAAAGAATACATTGCAACTATCTATTTGGTGAATCAAATATAGGGTTGAAAACACATTTTTGAATAAATTATAATTTGGAAAAGGACTGCAACTCAGAACCAGCTTTAACTAAAAATAGGAAATGCTAGAAATATACAGCAGCTCTGA
Organism: Rhincodon typus; assembly: GCF_021869965.1. NCBI lineage: Eukaryota > Metazoa > Chordata > Chondrichthyes > Orectolobiformes > Rhincodontidae > Rhincodon > Rhincodon typus. Next base: position 53,111,843 of record NC_063344.1, read on the forward strand.
CAGCATCAGTGGAGAGAGAAACAGAGTTAATGGGCAGTTATTAATCAAGATAATGGGGTCTTGTGTCCTAGTTAGAGTGTTGGTAAGAGCTGTGCAATCACCTCTTTTAGTAAATGCATGCCTAAGTAAATGCCTGTTGAGCACACAACTAAATAGCTGCAGGTCTTCTCCAGGATCAAGGGCACTGAGGTGGCAGTTTTGCAGAATTATTGCCCATTGAGAGTTGACAGTCAATCAGCAACTCGATTGTATAACAGCACCGCAACAGCAGCAATGTTTGCTTCTAGTATGAAACCAATGTGTGTACAAACCACCGCTGGATCCCAGACCAAAGATGAGTTATGGCAAAAGAGGGATTTCAGAGTGAAGGCCATTGGTCTCCCCTTCGAGTTGATGGGCCTCTCAATCAGACACTAAGTGTCTTTGAGTGAGGAATCCCTCCTGGGGGCCAGAAAACAACAACGCATGGGTTTGCTTATGTTCACCGCATGGTGACCCTTCTCACCCTCCTCTGCCACTGTGTCAACACTATTAGTGGGGGCAATGAGGCTCTTAAGTGGGCTTTAATTAGGCCTTCCCAGCACAGATTTAATCAGGGATGTGGAAATGATGTTCCCTTCCACCATCTGATTAAACGTCTCCCATGACCAAACTTGTCACAAGGATAAGCCTCCACCTAATATTTCAGATCGGTGATATTTCTGACCTGATGAAAGACGTGAAATTTGAATCAGTTTCTCTCTCCACAGATACCACCAAACCAGTTACGTATTTCAAGCATTTTCTTAATTAGCTCAGATTTCCAGTATCTAAGTATGCAGCCTGTGAGCCTACATGGACAATCTATCATGCAGGTTGATGCTAAATAATCCTGGCAGGAGCCTGGCTTCCTTTATTCTGTGCTATCCTCGATTCCATCATTATTTGATCCTCCACAAAATGCTAGTTCAAAGGTTGCCTGCTGTTTAATGAGCTTTATCCATTGTTCATGACTCCAATCTGGAACCCTGTACATGCAGGCCTAGAATGAGATCCATGCTGCCAAAAGGATGAATGGAACACCATTGATATTCTCGAACAATGATTTTGCTTCTATCTGGACTGAAATGGAGGATCTTGCAATAATCATTTGAAGAGATATTGATTTTTGTGTTGTTTAAGGGCTTTTGGACCCTATATCAACCTTGCAAACAGACATTGTAGAGCTGCTTCCCACAGGGCATATAGGTATTTTAAAATCAACCTAATCAGGGATGTTATGACATTCCTCTAGAGCCGGTGGGACTTCAAGCTGAGCCTTCAGGTCCAGAGGTAGCTACACTAGCACTGCACCAACAGCTCCTACCCACAGGGCATATATACCTCATTGCAGACAGAGTTAGTTGGATAGCAAGTAGATAGATGAAAGATGGAAGATTGTTAGTATTCAGGAAACAGTCTGTGTGGTAATAAGATCAAAACTTTAGATCTTAGATTACCAAGTATAATTGTATATCATGTTAACATGCAATGAATAATGTTTTACAGAAGCCTAAACAAAAGATTGTTCTTGACTTTGCCTTCTCCTCGACCAGTCTGCTTTAAGCCAAACTGTAAGATGTGGCCATACACAGCAAAGGAATACATAGCAGCAAACAGCACAACATTATGAGGGAACACCGTGTAACAGATAAAAAGCCAAGCAGCAAGACAAGAAGGAGGAGGAAAGCATGGAGGAGAGTGTGTACCAGGCAGATATGCAATGGAATTGATTTGAGTAATGAATTAAACTTCTGATGCACTGAAGATATGTCATTTGAAGTTTGAACCCACTCATGTTGTGTCAGACTATAGATCCGCTTTCAGCATCTCAACTATGTTCTCCTGAATTCCTAGCTTCGCCCTCCACTACTACTTCCTGCTGCTGTTTCTCGACCATCTATGTATCAAGCTGCCTGCCCCACTCACTGCTGTACCACTCCTCCACACTACATACTCCATTATGGTTACACTCCTTGCATCTTGAAGCAACACTGGCTGCCTTTAAGTACTGCTAGCCCTTCGTGATATTTGACTTTTGTTGATCTGAGTATCCAATCAACAGTGTGCATGCAGCAATCATTTCCAATAGCATGCAGTAGAATTTAACTAGCCACCTGCAGAAAAAAGAATTTGTGGGTTAATCATATAGCTGGATCTGCTTGCATGTTTCTTTGGATTATCCACTTTAACACTCTCATTGAGTCCAACATGAGCATTAAGACATTTTCTTTTCAAAGTCAGCTCATACTACAGCTAAATAGGCAGACACAATTGTGCCATAAGCACATGATTTTTATCTACTAACATCAACAGCAATCATGGGACTAAACTACAGCAGAGCAGGGGGAGAAAAAAATGATGTTTGGGGACCATTAGGGGTTTGATTTCACTTTCAATTTTGTCTCTAAATGCATTTTCCAATTTCTATCACATGTCTCTATTAGTAGCTAGTCATTTGATAAATTGATATACATAAATAAGGAACATTAAATATAGAAACATAACGGGTCGGGTATTTATTTCATTTCATCCCTTCCATTCAGATTTAGCTCAAGAGCTAAGAGTTACACTCTGATTTTTAAATAACACCATGATTTTTAAAATGCACATTAATTGTTTTAAGATGGCCTTCAGGTGTAGTCGTCAGATTTTGTAATGTGTGAAGCACAGGTGGTAATTTGTGTTTGTTTGGAAAATGTTCAAAGTCAAAAGGTTAAAAGTGCAGGTGAAGACACAGTTAACCCCAGATTTCTGAAGCAGGCATTCCAACAGATGTTGGTTCTTTCAGCTGTGAACTAGAAGAGAGCCACTTCATTCCACAATGGTAATAAAATCCAGTGGAACCTCACCGCGTTTAAAAGCTAAGTTCAGAATGGAACATTTGGCTATTTAACAGTACGTGAGCTGGACCAAGTTTCTGATGTTTATTTAACCTTTGTAGCACTCAACGAAAGCAACAAGAAGGCAGCAAGCACATTGTAAAAAGCACATGAACAGATATTTTCTACTAAGGTTTCTGTGGGATTTTTTAAGTTAATTAAGTTAAACAGTTAAAATAGATTGAGAAATTAGATTGCATTTTTCAAATTAAAATAACTAAATCATAGAAAAATTCTTATGACCTCCCTATTGTAGAGAAACGTTCACCAATATACATGTGGAAAATTAAATTTTTGTCTTCATCAAATTTTTAAACCTGACCGCTAAGAATTTAACTTTTGGTTTGAAATTGTACTGAATTAATGATGTCTTATTCAATTGGCTGATTTTAAAACAAACAAGTCCACTCTCCAACCTTGTTAATGCCTATATGAAAGTAATTCCATACAGAATGCACAAGGCTATTTGTTACTAATGTTGAAAAGTGCAATCTCAAAATCTATTTGATTCCTTGTTTACTGTGTTTTTGGTGTCTTAGTTCCATTCTCCTGTCTGTTGTTTCTCTGCAAAAGAACAGAAAAAGTGAAATGTAGGAACAAGAAATTTCTAGACTGCACCAAAGTCCATCTGGTTTGTCTTCTAGCATTCTGCTAGTCGCCTGATACGACAATAATAGAGTTGTTAACTAATCACAGCAATCAATCTAAATCAATTAGTCTATGACAGACCTAGACATGACGCAAGAGAAAACATAGTGGTGGAGGAGATTTATTATCAGAATTACTTAACAGTTAAATGGTGAGCCAAATTACAATGACAATAAATAGATAGAAAAGCTTTACTATTCCCCTTTTAAGATAGATGATTTCTTATTTACTGTAATGTGAATATTGCCAATTTCAGAAGCCAGCAATGTGCTCAGTCAAGTCTGAGCTGTTATCAGTAAATACATGCATACCGTTGCATAAACCCCAAACCCAGTCAGCAATATGGCCCTGACATGTACTGTCTGAAGATAAAAAGAAAAAATTATAGCTGCCATGGTTAGGCATGTAAAAACCTATCTGGCCAAAAATAAACTCCACTGTATTACCATGCAACCCAAATATTTTTAAGGAATTGAATAAATGATGATTTAAAGAACAACACCATAAAATGAAAAAACAGAATGTACTGACATTTATATTGTTAGGATTCTATTCCAAAACCTTCATGCATTTTGACTACATGCTGTAATATAATCATTATACTTTTAGATGGAAAAACACACAGAAAGCTGCAAAGGTAGATCTGTATTCAAATGACCTAAATTAAAATTCTAAAAGCACTGTTCTTTAGAGTAACCAGTGAGAGGAGCAATTTCAAGTGATTTGCAGTTTAATTTGAACATTAAACTCCAACAGTATTATTACCTGGGACTCAAAAGTTTTTGTGACCTATTTTCTTTGCAATACCCATTGATCTTTAAGATGCATTCAATTGAAAGTTCAAGCCAACAGTCTATCAGTAAGACAGTTACAGATCAGTAACTTGATAAGATGAGAGCTGACAATTCAAGCTTTTTTAGTAACAGTGAATTAAAACATAGCTTCTGCAAATAGAACATCCTGTTCATCTACTTCTTTACAAATACCTCCAGATGTTCTCTCTAAGGAAAGCAACCTGAACTCGTCAATTTATTTTCCTTGGCAAGTTATTCCACAATGTTTCAACCATTTGGAGAAAACCTATCTTCTAACCCTTAATCTCCTTCAATGTCCTTTGTTATTTAAGCACATTACTAGAATGTGCAATTTACTGAACCAATTTCATCAAACTCTTTTTTAATTTGAAAATACCAATCAAGATAGCTCAAAGTTTCTTTTGCAAAGAGAACAAGATCAATTCCTAAAATGGAACCACCAAATAATCAGAATTAACTATACCCTTTAGGGCACAATACAATATTTTTCTTATGAATAGACAACTAAACCTAGATACAGCATTTGAGACTAAATCTTTCAGCCTCTGAAGCAGACAAATTGGTCTGAAGTTTTGAGCAGCAATGGGGAGAAATTTGGGAAAATATGGTGACAATGAAAAAAATCAATAATTCAACACAGTCAAATACTCAACAATCAGGTTTAAATAGTGATTTCAGAATCTCAGTAATGAGTGGTGACTACCTATTTCCATGTATTTGCATCAAATTGTCTCATTTCCATGCAGCTTCCAATTTTCTCCTTCTCCAATAAACTAGATGGCACCAATTCCCAAAATGAATTGGTAGTTAGCCAGTGGCAGCAGCTCACAGCTGCTTCTCCAGGCCTTCATCCAGCTTAGAGTTCATCACAACATCTCTGAATGCTCAATCGACACCATTCTACTCTGTTCTTCATCCACAAATATTGGCATTTCGAAACCACCAGCCTCACATCATGGTGTCTTTCATACCAACTCTCCCACCACTAGCCTTTCAGAACTTCAGATTGGAACTTATACTTGTTTCTGCTATGCATTGCGTGCAGGGACACACATGTATCTAATGCATCAGAACTGCATGCATCTTAACATAGAAAGATATAGAAGATAGGAGCAGGAAGAGGCCATTCAGCCCTTTGAGCCTGCTCTGCCATTCTTCACAATCATGGCTGATTGTCCAACTCAATAGCCTAATCCTGCTTTCTCCCCATAACCTTTAATCCCATTTGCCCCAAGTGATATATCTAGTTGCCTCTTGAATACAATCAATGTTTTGGCATCAACTACTTCCTGTGGTAATGAATTCCACAGGCCCACTCACTCAAGAAAACACTGAATCTGAAACTGGGAAATTTCGGCCCCATTATTCATTTATTGCCGGTCTCTTGCAGACGAGAATGACTTTCTGCCACTCTCAAGGTGATTCCGTAGATGGCTGTACAGACCGATGAGGCTCTGTTACACTTGGGGCAGAAGGTGGTTGCGAGAAGCATTGGGTGGGGTGTTGGTGTGGCAGTGCGTTCCTTTCACTGTTTTCGCCTGGTTTCTGCTTTTTTCCCAATGGCAAGTCTTGAGGTGTTCAACACCTTCTCGAATGCTCCTCCTCCATTTTGAACGGTCTTCGGCCAGTGATTCCCAGGTGTTTGCAGGAATGTTGCACTTCGACAGGGGGCCTTGAGTGTATCACTGAAGCGCTTCCTCTGTCCACCTGCAGCTCGCCTGCAGTTTTGAAGCTGGGAGTAGAGCACCTGTCTCGTGTCGGTCATGCAGACGACATGTCCAGCCCATCGCAGCCGATCAAGGGTGGTCAGTGACTCGATGCTGGGGATGTTGGCCTGGTCAAGGACGCTGATGTTGGTGTGTCTTTCTTCCCAGTGGATTCACAGCATCTTGTGCAGGCAGCATTAGTGGTACTGCTCCATCGCCTTGAGATGTCTGCTGTGGACAGTCCACGTCTCAGACCCACATAGGAGGGTGGGAACCACCATAGCTCTGTAAAGGAGATAGTAGGAACTGCAGATGCTGGAGAATCTGAGATAACAAGGTGTAGAGCTGGATGAACACAGCAGGCCAAGCAGCAAGGCTGACGTTTTGGGCCTAGACCCTTCTTCAGAAGTGATTCTTCAGGAATTGATCTGAAGAAGGGTCTAGGCCCGAAACGTCAGCCTTCCTGCTCCTCTGATGCTGCTTGGCCTGCTGTGTTCATCCAGCTCTACACCTTGTTATCTATAGCTCTGTAAACATGATTTTATTGTTGTTCCCTTTTCCTCAGACGGTCAAAGGTTGTGCCAGCACACTGGAGTCAGTGCCAGATCTCTTCATCATTAGCTGCTTTGGCCAACAGGACACTGCTGAGATATTGAAAGTGGTCAACATTCTCTAAGGCCTCCCCATGGACCTTGATGATATAACATTTTAGTTATGAACTTCATCCTTGTGCTAATGCAAGTTATTTGCCTCTTGTGCAACACCTAAGCATTCAGCATCACCATTATAATCCACATATATTTCCAGATGAATATAATGTATCACCATTTCATTTAACATTTATTCCCATTTTTCATTCATTCTTCCCATAGTAACAATTTTGAAGTTATTCATGTAAAGTTGCATTCTATCATTTATTGATCCAATGATCTAAAAGATCTACATTCTTCTGAATCAGAATGCAAAATCTTTTATTTATAGTCTACCTTCATTTGATCACAAAGCTATAATTTTTGATAGGAATGGCAACACATATTGTGATTTGCACATTTTCAGCAACTGACTGAAAATTCCTATATTTAAAAACTTTGTGAAAATTTATTTTTGATTTGATCATATTCTGTGAGAAATATCTATTATTTAGCTCTGTAAGGTAGTGCAGCTTTGCTTTGAATTATTTGAGGCAAGGAGTCCAGAGAAATAAGGGTTGGAAACTAAATTAATTCATACTAGAATATAAAATATTGATGCCATTTTAAATAAGACAAAATGTTTAAGGCACTGTTTCTGTAAAAATATGTATCATACTTTATCAGCATAGTGTTGTTGTTTTATAATGAGAACTTACTAGAGAATAAACTGCATAGGCAGAGAAAGTTAAATCCTACCATTCACACACCAATAGTTCTTAAATAGTTCAAAAATCTGAACCAAAAGATCCAGAAGTTCAATGTATGGATTACAAAATGTTAGGAAATTTCCGATTCAAGCTGTATTTTTTCTTTAAATTAATTCTTCAAATTTAATATTTTAGTCAGACTATAATGCTGTACTTGAACAAGAAAAATGATCTCAATAATCAAACATGGAATCCAAATGTTGAAATACTGTCTTGTGACAAGCAGCACCTAGCTGAATACCATATCCTCTTGAGGTCAGAGGTTAAGAAAGCCAACCAGAGTTTTGAACTGCAATGGTAACCTAATTCACTTGCACCTGCTGTGTTAGTGAGTTACAAATCATTCACGCTCTGTAAACAGCTCTTCATTGTATGATCCGAATAACACACTATCATGGAGCATCAGCTGAGCAGAACTGTTAAAAGGTGGTAACAATAAAATTCTCACTAGGCCCATGAGTAGTCATCTAATTACTGTCAGAGATCTATTTGTAGAACATAAATACATTTTGCATTTTGTGCAGATCTGGAAGGCTGTGCCAAAAAGATTCTTACCAATAGGGCAGATATTTTAGTTCAGCCACATCAAAAGCAAGAACACTTCACTGTGGAGTATTACCTCGTCAGAATCATAGAATGATATAGCACAGAAAAAGTCAATTCAGCTGACTCTATTTTGTGCTGACACTTTGGTGAAGCCAATTCTGTGCACCTCTTCATGAATTACACTTGGAATATTCTGTCTAATCTTGCAACTTTTAATGTATTAATTACAGCTTTACTGTCACTGGGGGCAAACATTGCAGAAGCTGGTGTTTCCTCACTGCTGCTAATATTTGAAGGGCTGGAACAAACACTTAAAGATCTCTGTCTAAGAGCAAGTAGCCACTTGTTGGGGATAATCCTTTTTTATTCATTCAGGGGATGTGGGCTTCACTGGCTGGGCCAGCATTTATTGACCATCCCTAATTGTCCTTGATAAGGTGGTGGTGAGCTGCTTCCTTGAACTGCTGCAGAATAGGCTGAATACTAGTATCAGGGATGCTGGGGACCTCTGGGGGAGGCTAAGATGCATAATTCACTCAGCACTTTTGGCTGAAGATTGTTACAATTGCTTCAGCTTTATCTTTTCTGCTGATCAGCTTGGCTCCTTCTTGCTTCCTTCTGCAGTGAGTTGCATAGTTGTCCATCACCATTGACAACTGGATGTAACACAACTGCAGAGCTTAGATCTGATCCACTGGTTGTTGAATTGCTTAACTGTGCCTATCACTTACTGCTTATGATATTTGGCATGCATTTTACTTTGCCAGCGGGCAGCAGGCAGAATGAGTACTAGACTCAGCTGCAGACTTCCACATTGTTTGGACAGTCACTGACTGCACGCACATTGTTCTGCAGGAACCATGTATTAACTCTATTCCATATCAGAAACAGAAGGTTTCCACTCCCACAGCATTCAGTTGGTGTATCTTAACAGCAGAAACATAATGCCTTCATTCTGTATCATTTCCATGATGCCAGTTGCATTTATGCCACCTAGCTAACCAAAGAGTTGCTATTGGGTGACAAGGGTTAGCTGTTGACCACGTGGCTAATTACAATGTACAACTCAGACACACACTTACAGCATGAATACAATGAAGGCTATGCTGTACAGAAAATGAGATGGTGCAGTGAATTGGCATCTATAACAACTCTTCTGCTGTTTGCATTGGTCTAGAGAATTGCAGTGAATCTCTGCATGATTCACCGGCACATCATCATTGAAGGCACAGCTCTTGCTACAGCTATAGGCAAGGAGGAGGAAGGGGATCCAGAGAAAGAAGAGTAGGGGAATAAGATACATTGTCACCACTTTCTCCTGTGCTATATGTGAGGAACGTCTCTGTCAGTGATTCTGTACATGCCAAAATACTAAGTTCCTAACTTTATTTTTCCATCACTGACCATCACAGCATCCACTTGCCAACATTACAAAAATAAAAGCCACGCCACAAAATATACATTGCTAATCAAATTTATAAATGGTATTACACCATATGGCACACAAAAATAAATTAATCACAATTTTGTATTCCTATAGTGCCTGTCCTCCTTCCTTATTCCTTGGTCTGTCCCGGTGGTCCCACTCTTCATCTAGACTGTCAACGGAAGATGCTGCATACTAGCCTTGGAGGAACGCCTTGAGAATCTCTGGCCTAGAAAGCCCGGCTGCAGGCGGCACTACTTGAGCCTGAGACTGGATGGACTGACAAAACCAGGGGAATGATGGAGTGACAAGGGAATTTTGTTTTCCTGAGAGGGGGCAGCAGGTTTGTGCTCCATTGAGCTACTGATGGTCTCCCAGGCTGGAGCCTTGGTAACCCAGTAATTGTTTAGATGTCAGATTGCATCAACCCTTGGATACTTTCCACAGTTTTGATGGCGGAGTTCAAATGGCAGAAAGCTGATCCCATGTGAAAATGCCTGTTGATTGCCCTGCAAAGGAAGGTGCCATTATACACTGTGTGCAAAGTGATTTGCCCGCCACTCCCATGAAAGGATGACCTCCATTCTCTGTGTAAAGCCCTGTGCCAAGCCAGTTTTAGATTCCTCCCTCCTCCAAGGCATGTGTCTTTCAGCTATTATTCTGCAGGTGGTCCAAGCAAAATCCTTATCTGGGTCCTCTGTAGCAAAAAGAGTGTGCATCATTGCTATCCCTGCTCCCCTTCCCTTTCTGCGGCTCATTCTCACCCATTGCCTAATACACGCAGGTGTCAGCTCTATATTATATTCTAGGATATGCGTGGTGTCAATTTCTGAGCTGATGGCTGCAAGTGTGATGTTGAGCGATGGTGCTGTGACTCATACCACATGTAGTTCATAAACAGAAGAATGTATGGGATGAAGGAGAAGTGGGATGTTAGAAGGAATCTAAATTGTGAGGCTATCTTCATATTCTGTGGCTTCAGACTTGTCACTGTCCATGGCCTCAGCAACAGAAATTCCAATCGTGGCTAACACTGGATCCTCCATAGGATATGCAAAGAGAGGATATTAGTGAATGTGTTGGAATGTATTTGGAAGATGGGCTCTCATGGTTGAATATCGGATGATATATGGGGAGGCGATGGCCTCATGGTATAGTCGCTGGACTGTTAATCCAGAGACCCAGATAATGTTCTGGGGACCTGGGTTTGAATCCCACCATGGCAGATGGTGGAATTTGAATTCAATAAAAATATTTGGAATTAAGAATCTAATGATGACTGTGAATCCATTGTCGATTGTCAGGAAAAACCCATCTGATTCTCTAATGTCCTTTAGGGAAGGAAACTGACATCCTTACCAGGGCTGGCCTGCATGTCACTCCAGACCCACAGCAGTGTGGTTGACTCTTAACTGCCCTCTGGGCAATTAGGGACAGGCAATAAATGCCGCCCAGCCAGCGATGCCCTCATCCCGTAAATGAATAAAAAAAAATAATGTGGCTGTTTTGGAGATTTAGTCTTCATTGGTCACCTAAGTGGCTCAATTGGTTTCTGGGAAGAGGATCATATAACACCTTCTCCATAGCTGGCAAGTTGGCCCAGCAACATGACAACAGTCACTCCGTCTCCTGCCTTCCCTCAATATTATACTGACTCACTCACCATCTAATGTGTCCCCAGAAGGCAGGGAAAATCCACTCCCAAACTGTTTCTCAATTTCTGAAATCACTAATAATGTAAAGGTCTCAGGGCGATAACTCTACTGCCTTATGATTCCCTTTCTAATGAAACAGTAATTCTATTTGTCTCTCCACAGATGGTATCAACACTGCTTTGCATTTCCATTTTCCTTTGTTACTTATGATTATACATATTGAACACTCTGTACATAAATAATTGTTACATCATTGTTACATTTTCCTTTGGGAAGTTTAAGCTCTGCTTTTTTTATATTTATCATAGGATCAAAAACAACACTTGTAAAAGTCACTTTTCATAAGCGATAGAAAGATCAACATGCAGAAATGTTTCCTATAAAAGCATTAAGACACACAACAATTTTTCATATGAGCAATGACTTTTCTTCGCAGGGAAGGGGCTTTTATATCGAACTATTTTCAATGAATTGCGCTGCGGTCATGCTCCCTGAAGTCACTTTTGACCAAAATTATTTGCTACAAATCTGACTTAGAAACAGTCACTGGAGCAGGTACAGTACAACATAAGACATAACCAAGCAACAATCTGATATGTCCTGATATCCATCAGTCAAACAAAAAGCAGCCATTTATGAGATACAATAAATTTAAAAAGTGGGCCCATTCCATATTTAGTTAATTATCTAATACTTTCGGGTGTAAAAAACATTCTTGTGCTAAGTCCGTGGATTATTAAGAAAAGAAGGAAATAAATATATTCATGCAACACCTAACATGTCTTTAGGATATGCAAAGACATAGCTCAGACCATGAACTATAGATGAAGTTGGAATGTCAAAAACCACTGACCCCAAGTCATCCAGTCTCCAGATCATCATAGACCGGACGTCTGCCGGAGATCCTTATCAGGATCCTATGGAAGTCCTGACAAGTTGATCCACATAGGAGACAACAAGGTGCAGGGCTGGATGAACACAGCAGGCCAAGCACTATCATAGGAGCAGAAAGGCTGACGTTTCGGGCCTAGACCCTTCATCAGAAAAGGGTCTAGGCCCGAAAC
>NC_063344.1:53124401-53164408 GCF_021869965.1 Rhincodon typus
GCCTAGACCCTTCATCAGAAAAGGGTCTAGGCCCGAAACATCAGCCTTTCTGCTCCTCTGATGCTGCTTGGCCTGCTGTGTTCATCCAGCCCTGCACCTTGTTGTCTCGGATTCTCCAGCATCTGCAGTTCCTACTATCTCTGATCCACATGGGAATTGACTCGGAAGTTTCAACTTCCAATTGGAATTCCCAGGCTCTGCAAAAGTGTCCAATACTGAACTGGAGACTGCAGATAGTTCTGTGGGACTTAACAGAAAACTCACCTGAGAAGTGTTTGACAGATGAAACCTAGGACTGGATTTCAACACAAATTGGTTAAGTGTCAATTTTTGTGAATTTCATGCAGGGTTTCTCTTCATGAATCCTAGTAGATTTTGTTGCTATTCTCCAAGGCTCACCTCATTACCTATGCAACACACTCCTACAGCACCCTGCCCATTGTATCTTTCCACTCGGCACAGGCTGAAATACTTGTGACTGACAGGACCTCACAGAATTCCCAGACCAGCACCATATTTAAAGGGCAGTTGTGCAGCAGGTCAAGTGTAGTCATTCCAGAGTTGCCCTGCACAGTTTATGTGAATTGCCCCAAACCTGAGGAAAATTGGCAGCCCGCTTTGCTGACAGGAATCTATTGTTCCTGCTGAATGGGGCAATGCCATCCTTTTCCCTTCAGACTGATAGAGAAGGCCAGAGAACCAAAGGCTGCCAGCCTGATCTGAGGATGTTTCCAGAGTCTGGAGAGACACCCAGCAATGCAGGAAAAAAGCTCAGTGACATTCTCTCCTCCTCACAGGAAAGTGCCACCATCTACTTTCTCTTCCTCACACTCAGTCTCTTCTAGTGCACCCACCTCTCAGCAAGGCTAATCCCCTATCACCCTCACTATTACATGCATTATCTCACGACTCACTCTGTTTTGGACCACACCAAATCTCCTCAAAATGTTCAGAAGATAATCTAGACCCCTAACCTTTTCTTATTTTGAAGATAAACATAAGGTGTTGCTTTCCAGGTGAAATTCGATGGATCAAACTATCAGATGTAAAACAAAACGCACTTTATTCATCCACTATAGTTAAAATACAACAAAAGAAAGAAGGAATTGGAATAACTTTACTAGAAAACTTAACAGGATAATAGATACAGTAATTATTACTAATTAACTGTCCCAATATAGTAACATCCTATAAACACACCCTTGGCAGAAGGCAAATTTAAAAAACAGATTGTCTCATATGCAACTCCCATAGCAGGCAGAAAACCTCCAGCTTTTGGCTATAACTAAGAGAGTGAAAACATAACATCAAGCTCTTCAAGACATCAAAAGCAACTGCTGAATATTCTCTGATAGCAAGAACTGCAGATGCTGGAGTCAGAGATAACAAAGTGTGGAGCGGGACGAACACAGCAGGCCAGGCAGCATCAGAAGAACAGAAAAGCTGACGTCTTGGCTCGGGACCTTTCTGAAGAAGAGTCCTGACCCAAAACATCAGCTTTCCTGTTCCTCTGATGCTCTCTGGCCTGCTGTGTTCCTCCAGCTCCACACTGTGTTATTGCTGAATATTCTGTGTTTGGGAGCTTGACCTACACGTTCAGGATTCTGGTATTGTTACAATTTTAAAAAAAAACACCTAAGGCTTCACAAGTTGTTCATCTTCTCATAGACTGCTCGTTTCCCAATCTCTCTCTAAAACAAACCAGGACAAAACACATGTCTTAAAGCCATAGTATTGTCACAACTCTCATCCTCCAAACCACGCTCTACTAACTTTGCATGAACTCTGCACTCTCTCATTCAATTGGGCCACTTCTCCACATTTCCCCCATCTGTACCAGCAGCTGTACCAGCCACTTGCATTGCACTTAATCTTTCCCATTGTCTCATTCCAGGAGAAAATGGCCCATAATAGGGTGGAGAGAGCCAAGATAGGTAATATGAGGTGCCTGACATTGGTTTCCTCATCTCTGACGAGGGCAGATTCCTGGTCCTGGACGATAAAGACCGTGACTGCTCTTGTGACGTTGCCAAAACCTCCATGTCCCAACAACAAAGTGAGAATTATTGTTGATTCCTATACTTCTCTCCCACTACCACCGCAGTGAATTTACACTTAACTTCTACTCCTTTTCTCGCAATGCATTTCCTCTTTTCTCTCCTGCACGTACCAGTGACAACTGATCAGTCTCTGCAGTCAAAAGGACAGCCCTATAACCCATTTCCACTTCAATCTTGAGGCAAAAGCCACAAATCCTTTAGAGGGTGCACTGACAAGGCTGCTTCCTGCACCTTCCACCAGATTAGATCCTGTCACTTTGATGGGTATTTTAACTAGATTAGAGATGGGAGCACTTGCTGGTGCGTACATCACTGCCAACATCTCCGCAGCTGGTCAAGGAAGAAATGTCCCTGATCGCTGGCATTCAGAGAACAGGCTCAGGCAGAACAGGATGTCATGGTGTCAGCAACTAGGGACTTGGTAGAAATGTACCAGCAAACACAGGTGGAAAAGGTAGATTTGCCTGAAACATGGGCCAAACTGATTCAAAGATTGGAGGACTCCAGCAATGCTGTTTGCACTATGCTGCCTCTGGTTGTCATGGAGAGTCAGGTCCAATACAGTCAGTGTCTGCTGGATATATAGACTAACCTGCACTCCATCACGATAGCCATTGGTGCTCAGCTCAGACTGTCCAGACATCTTCTCTCAGGACCCTCCAAAGGTAGCTGGGTCTTCCATCTCCAGCCTGCCTGCCATCGTCAGCCCTGTGAGACCTCATGTGGGGGAAGGTGCACCAGCCTCTCAGGAACAGCATACTTAACAGTTGTAGCCCTCTTGCTACAATTGGCCTTGGGATCGCCTGATGGGTTCCACTGAACCTGGGACTCCACTGAGAAGTAGAGGGAGGGAAAGGAAAAAGATGAATTTCTGAGTGCATGTAAGTGGCATGGGTGTTACTTAATGGGAAATGCATTTATCAATACATGTTCATTTCTCATCATCAGCTGTGCGAGCGAATGTCATGCTAGCTGCCACTACAAGAACAAAAGTTACAGAGCCGAGCTATCCTTTGCGCTACATGAGATTTTGTGTCCAAGCTGTGAAGTGAACAGCTCCTGCACCAAGTGCAGGCTATGGCAACTTGAAAGGGCTTGCTACTTTGGGATGAAGCTTTCTTGATTGCAATACATTGCTTCACAGCTATTAGTGGGATTGCTTTGTAGTGTTGTATGTTGTCAAGAGTGCTTGTGACCAGGACTTTTACTCCACAAAGTAGGCCAATGTGCAAAGTCCACGTACAGACTTTCATGATAAACCAGGTATTATTCACCCATAGAGATAGTAAGAACTGCTGATGCTGGAGTCAGAGATAACACAGTATGGAGCTGGAGGAACACAGCGGGCCAGGCAGCATCAGAGGAGCAGGAAAGTTGACGTTTTGCGTCAGAACCCTTCTTCAGAAAGTATTCACCCATATTGTGTGGATTTCTGTTTAATGCTATTCCCTTTGAAGGGGCTCACATCACATGAAAGTAAAGCCCCATTTCTCCCAGAATGAAGCACTTGTCCTGTCTGGGATTAGTGGTGGCCATTTTCATTTACATTACACAATTGCTGTTTGGATGACGATAGAAGGAAACTGTTACAGACTCAGCTTCTCAGTCTAGGACACGCCCGAAATCCTCATATTCTTTTCTAGGTGGGCATCTCTGTCAACCCATCAACTTTGATCTTCTCTGTGTTCCCACCCAACACAATCATTTAACTGTTCAAGTCCACACTTTACCCCCAAACACAAAACACATCAAGTCATCTTGCCAGACAGAGCAGTGCAATATCTGTCCATTAAAGTTGGGGGGTGGGGTGTTGGTTAGTACTGCTGCTGACACCACCTTTACAAATTACTCTTTTCCCTCAATGCTCTATCAACTCCCCCCTTATATATTGACTTGCCCCCTCCACCATTGTTAGTCCCATACATCCCAGCATGCTGCCTCCAATCCCCACAATTTAGTTCCCCAGCTTTCCTCCTGCAGCAGAAGCCCCTAAAAGCCCTTCTCACACTTGACTTTTAGTGGATGGGCACCCAGGGCTGTCCATGGTCCATCCCCTAGATGGGTTTGGATGGTCACTGTTTTCTACTGACGGAGCAGACCCCTGACAGATCTCTGTGCACCTCCTCAAAAGACTTAGTGCAGCTCCCTGGACTGGTTGCAAAGATCTATAGGTTTTACTGCAACGCATTCCCTAGTCAGACCCCTGACTGCCTCAATTGGCTTACTGACTATATCCTAGACCCTACATTGATTTTGGAGACAGCCCTTGTGCTGGGACCCCTAACTGAAGGGTCTCTCCCTTGACTTGCTGAGGAGTTTGAGACATAGCCATTTGATTGAATCACATGCACCGTGCTTGCTCTGTATGCTGCTGTACATGCTGCAAGTGACTGACATAGCACTTCGACGAAAAGAAATATATCCACCCCCTTGTGACTGATGGCTGCTGACAACCATGACAAGTAACCTGGCTTTGTATCTGTGCTAAAAGGTAAGGTACTGTGAGCCTTTAAGCTCTAGCTGAAGGGAGAAGCTGTGAAAAAGGCAATGGAGAGATGCTGTGAGTTTTCAAGGAGGTGCAATGTGAGTGGATGGTAGGAGTGCCAGTGAGGATCCCTCAGATGGATGCTGGTGGAAAATTCCACCCCTTGTCCAACTTCTTAGTAACTTCAAACTGAAATGCATCTTTCCCAACTGAAAGATGCACCCAGAACATGTGACTATCATTTCAATCTCACAATAATCCCTGACACCCCAAAATGCCCCCAAACTACCGTCTCACCCAACTGCTACCTCACCCATTTTACCCACCTCCACACTTAATGCACCCAACAATGCACCCTACCTACCCAAACTGGATGTTTAAACTTGCCATACCACAGCTTGTGTTATAAAAGAAAGGGTGGGCAGCAGCGTGTGTGTCCTCTTCTCACCCCAACCCAATTTAACATTGTTGTCGCTCAGCAAGGGACTGTGCTCTCCTTTTCTGGTAAAGCTGGGCTCAGAAGATCCAACAAGAAATGTCGATTAGCATGAAGTCAGAAGAAAGTTTGACTGTTGTTCCTTGGAAGATTGGGGACATCATTTTTTGAAGCTCAAAGTGAAGTCTTGATTAATTGCTGCCACTCGTTAAATTAATCCTAAAACACTAAAGGATGTTTTAAAAATCACAAGTCAACCAATATCGCAGTTGTGCAAATTTCCCCTCCAAGGCGACCAAATCAATCAATTGAGGTGTGAACAGGAAGTTGGGAACTAATGATGTTTCTTGCCAATTGAGAATTATGACTCTCAATGCACAAAAATTGAACCTTTTTGATAGTGAAGAAACATCACCAGCTGATGAAGACCAATAAGGCAGTGAAGATATGAACAATTTGGGGAAGACAGGCTATAGTGGCTTAGGTAGCTTTTATAAAAAGTTATTACCAATTTGTTTTGTCAAAAATGAATAACCCCAAATGTCACTTAGATTTTGCCAGATAACACACCCTGCAATTAAAACTGAATCTGTGAGCATAGTGGATTGCATTCAAAAGTCCTAAAAAGACATTTCATTATATTAAGGTGATAAATGAATACAAGTTGCTGCTATTAAGTGACATGTTCAAGAGCAAATATAACGTAGGTTTCATGTTCCTTCATTCATATTATCTGCCTGAAACCATTCCGTTTCTTGTGTTAAAACTGGTGTGTCTTTACTCTCATATTTTAAGGTCGCATAATGTTACCTTTGAGATCAGAAATATCCAGAATTGCTAAGGTTTGGAATCATAAATCAATGAATATCTGGTAAAGTGTAGGACGGTTCTGTACAATCTCTAAACTTAAGGGTGAAAGAAGTAATGTCCAATCTTTGATCACCTCTTAAAAGCAACTAATTCCTTGATTGAAAAAAGCATCAGATCCTGATTCTTGAACATTGGTTATAGTGGTCACATGTCACAGTTTAATCTGGATAACAATGAGGCTAAATGCAAAGTGCAGGATTGCCTTACTTAAATTATCCACACTGATACCCACCTTGTGAGTACAAGGACAGAATCAGTGAAGATTCCACATATCTCTGAAGGCAACATTTCATTCTGTCTTTCAACTTTACAACATTGATGTCTCCACAGCACCCTGACTGACGTGCCTGCAATCCCCAGACTGGTTCACTTAACCTGCAGGACTGACCCTGGCCCAATCCCAGGATCACAAGGACATTGAACTCTGGACTCCACTAGGTTCAAGAAATTCACGAGCCATCTCCAACCTCTGGACTGAGATAATCCTCTTGACTGACTGTGGTGGTGATTCTTGACTAGTGTTCCTCCCCAATAACCGCTCGAAGGATTGCCCTTCTTTCACCCTCATATGTGGCCATTTGTTTGATATACCAGCAGTGTGTTTGTTGTGTAAGCTGCTGGTATATGCTGCAGGTGTGATATTGACATTGCAAAGTGTCGTGCAACACCATGTCCACCCTTTGATTGGTCAGTGCACTGAGTCATGTCAAGCTGCCACCTCTCCCTCTGAGTGAATCGACGACGAAAACCATGGAGGCTGGCACCCTGAAGGTAACCGTAAAGTGAGTGAGTGCTAAGAAGTAAGCTGACACCCATAAAATGCATCATGTCAAGATGTGTCCCTGGCAGAAGACTGCAAGTTATAGGTGTTCCTCACTTCCAGAGTGAAGACCTGAAGGGCTGAAGTGGTTTATAAGTTGGTCCAAAAGCAGATATGATGTCATGGTGAGGCTGGTGGTCTGGCAATGCAAACTTGCATGGATGAAGGGTAGAAGAGGACACGTGGAGGATGTAGGGAAATGGTGATGAAGATGAACTCATGGAACTCATGAGTTGGCAACGAAGACTGTGAGGGCCTGATGAGGGTAGTTGTGGGCATGTGTCTGCATGTAGACATAGTCCCAGAAACCCAAAGTGAGCCACTGAACCACCTCGTCTTTGTGTATGGCAGCCCTTGTGGTTGCTTCCAATCTGAGTCCAGGGGCAGAATGATGGTCACATGTTAAACAATTAGGGGACGTCAGGAAACCTTTCCAGTTCTTTAATTTACAAGTTTTACTCAGAAGGGAAAGTCAGCCAGCTGTCAACTTGTTTCCAGCAGGTGGGTTGGTAATTTAAATGCATTAGTTATTGAGGGGTTATCTGTGGCTAGCCAAGTGTCATTGGCCTTAGAAACCTGGCAGCTGCAGTGCAGGAAGGAAAGACTAGCCCAGCTTTGGGGAGCACTGCCCCTTGAGTGAGAGGATCAGAATTGCATCTTCCCAGCACCTGTCGAGCACATTCTTCATCATCAGAAGCTCTCATAGTAGTCTCCTGGCAATTATCATCTCCAGGAATTAGGGATGAAACCTCACAACGCCACTCACCCAACCTCTGCTGTATTATGGCCAGGGATCAAATTCAATCTGGGACTGCAATCTCCACTTCTGTATACTCCACCAAACTGAAAGTTAAGTCTGTCGATCAAGCTAACTTCTGGGTGGGGAACTTGACTGTGATCTCATCTGTAACCAGAAAATTAAAACACCATGGCATGTGAGGAAGTCCAGTCTTTTGGGGTTTCCATGCAATATGACACCACATCACCTCATCACTGATGGGTCCCAAAGTTAAAATCTCTCCCCAGCAATTCAGCTGAGATAATAAGGCACTGATAACTAACCTTTTTCCATCTGGGACTTGAGTTCAAAACCGCCTACTGTAACAATAATCCTAAAAACAGACATGAATTTTGAGAAACAAATGTCCAAAGCACAGAGGGACAAGAAAGAATGCGATTTAAAGGGGAAAAAGAGAAGAATCTGTGGAAACTACAGAAATATATTCAAGGTGTGAGGGAGGCTGACAGAGAATGGGTGACAAGGGTGTGTAAAAACTTGTGGGGCCTGAAGATCAGAAAGAAAAGAATGTATGGAAAGCATTTTTAGTGACCAAAATCCAGACCAATGTTATCTGTATAATCTGAAACTGTATAATGTGGGCCAGACACAATGCAAGTGATGGGAATGCCCTTCTTTCTGATACAGTGCAGATGTTGTCATCTTCAAATACATTTTTAAGCAATGTCATTTTAAGGTGTCAATTTTTGTGCTCTTGCCTGTCGTTTTATAATGCTGAACAAAATAATCAAGGGAACATTCAACATGCATTTATTAGACAAAAGAAATTACTTAGTCATCGAAATAAAACTTGTAGCCATGTTGGTGTTAAAATGAGTCATGCCTCTGTTGTTTTACTCATTTTTTTGAAGAAAGCCATTTGATTAGTTAATTACATGCGTGTTTTGATTCTGGGAAGGCAGGAAATAAAGGAAGATATGATAAGATTGTGTGATAAGATTAACATGGAGTAGAAAAAACAGCGCCTTTTGATGTGGCTCAGTGACGTATTTTCCTCAATGATGCAGGTATGCGTGAGAACACCTACAGGAGCAATACCTGCCAAGGTGAGCAAGTGAGGAAAATCTTGAAATAAAATGGCTTGTGTTGTCATGCAGAATCATAACAAAGAGCATTTTAAATTCACATTGTCAATATTAAGCATTCAAAAAAGAGATCTAAGCTTTGATTTTGAAGTCAGTTATTTTGAGACTTCCTTCTCAACTATTCACTTGGGAGAAATGCACTTTTGTTTTATGAATCCTCAATCCTGATAATTGGTCAATATTGAATATTCTGTTCCAGCTCTGAAGACTAAATATTAAGGCACGGGTGTTCAGTGGTTAGCACTGCTGTCTCACAGCACAAGGGACCCAGATTTGATTCTAGCCTAGGGCGACTGTCTCTATGGAGTTTGCACAATCTCCCTGGGCCTGCATGGGTTTCCTCCTACAGTACTAAGGTGTGCAGGTTAGGTGGATTGGTCTTACTAAATTGGAAGATTCTGAGTTTGACTTTGATATCCAGCAGTCTGATGTCTTGTCAGCCTTGCACGTGAAGAATAATCAAGAGGGGCATGGATAGGGTGAATCCCCAAGGTCTTAAGGGCAGCATGGTGGCTCAGTGGTCAGCACTGCTGTTCCACAGTGTCAGGGACCCGGGTTCGATTCCAGCCTTGGGTGATTGCCTGTACGGAGTTTGCACATTCTCCCCGTATCTGCGTGGGTTTCCTTTGGATGCTCTGGTTTCCTCCCACAGTCCAAAGATGTGCAGATTAGGTGGATTGGCCATGCTAAATTGCTCATAGTCTCCACGAATGTAAAACTTAGATGGATTAGCCATGGGAAATGCAGGGTTATAGGGATAGGTGAGGCTGGGTGGGATGCTCATTGGAGAGTTGGTATGGACTTGTTGGGTTGAATGGCCTGTTTCTAGACTGTAGGGATTCCATGAATTACATTCTTCTGTTTTTTGTACTCTCTCCTATTTTAGTTTTAGCCAGCAGGAACTTTTTATTAAAACATGAATATACAGCCCAGCAGTCCTTAATGCTCTCATGTGGGTAATTTTGTTATTTTCAACTCATGTATTTTGCATCAGTCTTCACTGTAGAGAAGGTTAATAACATCCAGAAGTAGTTGTACATTAGAAAATGGAACAGAGAGGTGCTCTCAAAAAAATTACAATCACCAGGGAAATGGAACTGTAAAAACTGTTGGAACTACAGGTGACAAGTCCCTTGGTCCTAACAGAATTCATCCTAGAGTCTTAAAAGAATGGACAAATGAGATAGTTGATGCATTGGTTTACTTTTCCAAAGTTCTCAAAATTTTGGAAATATTTCAATAGTTTGGAAAATAGCAAATGCAATTTCTTTATTCAAAAAGAGAGGAAGACAGAAAGTAAGACTCTACAGGGCACTGAACAGCTTTCATATGGATTATGTTATAACTTATTTTTAAAAACATTATAGCAGGGCACTTAGAAAGGTTCAGGCAGAATCAACATGTTTTTGTGAAAGGGAAATCATATTTAACCAATTTAATGAAGTTCTTTGAGGAAGTAACATATGATATGGATAAAAGGCAACTGGTGAATATGCTGTATTTAGATTTCCAGAAGCCATTTGATAAGTTGACATATCAATTGTTGCAGTGGAAAATAAAAACTAATTATGCTGTGGTAACACATTAGCATAGATAGACAATTTGCAAGCAATCAGGAAACAGTAAGCAAAAATGTACCATTTTCTGTTTGGCGAGATATAATAAGGCTGAATGGTTTACAATTTATATCAATAACTTCGATAAACGGACAGAATGTGTTATTGCTATGTTTGCTGATGTCACAAAGTTGGTAGGAAAATAAGTTGTGAAGAGGATATGATGAATCTACAAACAGATTTTGATAGTTTAAGGCAAATGAGCTAAAATGTGGAAAAATGTGAAACAAAAACAGAAATTTTTGGAAAAGTTCAACAGATCTGGCAGCATCTGTGGAGAGAAAGCAGAGTTAGCTTTTCAGGCCCAATGACCCTTCTTCATAATGGGGGGGGGGGCGGGGGGGGGGGCGCACAGAAATTGAGGCCATATCATATTGTCAGGCCTCAATAAACAGCTGGAATGCTGGTTAAAGGCCAGAGGCAGGGAGGGATCCAGGAGGAAGGAGAATGCCGAGGGCAGGTGAAGGAGTTTATGGGATGGGAAAAGGACTCTTTTCAAAAGAAATAGGCACAGAGGTGAAGGCAATGGAAGAAGAGCTCAACGTCATGTCGTGCCAGAAATTTATTGAGATGAGGGTGCAGAGGAATAAAATTAAAATCTTTGCTGAATACAGAACTTTCAGCATCAGAGTGCTGAAGGTCAGAAGGGATAGTAAATGCATGGTAGGAGATGGGGTTAGGAGAGGTGATGGAGACACACGGAAGGGGAGAGGTGGAAGGTTCCAGGGGGGCGTGGATATGTCTAAGTTATTGCATCTTTTGTTCCTCAATGCCTGAAGTAAAAAGAAAAAGTTAGAATGTCAAATGAGCCGAAGGATGAAGCACAACTGGGGGGCAGGGCAGCTCTGAGCCAGCGTGAAGCAGTGCTGTTGGAGAGAGAGGTCAAGAGTGCGCATTTAACAACTCATTGCAGAGTGTGGATCTCAGGATGTAGTGAGAGCAGACTCTGAGGAGCATTGTACATCACAGAGGTACCTATGATTTTGGATGGATTCAAAACACAAGCTGGAATCCACACGAAGTGAGTCTGAGCCAGAGGCAGTCACTGAGGAACGTGATGTGGCTCTGGAA
Organism: Rhincodon typus; assembly: GCF_021869965.1. Taxonomy (NCBI): domain Eukaryota; kingdom Metazoa; phylum Chordata; class Chondrichthyes; order Orectolobiformes; family Rhincodontidae; genus Rhincodon; species Rhincodon typus. The sequence goes on from NC_063344.1 coordinate 53,135,644, forward strand.
ACGAGTTTTGGCAAATAACTTGTCAGACACCAGGAGCAACAACAAAAGTAATGACAGTGAACAAGACAAAAGATTAGTACGGAAATCCTGTCAGAGAGAGGAGCAGAACTTCTTTAAGGTCGGCATTCCTGGAAGAGATGTAGCAATGAGTCAAACACTAAACAAACAAAAAACCAAAGAACTGCAGATGCTGGAAAACTGAAACAAAAACAGAAATTGTTGGAAAAGCCCGGCAGGTCTGCCAGCATCTGTGGAGAGAAAGCAGAGTTAAATTTCCTTCAGAACCCTTCTTTCCACACTCAGTGTTGTGCGTTGCCATATGAACACTTACGACCTCTCTCGCCATCGCCATCATCAGCACCTCATGCTGGCTCAGTGCTTCCCTGTCCCCTTCCACCCCAACCCCCGCTCCCCACTTCCACTTCATCCTCCAACTCATGCAACATTCTAACAAGAAACCTTTTCGTTTCAGGTACTAAGGAACACAAGATGCAACAACTTAGAGATAACCATGTGCCTCTCGAATGTTCCTTTCATTGCCTTCCCACTGACTCCATGCCCTCTCCCAAACCCCACCTCTTGTCATGTATTTACTCTCTATTCTGACCTTCCACTCTCTGATGCTGAACGTTCTGTGCTCAGCAAAGGTCTCAGTTTTATCCCTCTGTGCCCCCACCTCAATGAACTGAGGGCACAACATTACATTGAACTCTTCTTCCATTGCCTTCACCCCTGTGCCTATTTCTTTGGACAAGAGCCACCTCCCTTGTCCCACAGACCCCTTCACTGACCTTCAATACTCTCCCTCAATCTAGACCCCTCCCTCTGGCCTTCTACCTGCACTCAACCAGTTTATTAAGAACTGTAGACATGATACTGGTCACCTCAATTACCCCCCACCCCGCCACTCCCATTCTGAAGGAGGGTCTCTGGACCCAAAATGTTAACTCTCCTTTTTTTCCACAGATGCTGCCAGACCTATTGAGTTTTGCCCACAACTTCTGTTTTAGTTTCTGATATCCAGCATCCGCAGTTCATTGTTTTTTTTTTAACTTAGTGGAAAAGTGAAGTTCTTTTTGGCAAGATGAAAGAAAAAGAGGCATATTATCTAATTGGTAAGAGATTGTAGAACAATGAGGTGCAGTCAGATGTGAGAGTCATGGTGTATGAATTACAAAATGTCAGTAATGCAGGTACAGCAAGTAAATAGGAAAGTTAATAGCATGTTACTGTTTTTTTTTGTGAGGGGAATTTAATACAAAAGTGGGAAGGTTATGTTCCACTTATACAGGGAACTGGGAAATCATATTTGGACTACGGCATATAGTATCAGTCTCCTTATTCAAGCAAAGATGTAAATGTGCTGGAAACAGTTCAGAGAAGGTTTACTAGGCTGATGCCCAGATTTGGTGTGTTACCTCATGAGGAAAGGTTGTACAGGCTCATTTTGTATTCACTGGACTTTTTAACAGAAAGAGGTCACAATATTGCAACATATAAAATCATGAGGGGTCTTGACAGGGTGGATGCGGAAAAGATGTTTCTTTTGTAAGTGAACCTAGAACAAGGTGTCACTGTTCAAAAATAAGGGGTTGCACAATTATGACAGAAGTGAGGAAAAAACACATTCTCATGGAGGGTTGTGAATTTTTGAAACTCCTGTCCTCAATAGGCAGTAGAGACAGCATTTGAAAATGTTTAAGATGGCAGTAGATAGCTTTGTTATAAGCAAGAGAGTAAAGGTGAACTAATCAAATTAGCCATGATCTTATTGAATGGCAAAACAGGCTCTATTAATACTGAGGAATATTAAAAGCTCTGTGTGTTATGATGCTGTCACGTGGCATTATTAGAAGAACAGTTTACAATCTCAAAGGAATGTATCCAAATCATCCTCATTTTCTCCGTTACAATGTCTGTAACCTGTAATCAGTTGCTAAAATGAAAGAAACAACTTATTGTTCAAGACAAAAGCCGCTTCTAGTCAGAACAATGAGTGGTTTAACTCGACCACTCTACCACCCTATGGATCCCTACAATTAAAGAGAATGGTGACAGCAAACCTACTCCATGGTGAGGTGCAGATTGGATTTAGCTGCATATACTACAAAAATGGATAAGTACAACTATCTTGGAAGATTGTGGGATTGTAGGAAATTACTAGGATGGGGAGCAGTAATGTCATGAAGGGAGTTGGAAACATTAATCGAGAAATTAGAAATTTAAAATCAAGATGTCGTTTTCGTGGGAGCCAATATAGGTCAGCAAGCAGAGGCGATAGATGAATAGGACTGTCTCCAAGTTAATGGACTAGGAGCAGAGCTCTGAATTTGAAGTTTATAGAGGGAAAAATGTGGAAAACTATCATGGAATGCATAATATCATAAGACCATAAGCATAGATATCATAGAATCATACGAGATCTTTCAAAAAGTACATCAAATAACAGTGCAGGCATTTTAATTGTTAAGTGTCCATTTTAATTGCATTATAGGTGGCCAATGAACTTTGCTGGTCATACACCAATACATGAAATACAGAAGATCAATCTCTTCTCCCACCATGCACGAGTGTTTTCCTAAGTGGGAAAATCATGTTCATAATTTCTTTGATAGTGAGGATGAAACAGTGCTGCAGATGTCATCTAGGGAGCTCCACTTAAATGCACCCCTTCGTCTCAGATGACGAGAGTCATAGATCATAGAATTGCTTAAGTGTGGAAACAGGACATTTGGCCCAACAAGTCCACACCAACTCTCCAAGAAGCATTCCAACCGGACTCATCCCTCTACCCTGTCCCTGTAACCCTGCATTTCTTATGACTAATCCACCTAACTTACACATCCCTGGACACCACGGGCAACTTAACATGGCCAATCCACCTAACCTGCACATCTTTGGACTGTGGGAGGAAACTGGAGCACCGGGAGGAAACTCACGCAGACACAGTCGACACAGACAGTCGTCCGAGGCTAGAACTGAACCCAGCCCCAGGTGCCACCCTATGGAATGGAATATTTGAAAACAAGTATTGGAGTTGATTTAATTTCTGATATCCCAAAATTATAACCTTAGAATGACCACAAAAAGTTCACAATATCTTTGTTCTTTAGAAAATAGGTTATTCTTTAAAGTAAAATCATTCTGTATATCCACCTGTATTCTCATTTCACACTTATATATAACATACAATTTTATGTAGAATCACCAGTTACTTTGTGATTATAGTCTTGTATTTTGAAGTTTATAAGTTTGTAAATACTACAAGGTGTTTGAAATGAATAAATAAGTTTCAATGATTAATGAATAAAAGGCATCATTGGTGTATGAAGTATTTCCTAGGAGAACCACTGCTTTAGAACTTTAAATTTCAGCCTCAATTAACACTCATTATTAGTTCTATCATTGACTAGGAGCCCATCAGTATTTGAAGAGCTACCTTGGAAATTGGTGGAATTACAAACTGGATAAGAAGCTGCAGGACAGTGTGGAGTGCTCCGTCCTTACTCAATTAGGTCAGCTGACCTAGCAAGGACATTGTGGATGTGGAGAACCAACTTGGAAGGCAATAGATTGTATGGGTCTGCAACAGTAAACCTTTGAATATTTTCAACAATCCTTACTTTACTGCTTTGCAAAACAGGAATATATTATTCAGGTCTATTAAAATTTATGATCGTGAAAATATTTGGTATGAGTGCAAACATGAGCCACAAATTGGAAATATTCTGATTTCGGTCAGTTTGTAAAGGTCAGTTCAGAAAAGAGTTTCTTTTGGTTCAGACATGAATATATTTTGTTGAAAATGCTGAAAAGTGCATTTTGTCTTGTGTTCTAAAATAGTTATCCCTCAAGATGACTAACTGAAAACACAAACTGTTATGAAGCAGTTTTCAATAAGTGAAGAGATCAATGTGATAATGTTGATATTTATGTTCATGCTGATTTTTCTGACATTCAACTAAGGGATAATTTGCCACAGGCCAATCTTTGATAGTGGCTTTGCTGCTCTATATAGTCACAGTAATAATCAAAGGATTCTACAAGTCATGCCTAGGGTTTATATCTCTAACAAATAAGCAATAAATTGTATAACTAGTAATCTGAAACAAAAATAACTTAATACAAGACAATAAGTTATCTAAAGAGAGAAGAAAGACTTACATTTATATATCAGCCTTCATCACCAACTTAAGATATCCTGAAGTACTTTATGACCAATGATGCAATGAGGTATTCTTGATATCTGGAACAATGCTTGTCCCTACACTACTTCACCTTTGACTACCAGGTAAGTCCTTCACTCAATGGGCATCATATCATCCTCAGCAAAATGACACTGATGTCACAGAACCACAATTTGAATTGTATAATGAGACTCAACTAAAATAGCTGTGAGGGTAAAGCAGGAGGAGAACAGGTGGGAAATAAAATGAGTATAAGGAAAGAAAATAGAAAAGTGAGAAAAGAAAGGGCAGAGAGGCAGGAGGTAACTGGACATAAGGAGTGGTGTGTGGTTAAGGGATGCATTGAGCATTGGTGAGATGTGGGGATATGTAAAACATCCAAAAGATAGAAAGCAAGGAATACTTACAGCCTGAAATTATAATATTTGTGTCTTGTGCTAATACAGAATATTTACAGAGTTGGCTGAGGTAAGGAAAACATTCATTTTATTAAGAAACATACTTCTATCACTTCATCTTGCTATGATGCTGCAAGACGGAAGACAGTAAGATTATGAGACATAACATCACTTCCTGCAATGATGTAAACTAACAAATTACACAGTTAGAATTAACCTCCAACAGTGCAAACATGTTGTTTCAAAGGAATCAAATCATCAAATGAGGGAGAATTTCAAAATCTTCAGACATAGGAAAACCAAGATAACTCCAGGGTTTGTAGCAGATGTGGAGAGTATGGAATGTTTTATAGTCGACCAATTAATTCTTCCCTGCATTTTAAAATGTACCAAACCTCTGAAAGCCATTTGGTGTGGGAAGAGACTGGAAGTTAAATGTAACTCAGTTTTAGACTTATTCATTAATGAAATATTACCAATGTATTGCCGTTAACTCGAAACCAAACACCAGTAATTAGGTATCACTTTATACTTTTTTGAGTATTAGCAGTAAGTTTTACCAGTACCTAGTTAACTAAAAAAAATCTATCCCTTAAAGGAGCACTGTAGCAAAGACAACAAGTTTCAAAGGTAATTTGACAAATTTAAATCAAAATGTTGAGTATCTCTTTGTACGTGCTCAAGTGATCGTCCAAGAACTGTATCTCTGTATCCTTAACTTAATTGATATAATTAAAAAAGATGGATGCAAGAACATGTAAACATAAGGAAAAGAGTTTCCGTCCTATACTTTTATTTGTTCTGGCAATTCTAGATTTGTAGTGGTCTTATTTATTGGATCATTTAGCAGTATAAGTCTCAACTGCAGTGACATGTGTAGGCAGGTCATCTATTGATAGCATTGCCTCCAGTATGCTAGTGTGACCTTTGACCATGTTAGGAAAACGATGTTCAAGAACAACAATATCTGATCCAACAGCAAGGTCATGGTTTACCGAGCTGTGGTGGTTCTCATCCTCCGAAATGGCTCTGAAAAGTGGACTTCTACAGCAGACACCTCAGGGCATTGGAGCAGTACCACCAATGCCGCCTGCGCAAGATCCTGTAAATCCACTGGGGAAAAAGCCGCACTAACACCAGCGTCCTCAACCAGGCCAATATCCCCAGCATCGAGGCACTGACAGCCCTTGATTGGCTATGATGGGCTGAGCACATCATCTACATGACCGACACGAGACTCCTCAACCAGATGCTTTACTCCCAGCTTCAAAATGGCAGGTGAACCCCTGGTGGACAGAGGAAGCACTTCAGTGATTCTTCAGTTCTGAAGAAGGGTCCCGACCTGAAACGTTGACTTTCCTGCTCTTCTGATGTCACCTGACCTGCTGTGTTCCTCCAGTTCCACACTGTGTTGACTCTGACTCCAGCATCTGCAGTTCTTGCTATTTTCAGTGATACCCTCAAGGCCTCACTGGTGAAGTTAGGCATTCCTGCAGACACCTGGGAATCATTGACCCAAGACCATGCAAAGTAGGGAAGGCATTGAGCAAGACTTGTCACGGGGGAAAAATGGAAGCCAGGCGAAAACAGTGAAAGGTGCCCCACCCACATGACCACCTTCTGCCCCAAATGTAACAGAGTGTGTAGAAGCCACATCAGTCTGTACAGCCACCTACGGTCTCGCCCTAAGAGTGGAAGACAGTCATCCTCATCAGTGATGGACTGCTAATGAATGAATGAATGAATGATGTTGACCTTTGTAAAGTGGCTACTACTTGGCTGGACAGCTGGTTTGTGAGGCATATTGACACCAACATCACAGGTTCAATTCCCACACCAACTGAGGTTGCCATGAAGGTACTGCTTTTTCATCCTCACCACTCACCTGAGGCATCGTGAACCCTCAGGTTAAACCACCAGCAGTCTTCTCTCACTGTCTCTTTCTCTTTCTCTTTCTCTTGAGGGACCAGTTCCATGGTCTTCTGGGACTATAGAAACATTACCTTTACCTGTTACTGCTGGTCTGGATCCTGGACCAGATTCCAATCAGAAAGGCAAGTGACACAGTCCATGTTAAGTCTGTGTATTGACAACATCCATGATGAATAATGACCAAAGTGCTGTAGGCTGCATTTCTCAGTAGTGTCATGACCTTTATGAAGATCCCTGATCCTAATCGCTCACAGTGGTCTGATGAAGATGTAAGCATTCCTCCAGTTGATGAGGAAAAGCCAGGTTTGAAATTGGTTTCCAGAAAAAATGTTTATTTTGTTGGCATTTCCAGCAAAGTTTCCCTAATGTTTCCAGAAACAACCTTGTTTTTATACAAAAATAATTGGAATAAAATAAATGAGCATTAACATGGCAAAAAAATTGTTTCTATATTTTGTTACTCAAATTTTGAAAATATGCTTTGCATGTAGTCTGTAAATGGGATTAGTGTCAGTTTAAAGCAAATTATGAGCCATTTTTGACAATGGCATTCACATGATATCAAAAAAAATTGTGGATTAAGTTTTTGAAGATACAATTTGAGTATTATTCTGATGAAATGGTGAGTACTAATTCTCTTTGGTTTGGCATCACCAGCCAGGACAAGTCATCAAAAATGAGCTTCTGCTGCGAGAGTACATTGATTCATATATGTGAATAGTAAGGAACAACTTTCACTAACACACCAGCATGTTTAAAATAAAGAGAAAACAAAGTTACAAGTGAAACATGCTGCTTTATATTTCACTCTGTACAATACTCTGGGCAACCAGAAAATCAGTGGCCAATATCCTTGCCATTATTCATAACATCTGTGGGTACTGTATTTCAATTGTTCCATGTAAATCTCAGAGCTGCTCAAACACTTCCCAAGAGAACACAAACTGCCAGATCATCTGATACGGGCAATTAGAGTGAGATGGAGCTCTACCTTTCTTGTGATAAAGTGGCCAGTTAAGTAAAGCAAAAAAAAAGAAGCCTACATTCCAAGGCAATTGAATGCACATTTGGTCCAATTTAATATGCAACCAGTGAATGAACTTGTCAGTCTGATCAGATCATTTGGACAAACCACTTAGGAGCTAAGTAACAACTTGGCCTTTCTCAGCCAACTCATATTGTTAGCATTTATATTCCAATATGTCATAGGTATATCCACATTCCTCTTAAGGCTATGTATCCTGCTACAACAAAGAGTTTAGTGAAACAAAAAAAAAGCATTTAAATTTAATCTCCACTGAATAAAGTGTATTTTAGGCACACTAATCTTACCCTTACTTTATCTTCTTTGTTCGACAATTCAAACACTTTGAATACTTAAAAGGTCACTTGATGAAGAAAATTCAAATTGAACAGGATATCTTGGATACAGTAGAAATCAAAATGGATTTATTTTATCCCCCAGTAACCACAAGTTCAATATTGTTGGGCTCACATCAACCAACTGTAAGAGACAGGAATGATGTGAAGTTTACAGTTGATGATGAATACATAGTTCAAACATAGTTCACTTTAACTAAAAGACCTAGTCTCGATACTAACCCTCTGGCATGTCTAGGAAGATAGTTATATGTAAAACGTGGGAAGGGTAAAGAGTAAGGTAAAATACGTTTTGGCTCCTTTTAAGTAACAATCAAGTGAGTCGACTTCATTTCACTAGGGTGGCCTTAGACATCATTGTAACTGCCAAGAATTTAATGGAAAAATACATTGAGCAGAAATACATGCAGGTATTCTGTTGCTGTAAGCCATCTCATTCTATGACAGTATTACACATGAGTTAACTTAGACTTTCTCTCAAGCACAGTCAGAAGCTCTTAGAACAAAGTTGAAGTCCCTTAATGTGCGGATTTAGAAGAACTTCACTTTGCAAACTTTTCAGAGGACCTAAGGAAGAAAGCTTCTGGAATCAAAGTGGCTGAACACCAGCCTGATGTGGCAGTGGATTGCTACTGGAAAGTAAAGATGGAACTTGCATTTATGTAGCACCATTCATAACTTCTGGACATCCTAAAAAGGTTTTTCAGCCAATGAAGTACTTCAGATACACAGTCATCATTACAATGTGGAAGACATTCATCTGGGAGATCCTCTCTATCTGGCCATTGCATGTAGCCCAGTTTTATACCCCTCTTCCAGCAACAAATACATCATCAGCTGCAGGCCCTTACTGCTGCACAACAAATAAATATCCTATTCACATCACATGGTGAAAGCAGCTTAAAGACCCTACCAGGCAAGTGTTGTCAACCAGAAAGCTGTGTGCTGGAGGATAGAACTAGGATCAATTTGTAGGTACTTTTATGGACATTTACTTAGAGGTACATATTTCAGCACGCACCTTCGCAACTGACAACCATAGTTTGTTTGTTTTCTTTTATCGGGGCACAAGTGAATCCCTGGATAATGCTGAGTATCTGAATATGATTCATTTTAATAATTTTAATAAACAAGTACATTATGGTCCAATGTAATTGTTACCATAACAACTAGAAATGAAGTGCATGCATCTTCAAGGTGCAGACATGTGTGAGGTGTTACAAAGTAGTTAAGAATTGGAGCTTTCTGTGTTTAAGATGGCCCTTATTTTATAGAAACTAAGTCCTGAGGTGAACCTGCTTTTGAATGTTCCTCTGATTTTACACCACACAGGGCTCATAGTGTCATACAATCATAGAGATGTACAGCATGGAAGTAGATCATTCGGTCCAACTCATACAAGCTGACCAGATATCCTAAATTAATCTAGTCCTATTTGCCAGCATTTAACCCATTTCCCTCTAAACGCTTCCTGTTCATATATCCATCCGGGTGCCTTTTAAATGTTGTAATTGTATCCACCTCCACCACTTCCTCTGGTAGTTCATTCCATACATACACTACCCTCTGTCTGAAAAAGTTGCCCCTTAGGTCCCTTTAAATCTTTCCTATCTCACCTTAAACCTATGCACTCTAGTTTTGGACTCCCTACCCTGGGGAAAGGATGTTAGCTTTTCAGCCTATCCATGCCCCTCATGATTTTATAAATTTCTATAATGTCATTCCTCAGCTTCTGATACTCCAGAGAAAAATAGCCCCAGCCAATTCAGCCTGTTCCTATAGCTCAAGCCCTCCAACCCAGGCAACATCCTTGTAAGTCTTTTCTGAACCCTCTCAAGTTAAGCAACATCTTTCCTATAGCAGGGAGATCAGAATTGAATGCAAAATTCCAAAAGTGGCCTAACCAATGTTCTGTACAGCTGCAACATGACCTCCCAACTCCTATACTCAATGAAAACCGAAAGAACTGCAGATGCTGTAAATCAGAAACAAAAGCAGAAATTGCTGGAAAAGCTCAGCAGGTCTGGCAGCATCTGTGTAGAGAAATCAGAGTTAACGTTTTGGGTCCAGTGACCCTTCCTTAGAACTCTCAATGCATTGACCAATAAAAGCAAGCATACCAAATGCCTTCTTCACTATTCTGTCTACCTGTGACTCCTCTTTTAAGCAACATGAACCTGCACTCCAAGGTCTGTTTGTTCAACAACACTCCCCAGGGCCTTACCATTAAGTGTATAAGTCCTGCCCTGATTTCCCCTATCAAAATACAACACCTCACGTTTATCTAAATTAAACTCCATCTGCCACTCCTCAGCCCATCGGCCCATCTGATCAAGGTCATGTTGTACTCTGAGGTAAACTTCTTTGCTGTCCACTACACAACCAATTTTGGTGCCATCTGCAAACTTACTAACCACCTCTACCCGACTCACATCAAAATCATTTCTATAAATGACGAAAAGCAGTGAACCCAGCCTTACCACAACGTACTGCCGATCATAGGCCTCCAGTCCAAAAAGCAATCCTGCACCTCCACCCACTGTGTAAGCCCTAGGAGATTTGAAATAAAAGCACAACATGCTGAAGAGAAACAGAGTTAATGTTTCAAGTCCAATGTGACTCTTTTTCAAAATTTCTTCTGAAGAAATCTTCATTCTTCATAAAATTTCTCCTGTCTCAACTAAGGATCTAGCTATCTTCGTTTTTATACATTTGTTCTTACAGACTCCTTTTACATTCCTGGCTAGTTTGCTCCCATATTCCAGTTTTCTTTTTGCTTTTTATCAAATTTTTGGTGGCCCTTAACTGTTTTGCAAAATTTGCTATTATTCTTTGAAACCCTATAAATCCTTTCTTTTATTCCCCTGAGAGTTTATATTTCAATGGTATCATTGAATGTTTCCTATTGTTTGGAGCCATACTGTTTAGTGCATTTCTCCGATCAAATTTAGCCAATTCTCCCTTCATATCTATGTAGTTGGTTTGCTTCACTTTAGAATGTATGGTCTCTGTGGCACATTATTTTTTATGTATTTATTCTTTGAATGTGGGCATTGCTGCTTTTAGGCCAGCAATTATCGTGAACCCTTAATTGCCACTGCAAGATGCTGACATATTACCTTATTGAATTGCTGCACTCCATTTGGTGTTGGTACAATCTCAATACTGTTAGAAAGAGAGTGCTAGGATTTTAATCCACTGACAGTGAAGGGATCAAGTCAGGATGGTGTGTGACTTGGACAGGAACTTGCAAGTGTTAGTGTTACCGTGTATCTGCTGCTCTTGTCCTTCTAGCTGCCAGAAGTCACAGGATTGGAATGTGCCGCTGAAACAGTTTTGGTGACCTGCTGCAGTACATCTTGTAGATAGTAGACACTATGGTGGACAGAATAGATGTTTAATGTGTTGGATACGATGCCAAAGCTGTTGTTAATGGGCAAAGATTGCTTTACTGAGGAGACATGAATGGTGTGGAATTTTGTGGAATCATGAGTAAACAGCCCCACTTCTCACCTAACAATGGAAGCAAGGAGATTGAGGAAGTAGGTGAAGATAGTTGGATCTAAGATATTATGCTCAGGAATTCCTATAGTGACATCCTGGGCATGAGATGATTGATCTCTAACAATTACAAAATCTTCCTTTGTGTTTTTTATATCTCCAACCAGTGGAGATTTTTTCCACATTTGATGGATTTTGTAATTTATTCTTCTTCTTATTATTGTTGTTATGGAGTTTGGATTCTAAAGTAGACATAAATGGATTTGGGTTTTTAATTTTGTAAAGGTGACTTTTTAAAAAAAAAATTCAAAAATTCATATTTTTTAGCATTGGGCCAAAGCAACATAACCAACAAATAACATGACTGAAGCTAAATGACTCGACAAACTACTTTTGCAGTTGATGACCAAAGTGTTTACTGAACAACCCTAAAAGAAACACCTAGAGAAGGCAAAGGCCAAAAGCAGGATCAGTTCAGAAAAAAGAAAGCCAATTTACCTTCCCTCACCAGTTGCCGTGAGTGGTCGCTTTTAACAAACAAGTCACAGACTTTATCATCTGTGAATCCATCATTCTGTGCCTCCTATGAGGATGTAGAAAGTACCTGAAGAAAGAGATCAAAGTACAGCTAGTCCTAACAAGCAGAAGGATAATCTCAGCACACCTTGTGGACAGAGACCATTGAACGGCCACAAACATTGATAATCTGTCTTTGCTGGATGATATACATTCTACAAAATGCATAAGTGAGAAAAGCCTTAGGATTGATTTAGCCATTTTAAAAGCAGATGCTGGAAAAGATACAAATTTCTAACCTTGTGTGGATAGATACTCGTTATTAACTATTGGATGGTTTGGCCAAAAGGAATGCTTTTACAGAAAGATTACTGAAATTCTCACTATGTAACAATGGGAATGCAATATTAAAATATCCATTTTACAAACCCTTTTCTCTTAAAAGAAAGGGAGTCTGTCAGAGTTAGAAATGCAGATCATTTTAAGACTCAAACAGATCAGCTCCAGAGTTGTTGAGAGCAAATTTATATCCATCAACATCAATCTAGCCAAATAAACAATTGCCACACTGCTGGACGAATCAAGTAGGCAGGCAACCCAGGACACCAACATCATCAATAAGGATACCACCATGAAACTACTAGATTTGTGCCTCACAACCCACTTCACCTTCAATGACAGCATATACAAACAAATCAACAGAACACCAATGGGTTCCCCAATATCAGGACTGATTGCAGAAGCAGTAATGCAAAGGTTAGAATGGAGAGCACTCTCTACTATACAACTCAATCTTTGGGTCCGATATGCAGATGATGCCTTCGTGATTATTAAACACACAAAACTAGAAGAAACCCACCGATTCATAAACAACATCCTTACCAGGATAAAATTCATGAAAGAAGAAAACAACCAACTACCCCTCCTGTACATAATGGTAGAATGCAAAAACAACGGAGAACTCCAGACCAGCGTATATAGAAAGACCACACATACGGACCAGATACTCAATTGCACGAGCAACCACCCCAATGCCCACAAACAGAGCTGTATCAGGACACTATTTAAACGAGCCACAACACATTGCAGCAACCCAGAACTACGCGAAGCAGAACAGGAGCATCTATACAGGGTCTTCAAAAGAAATGGATACCTAAAAAGCACAATCCGCTGTTACCTCTGAGACAGACCACAAGAAGAAGATACAACACAACCAGACATTTCAGAGATGACCACCAGACTACTCAGACCACTAGGCATCAGAGTAGCCCATAAACTGACAAATACCCTATGACAGCTACTGACGAACGTAAAAGATCCCATACCCAAAATCAGCAAAATTGGGGTAATATACAAAATACCACGCAAGGACTGTGAGAAATATTACATAGGCCAAACTGGAAGAAAACTGACAATACAGATGAATAAACACCAACTAGCCGTCAAGAGAGGTGACTAATTCTCACTTGTCTCACTACACACGGACAACAAGGGACACGAATTTGACTGGGACAACACATCCATAATTGCACAAGCCAAGCAGAGACATGCTAGGGAATTCCTGATGGCCTGGTATTCCAACCGGAACGCCGTCAACAAACACATTGAATTAGACCCTGTGTACAAACCACTGAGCAACAGAACAGGAAGTAATACCAATCACCGCAGCACACCAAGGCATATGAATAACAAGCAGGACAGAACATCAACGCTTCACCGGAGGCGCACTGACGATGTTACCCAGCAGGGTGACGAAACATCTGCAACCAAACCCACCACCTTAGCGAGCATGTCTACAACCTCATCCACAACCCGAGCTACAAATCTTCTTGAAAACTTTAAAATGTTCATTGGACTTTTGTATTTAAGAGCTGAGTTGTTCCTTTTTTTGGTTTGTATTGCTTGTTAATTGTTACTGCTTAGTTGTTTTAATTAGTTAATTTGGTGGCAGGTTTTCAAAAAGAAGAGCTGAGTTCTTAAGGTGGTGTGTTAGTCTAGAGAATGGGTCTAGAGGAGAGAGGTGGAAACTGATGTTTGTTCTAAACAATAGATTTACAATGAAATATTTGCACATCTTGGAAAGTCTTTTGCTGTTTATTTAAATATGGATGTTGGTGTATAAAGCAGAAATTCTGATTAAAAATATTCTACGACAGTTAGTTCTGGTAGTAAATCTCCATTATCACAACATTCTGACGGCGTATAAAGATTATTAATACAGTTGTCAAAAGTTCTCTTGGAAGTTGTAGTCTTGTACTAAGTCTTGTTCTGTAAATTATACAATTGATTTTAAATGTAGTTATCAAATACTTGTACAATATTATCAAAAGTTACTCTTGCATTGTCATTTTACAACTGATCTAACACTGGAGCTACATAATAAAAATATGTGTAGACTTGGTCTCCTCTGGGCTTCTTCCATAGACCTGAAACATTTCTGTATCTTATGAATAGCATCTTCCAGATAGCTTAATTCCCTGTCTGAGATCACAGATCAGAGCCGGGCATCATCATCTCTTAAATCTCTGAACTTAAATCTCCTAGAAAGTGTACATCTTCCTCCATTGTCACTATATTTAACTGCTGTCATTTCTCTTGTTTAAATGACTTACTTAAAAGCTGTTGAATAATTTATTTTTAAATTTCTGAAGATGTAGCTGTTTTTGCTGCTTGGTGTTTTAAATTGCACAATCACTTCAATTGTATTAAATGTTGAGCCCTTTTCACAAGTTTCTTTGAATCTTGCAATTTTCTTTTAAAGTGCTGAATACTGAGGATAAATTACTAATAGAGCATTGTTGTGTTTTGTTGTTTAATTGAGGATCTTTTTTGCTTCTATTTTCTTATTTTTCTTTTTGGATATTTTCTTTAATTTCTGTTAATTACTCTCCTAATTATGAAATTGTGAAATGTGACAAAATGAAGAAATTCAACATTTTTTTTCTCTGATTGAAGGAAAAGACTGTTCACTTGTACTGATTTACCCCTTGTAATGGATCTTGCAATGTCTTTAACAGAATGAAAAATTCATGGCCTTTCTGTCCTTTTTCTCTGTGAGATTTGAACTGTTTTAAACTTTAAAAACAGCTTGGTGCTGTTTTTGAACGTTTGGGTCTATATTTTGCTTCAAAATGATAATGTTTAATAAATTGTCTTCATCTGCCTTCAACATTTCACTCCAGCTGGTTGCATTATACTACCAGTTTAATGATTTTCTGAATGAATGTCCTTTATAAAAGTTTTTTTTGCAGCTTTTCCTGGCAATTTTAAACACAGTTGGCAATGTTGGTTTACTAATTATAGTGATTTATACCTTGTTCTAGTTTCTCACCCTGGAACTTTGTTTTCTTTTATGTAAAATTTTCACTTTTCTTTGAAGGGAATAAACCTACTTTGGGTGTCCCACACTGACTGCTTTATCCTGAGTTTAGGATCCAGCCTTTTCCTTTTGTACCTACAGTGAGACACTTTGTAATCTACACAAGCTTTTACATTACTTTGCACTATTTGACCTTCAGCCAGCGTGCTTAGTACTGCTATTGTGTCTCTGATATCTTTAACTATTGGATGCTACTTTCACAGAACCTAACTGCGATAGGGTTAGTCGCTGAATACTTAAAGATACATTCTCAGTTTTCTGACTTGAACCTTTCTCTTCTCCTCTGACAGATGTTGCTTTTATAAGACTTAATATTTCTTCGGTAGACCGCCACCACTGCTGGTATATTGTAAGAAACAGTGGTGCACAGCTGCTGATACCATGGTACACAAAGGATGAAATCTGCTCTGTTGTTAGCACGCTATATGTTTTGGTTGTGTGAACCAGAATAATCTGAGATGTATTGGGTAGATACACTGCCATCAATGCTTCTCATTAGTATTAGCATAAATTTCTGATGCTAAGTGGGGACGGATGTCCACACAAAGTCTTCAGCAGAAGAGAGGCTGGGATTATTTAACAGAATATATTGATTAGATAGTGCCTAACAGCTAGTAACATTACATCTAAAATACATGATTGTTTCTCATGAGACTTCATGCCAGATGTAAGAGTAAATACACAGAGATAGTAGGAACTGCAGATGCTGGAGAATCTGAGATAGCAAGGTGTAGAGCTGGATGAACACAGCAGGCCAAGCAGCATCATAGGAGCAGGAAGGCTGATGTCTCGGGCCTAGACCCTTCATCAGATTAATATACATGAGGGTATAAATGAACGAATGAATGACTCCAGAAGGTAACTGCGGATGTAAAGCATACCTCT
Source organism: Rhincodon typus (assembly GCF_021869965.1). Classification (NCBI taxonomy): domain Eukaryota; kingdom Metazoa; phylum Chordata; class Chondrichthyes; order Orectolobiformes; family Rhincodontidae; genus Rhincodon; species Rhincodon typus. Next base: position 53,151,822 of record NC_063344.1, read on the forward strand.
TAACTGGCATTGATGATTAGCGATGAATGTGTTCCAACAAACTGTAAGGAGGAGATTACTATAAATAGCAGACATGCTTTGTGCAGAGCATGCTTAAAGAACATGCCAACACTGTTTAGCTTTCCTGGTTTAATTAGGTGATTAAACTTCTTCGCTGTCAAGTCATAAATGTGGGATAAATGAGATGACATTTACTGTTCTTTCCAACAACTATTCATGAACAGCTTCCCCTACAGGCCTGCAAGGGGAGGCATAGTATGCTGGTAATGTCTTTGGACTAGTAATGGTCTGGGGATATGAGTTCAAATCCCATGTAGCAGTTGGTGAAATTTGAATTCAATAACAAAATAAAAAATCTGGAATTGAAAGCTGAAAAAAAAGCTTCTTGTTCACTAATGTCCCCTTAGGGAAGGGAATCTGTTATGCTTACCTGTGTCTGGCCTACATGCGATTCTAGATGCTCAGCAATGTGCTTGACACTTAACCACCCTCTGAAATGGTTCAAGCAAACCACTTAGATTAACGGCAATAAGTGCTGGTTCAGCCAACAATGCAGACATCCCATGAATGAAAATCAAAAATATATACAGTTTTCATCTTCTCCTTTATTTAACAGCAGGCAGGTTTGAATGGTCAGTAAATTGGAATTACTCACCTGAGGTTTGAAATTTGGTTGACTGTTTGCAATTACCAATGTGTGCACGTTTGAAAGAAAGTTAGACCTTGGGTAATAGAGGAGGAAACGGGTTAGAACTTGATGAAACATCTTCAAGTTACTGATGTAACAAATTAATGTTTCCATGTGGTTGAAATACATAAATCACTCTTCACCACTTGCAGCATTTAGAGTCAGAATTTAAAACGGAATTAAAACACAACAACTCTCACACAGAATCTGTAGATTTAACATGTGCTTCCCCTCTTCACCTTGACATTGCCACTCATGCACAGTCATAAACAATGATAAGTCCTAATTGTGTCTTTCCTAATCTTATAAGTTTATTAAAAATTCCTATTTCAGCAATGTAGTAACCTAACGCGGGTCCCACTTACTGAGGCAGCCACTGACTATCAAATATTGAAAATGAGTTCAAGGCTGACGCCAAAACTAATCTTTGCTCTCCACTCACGTCAGGAACAAACATAATAGGCTCAATTTTCATTTTATGGAAGTAAGTAGGGCAGATATAATTAGAGCCATATACTGGAGTCTTACATGGAGCATACATTGTATCTGTACACTTCTTGTGTTACATGTAAGTTTCTGTGTCATATTTTCATTTGACTGGATGATTTATAGTCACAAATCACAACTGAATACTTAAAAATCTTGTCAATCAGCAAACAGGAATGAAAACCACCAGTCAGCAATCTCAAAAATTCCAATCAAAGGTAAGCCTTTATTAAACGGTTATCAAAGCAGGAAGCAGGAGGGAAACCACTGACATTGTTCCAGCTACCTGTTAAAAGTCCCTTCTTGGAGACCACCTGATATAGCTAAGAAGCTGAGGATTCTTATACTGGATATCAAATTCCAGATTCTCCACTCAGACATAATGGAAGCACAGAGAGGCTGATTTTTCAGTCAGTGTCATAACATTGAATTTTAAAACAATTACTGCACAGAAGGAGGCCTTTAGAGCAATTTTAAGAAAATTCCTGGCATTAATTGGTGCAGGGGTAACCAAAATTTGTAGCAAAATGCCATGGACATGTACCACAGAATAACATGCCCACAGCTGTCTGCAAGGCCACGTAATATACTATATACTGTATTTTAAGAAGTGTCTAAGCTTAGAAACCCTCTTACATTTGTATTTTAGCTTTGTTATGTTTGCAATTGTTCCTTACCATTCACGGCCATGTTAAATGCCAGGGACAAATAGGTTTACCTTGATCCCAGTATTGTTCCAGCTCAAGTCACACCAGAGGGCATATTTTCATTGGTTGTACAATATTATAACAAATTGCTCATATAAACAAACAAATCATACATCCCCTTGACTTCCTACAGGAAATCCACACATCCAGAAAAATGCATACAAACCCATTATCATTTAAGTCAGATTTGGCAATAAAACTGGCAAAAATATAGATGTAAAAAATATATTACTACCTCCTGCATGTCAAGATTTATAACGTAACATCGCACATTTAATTGTGGTTAAAATGACCTATACAGCACCATTTTATGTTCTGAAACATGTTTTGGTTGGAGCTGTGTGTTTTTTTGTCTAGAACAGGGAACCTAGAATGCTCCAGCTTATGTGATGAAGGTCAAATAAATGCTAATTTTCACATAATGGATTGGATTTTGAAGCCGACAGTAAATTTCCAAGTCAAGAGGATCTCCAGGGATCCAGGAACAGTAATGCCAACAAGTCAAGTAAGCAGATAATCATGTTGGTTGATTCCCACAGACAGTAAACGAGAAAGTAACTATACAGATATTCCTCCATATTTCTAAACTAAATTTTACTGAGAGTTAATTAAAGATTGGAACATGTATGTCAAATTTTCAACTAGAAAATATACTTTGAATAACTATATTAAAAACTGGGAATGTTACTGTAGTTGAAATAAAATTGGCATCACACGAGTATAAAAGTAGTTTCCTGCGACCAGAGAAGTAGTTCAGCAATTGATAAGAACTAGAATGCTGTTAAAAATCCACGTTTCTGTAAATTCAGCGATTTCTAAAGATTGCTGTCTGAGGAGTATCAACAGTGCACCTTGTGAAGAGGCAAGAAAACATAGCAAGTATTTTCCACCTTTAATTGCGTACATGAAAATGGCAAGAGTTATCAGTTTCACAGGGGAACATTGACAGTTCCTTTGTCATTTCAACTGCAAAATCTTGGCTAATAATATGCTTAATTTTTAAACAGTTTGCCTATTTGATACGATAACTAGAAGTTCCAAAGAGGAGGCTCACCAGACTTAAAAACATTATTTTGTTTCTCTCTCCCCAGATGTTGTCAGACCTGTTGTGTTTCTGTTTTTAGTTCAGATCTCTGACATCTGTGATGCCTTGCTTTTATTTAACTGGAAGTGATTAGTTGAGGAACAAAGGAGTTTATAGAATCATGTTTTTCTGAGACATGGGAGAATACTGCGAGAAAGACAATCAGACAATTTGTGTCGGTTTGCAAATGCCTTGTTCATAATGTATTGCCCAAGTTCTCTCCATCAGAACACACGTATAATTTTATTTATTGGATAACCTTGTTTTAATGAGAGGGAGAAGAAATCTATCTTTCTGCAGTGTGTGGAAAATACTGCTTGCATTTGGTGAACCAGATGAAATCTGTCTACTGTTTGTTTCTCCTGCAAACTTCTTTTGAATTCCAGCAGAGAAAACATGCAAATTTTAGCAAGCCTCTGTAACAGCATCTGGCCTGTGTAACTGCACATTTTCAGAGAATGTCACGTTATATCAGTAACTATAAAGCTTTTCATGACTTAATAGGCTTTCTACTAGGGAAAGTCAATTTACAGCAGGAAACTGCAAGTTAATGATAATTCAATCATGTAATTCTGTAGGAACTGTAGGGGGAGTTTTAACTTCCTGGCGGTCAGCCAGCAAAACACATGGACACACCCTTTTTAAGACACAGTGTGAGGAGCTGTCCATTTTTAATACTTAGGTCTCAATTAAATTGAAATAACCAGCTACTCACACCAGTTGAAGATTCAAAGGTACAGTGGTTAGGCCATTGAAGTAGCAGGCAACATGGAGATCACTCAGCTAACAGCAAGATAAATAGATCATAATTGACTGTGAATGACAAGGTGTGGTGAGGGATGACGGGGACAGGGGAGGAGGAATTGGCAGTAGGACAGGGTTGCAGATGAAGGGGGTGCTGGTGGGGCAACAGGCGTGCCAGTGGCCAAGATCATCAGTAACGTCTAATGAGTTGAGTGTCCATGGTATGCACTGCTCCACAAGCCTTCAAAAAAATGCATCAAGGTTCTACCTAAACAACAGTTTGCACACATTCATGAGGTGGCCACGACAGTTTTAAAATAGCCCTGGATGGAAAAAGGAAGAAAAACACCACTCGATTTTAACTCTTATTCCTTTTGTTTCCCATATGACAGAGGGATTTTAAAAATTCTGCTTATGACGCTTTCAATTGAACGATTTATGGATATAAAACCTGCAATTGCTGACCTTCTGCCTTAGATATAATGCTGCAGGTTATGGTTATACTACTGAATTTCCAATGGATTACAGAGATGGCATAAAGGGCATAACAGTCTGATCTCCTCGGTAGGTTTTGATTTATTTTTTTCAAAATATAATGGCGAATGATGCCAAGAATTAATTAGTTTCAATTTAACAGGGAATGGAGCCAGGAATCCTGGTATCAGCTAATGCCTGCCATTCTAAAAGGCCATTCAATGAAGGTCAGGCTCGCAACAAAATCACCTAAAAGAGACTGCAAAGGAATGTAGATTGGTTAAGTGAGTTGTTAAAACACTTTGCAGACTGAATATAGTGTGGGAAAAATATAAGGTCATCCATATCATGGAAAGAATAGAAAAGCAGAACATTATTTAAAGAGGGAGAGACTGCAGAATGCTATGGAACAGAGGGATCTGGGAGTCCTGGCACATGAGAAGGGCTTGATGAGACCACATCTGGAATATTGTGAGGAAATTTGGTCTCCTTACCTAAGAAAAGATACACTTGCCATGGAAGGAGAGAATGGAAGGTTCACCAGACTGATTTCTGGGATGGCAGGTTTACCATATAAGAAGAGATTTGGTTGACTGGGCCTGTATTCACTGGAGTTAAGAAGAATGAAAGGGATCTCATGAAATGTGTAGACTTCTGTCAAGGCTGGACAGACTGAATTAAAGGGTAATGTTTCCCCTGACTGAGGGGGCTACAACAATGGGTCATAGACTCAGAATATATAATAGGTCATTTTTAACTGAGAGGGAGGTAAACCTGTGGAATTTTCCACCACAGAAGATTGTAGAGGCAAAAGTGACTGAATACATTTAAGAAATAAATAGGTTTCTAAAAGCTAAAGTTGTCAAAGGGCACTGGAAGAGCATGGGAGTGTAGTATTGAGATAATGGTTCAATGGGCTGAATGGACTGCACTTGCTGTCATTTGCTGGCACCATATTTAATGCCCTGCTGCACATTACTTCAAATGTTGCAAGCCAGGAACTGACTCTCCCTCTGTGATGTTGGACTGTTATGGTACAGAAAAGAAAGTTCTCACGCCACTTCACGGACAAAGACCTGGTGCTGGAGAGGACAGTCACCTTTGTACAGCTGACCACCACACTATACCACCAGACCAAGCCAGCCTGGACCCCAGAAAGCAGTCTGGCTCAGTGCTGTGTGTCAAGCAAAGCAGGATGCCAGCACTGTAGGAAACAGGTGAATGATTTTCTGTGCTCTGCAAAGTTAAATGCCACTATCTTCTGTCTGTCACTGCACACTCATCTCACCAAGGGTTATGAACAACAGCTACCAGCTTTAAAAAATCATATTCACTCAAAGGATCTCACCCATCTCACCCTCCCAATCTATTAAACCTGCTCTCTGCTTCCTACTGATTCACTGGGAAGCCCCACCACCTCTCTTGGTCATGCATCACCACTTCGATCAAACTCAATCTTTCCTTCTATCTTAGTGCAGGGGAAAGTTGGCCCTGAACCAGGCCAAGAAGGCCAACTACAGCAAGGGGAATGGTGGGTATCAGCTCTTCACTCTCTTGGTGGAGAAAATGTGAGAATTAGCCAGAGAAGAGCGTGACAACTCATATAGGGACAAGGAGACCTCAGTGACCAACTAACCCAATGAGCTTGATTGTTTCCTATGACCATCAGCACTAAGTTATTCTTAATCTGCACAACTGATCTCTTGCCTTACAGAGGCATCAACGGCACCCAGTGAACTTTTCTAGAAACCCTTAATTCCACCTCCATTTCTGAAGAGGAAGTCACTAAACCCTCAGAAGATGTATTGGCAAGGCTTTCACCCACACCCTGCAGCAGTTCAGAGCCTGTTACCTAAGGGGGATCTCTATCTATGGTGAGTGGGAGCACATTCTGGTGAGCACATTACTGACTTGTTTCCATTGCTGGTGGAGGAAGAAGTGCCCAAGGTCTGTGACGTTCATAGGACTGCCAGAGATCAGACATCTGCTCAGTCCCACCAGAAGATGATATCCTTGTCTCGATCATTAATGACTTTGTCAAAACTCACAGATAGGCTCAGGAACAGCAGATGCACTCAGTAATCTGACTTGAAGGATGCAGGATTACATCAATTTAATCAGGACTGTTCGGATTCCAAAATGCCTGAAGCTGGCTGTCTCCATAGTTACATTGGTAATGACCATGGAGACCCAAGTCCAGCATACTCAGTATCTGCCAAATATGCATGCAGACCTGCACTTCATCGCCCCAGCCACTGGTGCTCAGCATTTATGGTCAACCAAGTAGGGAGCAAGAGATCTCCACCCCACTCCGGGTGCCCTTTCCTCTTAGGGAGACAGGGTGGTGTCAGCGAGTACCAATACCAGAGGTGCACAGAAGGGCTCACACACAGGCAGCCAGAAGTGCCCAACACCTCCTCCACTCAATTCCTGCGACGTTAAAGCCTGCAGAAGTTATAGTGAGCCTGTATCTAAATGGGACACTCTCAGCAGGCCCAGGTTCTCTAGGTCCACAGGTAACCAATGACCATATCCAGGTTTTCCAGGCCAATTACACCCCCAGTCAAGCAAGTCAGAACTTTCTTAGGCATTGTGAAAGGCAGAGGGCATGTAGATGGAAAGGATGACACATCTTCCATCTGTCTTGCTTTTAACCGGAACAATTTAAGAAGGTAAATTGGAGAGACATAATTGTGACTAGGGTTGGCAGTGACCAGAAAGATGGGTGCAATGGTCAATCACAGGGGTCCCAACCCTACTTTATGAGCAGCACCCAAGGAACTGCCTGCGGTCGGTGCTCCTATCTCTTTGAGGGATGAGATCCAGAGCCTAAGATGCTGATCAATTGAATGACGAGCAGCTCTTCAGTCTCAGAAGCAGCACCAGCTGTACTGGCCACTGCAGATACTGCATCTATGATGGAAGGGGTCCCAGTGAAAGGGAAGAAATCACTCATGAGCGCTAGCAGTGATATGACTGAGGAAGTGATTCTTTTGGCCGAAGGTAGCTCATGGGTGGCAGGATGTCTGATCAGGAGGTCCCTGCTGAGCCCACAAAAAGGATGGCAGGGTAAACTTGGCATTCTGCCCAAGTTCCAAAGTACCAATCTGCTGCTGACAAAATAGCAGCAGCAGCAGAGAGAAGAGATCCTTAAGTCGTCTTTAAGTGGCCTCAATTGGCTGAAGGGTGGGAGGGCCATCTGATTATTCTCATGCCATTGGTAAAATTGCAGCCATGGCAGGAGGGTAGGGAGTATGCTTCTCCTCATCATCATCTCACCCAAACTCCTAATGCAACCTTCACCTTCCCTGCCATTTCTCCCCACCACGATATCCCCCAAATGCCACCCCACACATTTCTGGAGCACGCCCTCCCTCTCCACCCACTATGCTACTGAAGCCCTGTATAATCCCAGCCACAAAGTGAGTCACGGACCTGACTGACCTAGAGAAACAGGCTTGTGCAAACATTAAGCAAGCTCAAGGCAACAGTGCAAAAAACTAAATTTGAATTGACAAATAAATGTGCCCACAGTAAATTCAATCATATACTCAGGATTCTTAGAAGTTTATTCTCCATGAAAACATACTAAACTGCATTGAGTTACAGAACTGATGGATGCTATTTGATATGGTGGCTGTATTAGAATTCACATTAATTAATTATTTTGTACATTGATTGGCTTGTAATTTCTATCCTGTGGTCTGCTCCCCTATTAACCCTTGATAGCAGTATTGCCAGCAGTTGGCAAGAAATTGCTATCATTTCTCAGGAAAGAGTTCCCTTGTCCTTCAACCTGGCCTTCACCAGCTGTGTGCTTTGAACTGCTGTAAAACTTCATTGTGAAAGGTTTTGGGCATCAAGATCAGAACATTGAAGCTGGAGTCAGCAAGCAGAATATTAATTACCTCAAGCATTTTGTTTGTCCTTTACTAAAATTGAACTGATTAGCACCAACTGATGCTGATACTTCTCTTTACAACATGCTCATGTTCTAATTTGGACCCAATAAAACAAGATTTCACTGAAATAGGAAAATTTAGAACTGGAAATCAAATGATCCATATGTGCTCATCCAACATTCATCAAACATGGTGATCCAAATTTCCCCCAAAAGTGGCTAAGTCTCAATTTCAAAGGAATTTCATGGACAGTTCCTCTCAGTGAGTTCTGGTGAGTGATCGCACAGAATTCTCCACAGCGCACCTCATTCTGTATATACCGTCTCTATGGTGACACTCTTGCTCTATCATCAGTGGCTGAAGTGCACTCCACTGCTGGAATCTTCCAGCGTTTATACCACTGGTACTGTATTTAAATGCCAGCTGTGCACCAGGTCAAATGCTGCCGGTCAGGAATGGCTATTCACAGTGTGTTGCTGCACAACTCATTTGGACATAGCTCAGTAATGGAAGTTGTCACCCTGCTTTGCTAATAGGGACCTGGAGATCCTGGTCAATGGGATGGTGGAGAGCAGGGCCGTCCTTTTTGGCAGGAACGTCAGAGGAGGCCATGGCACCAGACACTGCCAGCTTGGTTTGAAATTGCCACCTGGGTCCAGAGAAACAGCTAGCAGTGCAAAAAAAAAGGTTTATGACCTTCTGTACACTGCCAGTGTAAGTGCTGCCATCTTCTATCTGTGACCTCACACTAACTTTAACCCTGCCACTGCACCCACATGCCACCAAGACTCATGGTTTTCCACTCTTACTGTTGTATGCAGCATCTTCCTTACCTTAGTGGGAGAAGACCATGGCCACTCATGTAGTGATGTTCAGACCTCCATGTCATGGCAACCTAGTAAGATTCAGTTTCAAGTGCTACACTGCTGTCCCATCTCCATCACTGTAAATCTATTTTTAACATGCCCAAACTGCAGCTTCTATCTTGCAACTCATTTCTTCACTTGTCTCCTGCAGGCACCAATGCAATCTGCACACTCTCTGCCCCAAAGAGACCAGTGCTTCCAGATATCATCTCCTCCTCCACCTCCAAGGAAGATGACGCAGACCCTTCAGAGGAAGTAAGGCTCTGTCAGCCAGCAAGGCTGTTTCCTACACCTCCCGCCGCCTTAGACACTGACATCTCGGTGGATATTTTAGCCAGCTTACAGTCGGAGCACATGCTGCTGAACTCTTCACTGGCATCTCTCCGCAGCTGGTTGTGGAAGAAATGCCCCAGGTCACTGGCACTTCAATGAAGTATAGAGACCAGGCACCCACTCAGTCCCAGGCAGGAGAGAACCCCCATGCTCTTGCTCATAAATCACTGAATTAAATTGCACAAACTGGCACAAGAGCAGCAGGCAGTTTTGTCAGAAACACTCGGGAAACTGGATTGAAGGTTGGAGCAGTCCACCAATGCTATCTGTATAGAGCTGTGTCTGGCACATGGACAGCTGGTAATCTCCATGGACATGTTAGCGGCTGCTATGGAAAGAGAGCCTAGACAGACCAGACACAGTCACGGACCTGAATTCCACAGTTCTAGCCACTGGTGTACAGCACTATCAGCAAGGCAAAAGGGGAACGAGGAATACTGTTGAGGGTGGCCAGGTCTTTCACCTCCACCGTGCCTGCCTCTTTCTCATCCTGTGGGATTTCAAGTTGATGAGAATGAAACTGTAAAAACTCAAAGAACAGTAGATGCTGTAAAACAGGAACAAAAACAATAGTTGCTGGAAAAGCTCAGCAGGTCTGGCAGCATCTGTGAAGAAAATATCAGAGTTAACGTTTCGGGTCTGGTGACCCTTCCTCAGTGCCTCAGTTCTGAGGCGGACCCGAAACGTTAATTCTGATTTTTTTCTTCACAGATGCTGCCAGATCTGCTGAGCTTTTCCAGCAACTTCTGGTTTTGTTGAGAATGAAGCTGTATTCAGCCAGGTGACCTTGAGCAGGTCTGGGACCTCTCGGCACAACTGTACCCTATGGTCACCCACCCAAAACCCCAAGGCCACTGAGTTCAACTATCAGGAAGGCTTTGTCCACCTCAGGTTCAGACTGCACCTGAATGTAGTTGGAGGGAAAGGGGAAAGAACACATTCTGAGTGCACATAGGTAGCACAGGTGAAACTTTATTGTAAAAATAATTAACACAACATTTTAAATATGTGTTAAAACATATATGATGAGATATATTTTCATTATCAGCTCTGTGAGCTACAAGAATAAAGGTTGAGAGACTGGATACCCTTAGTACTGCATGTTGTTCTAACTCTCTCTGAACGATAGCTATCCTTTCCATAGCATCTATACTAGCATGAAACTTTCATTGGGATTGAATGAGGGAGCATCAGACATTCTGAAGGCTTCCATCAGTTTGTATCCCTAACTTTTATTAAACAACAGACAAGCATAAGAAGATCTATATTGGAAGCTGCATTTGCACAAGGGATGCTGGTCTCAGCAGATCAAAACATTTACAGTCAGTGAAAGTTGACTTCATACAACTCCGTTCCATTAAACACCATTCACAGAGAAGTCCTTCCCATGTCGTTTTGGCCATTGCTGCTGTGTTGTAGGATCCTGAAAGTGCTGTTTTTGCTGAAGAACATCTTCATTTTCCTATTTGGTACAATGCTGTGGCCCTCATTGTCCATCACATACCCTTCTCGTGTCTTCCACTCTTCTGGAGCAAAGCATCCAATGATTAAGTTGGACCACCAGGCCATATTGTACTACAATGAACCCCCAGACATGAACTGCAAGGGAATCAGATGTGGAGGAGACATTTTTGGTAACTGTTGGCCCCAGTCGAATAAGGTGTCGCATTGCAGATAAGTTGGATATCAATAACGTGGTGTTCTGACAGCCACTTCTGAACAGAGTACAGCACCGCTACCCTTTTCTCATCTGCATTGCATTTCATAGAACACGAAAGACTGTGGGGCTTCTCTATCTTCACTGCTTTTGACCAGAAGTCTGCATTAGGAGGCTGCTACACATCCATTAGAGGTTGATGCTCGTCCCAGGCTTCTTGATACGTGTATTCCCCAGCCATTCCTGTAGACAATCTTAGTACAGCTTCTGCGCCTCGATCATTCAGGATAGTTTCAATGAACACATGTGGGCAATATCAGAAACAAAGCAGCTCCTCAGTAATGTGATCATTCAACAGTTGCAGCACACACAAGTGGCATTTAAGCAGCTTTCTTAAAACATTGGGACACGGAGGCCCTGGTGGAATACAGCTCCCAGACTGACTTAGCACTAATCCCCAGAGGAGTTGCACTGAAGCTGCAGGATTGAATATCACCCTATCATCTGTCCAAGCACACAAATCACTACGTCCAAGCCCCTGGACTTGACCAACTGTGTCAGGATACCCTGACTGTTGACACTCCGCTTTTTATTGACTGAGAATTACACTCCTTAGACTTTGAGAAATGGCTGTTTGCTTGAAGCACTCACAGTGCGTTTGCTGTGTGTATTGCTGGCACACACTGCTGGTGTGACATTGGCAGCATATACCAACATATTAATGAGTCTGCACTAAAAGGCAAGGCATGACAGAAGTACTGCAAGGGTCTAAGTTCTGAATAAGGTGGGAATGCGCAAAAAGACAAAGCATAGCAGAGATGCTGTGAGCATGCAAGTAGGCACAAAGTGAGCAAGAGCTAGGAAAGCAAACTAGGAGCCCTCCGATGTGCCTTGTTCCAGTGCATGAGATGGTGCCTGTCCCTGTGTGCAAATAGCCCTGGCAGCAGCATTGTGGTGCAAGGTAATTTGCACTCTGAAGTGCAGTATTGAAGTGGTGGATTGTATTACAAGTGGTTCAGAGATGTCCCATGATGGTCCGGTGGGGAGGCTGGTGCTTATCTAATGCCAATCTCTTTGGAGACAGGCAGTTGCCACCCATGAAGCACACCCTGAGATTATGGGAGATACTGGCCACAGTGGAGTCCCAAAGGAGCAAGCATCAAGCTGGAACAGTCAGGTTACCGCTGAGACATTCATGTTGGGAATTGCCACCATCTAATTTATTTCTGTTGCATGGGAGAAAAACAAATTTCATATAAATGAGGTAAGAATAGGTAACCAATGAGATGTAAATACAAACAATAGGTCCCTCACCACTCATTAGTGAGATACTTGTCTCACCAATAAAACCTAAAGTGGAAAATTGGACTTGATATTGCTACAGAGATAGTAGGAACTGCAGATGCTGGAGAATCCGAGACAACAAGGTGCAGGGCTGGATGAACACAGCAGGCCAAGCAGCATCATAGGAGCAGAGAGGCTGACGTTTCAGGCCTAGACCCTTCATCAGAAAAGGGGGAGGGGAAGGGGGTTCTGAAATAAATAGGGAGAGAGTGGGAGGCGGATAGAAGATGGATAGAGGAGAGGATAGGTGGAGAGGAAACAAACAGGTCGAAGAGGCGGGGATGGGGCCAGGAAAGGTGAGT
>NC_063344.1:53164508-53209373 GCF_021869965.1 Rhincodon typus
GGGGGAGGGGAAGGGGGTTCTGAAATAAATAGGGAGAGAGTGGGAGGCGGATAGAAGATGGATAGAGGAGAGGATAGGTGGAGAGGAAACAAACAGGTCGAAGAGGCGGGGATGGGGCCAGTAAAGGTGAGTGTAGGTGGGGAGTTAGGAAGGGGATAGGTCAGTCCAGGGAGGACAGACAGGTCAAGGGGGCGGGATGAGGTTGGTCGGTAAGAGATGGAGGTGCGGCTTGAGGTGGGAGGAGGGGATAGGTGGGAGGAAGAACAGGTTAGGGAGGCAGGGACGAGCTGGACTGGTTTTGGGATGTGGTAGGGGGAGGGGAGATTTTGAAACTTGTGAAATCCACATTGATACCATTGGGCTGCAGGGTTTCCAAGTGGAATATGAGTTGCTGTTCCTGCAACCTTCGGGTGGCATCGTTGTGGCACTGCAGGAGGCCCAGGATGGACATGTTGTCTGAGGAATGGGAGGGGGAGTTGAAATGGTTCGCGACTGGGAGGTGCAGTTGTTTATTGCGAACCGAGCGTAGGTGTTCTGCAAAGCGGTCCCCGAGCCTCCGCTTGGTTTCCCCTATGTAGAGGAAGCCACACCGGGTACAGCGGATGCAGTATACCACATTGGCAGATGTGCTGCAAAAGTCCTTTGAACATGCTACAAGAGGAGAAATAAGTTAACCAGTTAAACTTCCAATGAAATGTGCACTAAATTGAGGTCAACATGCACCGTTTTGAGGAACGACTCCCTTACTCAACTTTTTCTTTTCTATTTTGTGGACTGCCAAGATGTGAACATTATCTAATGAGAAAACAGGTGCATCTTTGATAATATTGTCATTCCCCTTTCTGGGAAGGAGGTGGTGATGGTGAAGTGGGAGTGAGTGAGATAATAATTTTTTACACACCCTTGAATTCAGTATTGCTGGGACATAATTCCTTAAAACACTGACAGTAATCTGTGTTTACAACATTTTCCCACATACAGGCAGAAAAGCAGTGCATTAAGTTAAACATACTTCAAAATACCAGCAATACACGATAGAGATATAAACTGATAGTCATCTTATACTAGGATAAACTCCGGCACGTGGAAGAGTGGACTAAATGGGAAACTGAGTAAAATGAAAAGTAAGTATAAATATTTACATGTTACCTGACATAACTTACATCTTGATGCTAAATGTTGCAATGTTTATTTAACTTTTTGTTGAATGTGTAAACTTGGCATAAGGGAAGTGATCCTTTTAGTATAGTTAATGCTATGGTCATATGTCTGTCACACTTTTGCAACATGAATGCAAAACATTTCTCTCCTCTTTCCTTTTATCTGGTATCTTTGCCTTACCATTCCACAACAAATGTAGAGTAAAGCAAAACACCAGAAGGGCATAATGCTGAGCACATATATAACTCAAATGAATAGAATACTGTATTTAACAATGATCCTTAATGAGATGATCCTCCCATCAGACAACTTTACAAAAATCAATGATAGAGGAAGGAAATTATGTAGTTTGTGCTTTGGTATGTTTCTTTCAATCCTTAACAAAAATAAGTATGGATAGATACAGACACATACATGTTTGTTGAAACAGTGAATGCTAATAGATGCATTAACCTTTAGCCTATTCATGTGAAAGAAATATATCATTGTCAGCAGAGTTGTACAAGATGAGCTTTAGTAAACCTTTCTGGGCATAAAATGAAAGCAGCACTGCCTTCTGGGGAAAGTATTTAGCTTGATGTTTCAGGCAGAGAATAGTCACATGCATTATTTTTATTACAATTGCACCATCATAGAAGATAGCAAAAACACTTTATCTCTCACTTCTTGTGTGCCCTTATGCTCATTCAGCATGATTGAGCTCAGTCAGTAATTCTAAATAGATTCCCAGTGTTGTCAATATTACTCATTTCGTAAACAGACACATCACAAAAAGGTAATTTTAAAGTTAATCTCCACCCTTTTAAACACATTAAAAAGTGGCTTTACAGTTTAGAATGTGGAAAATGTTATTACAATGTAAATACATAGACTTTGAATAACATATTTACGGTACTTACAGGAATTCTGCGCAATTTGTTTTATTTCTTAATTTGATGCCCTACAGCACTCAAACAACAAAAAAAATTCTGAAATATTCTGTCAGTTCTCTCTTGCAATGAGACTTTATATACATTTTAAAAGTATTTTTCAAAAGACGTTTTTGTTTTAGTTTCATAGAATTTCTGCGCAGTGTAACAGGCAACTGTAATTTTGAACTATTTCAAACTTTTTGGCAACAGAAGTTTTTCTACACCAGAAAGTTGGTCATGGGCATTTGAAACTGCCAAATGAAAGGCAGTTCTGCACTATGGTTATCAATGTTAGTTCTTAAATTTTATTACATGAGATTCTGTGTGTTGTGGATATGTGTGTGTTTTTTTCCCACTTCCAAATGCTGGAGATGGTTCAAAGTTTCGTTTCTTTTTCCAGAGAGGCAGTTTAATCTCTAAAGCACAATACCTTAAAATGAAATGCATTGAGTTGATTAGAAAAAGAATGAAAATGTCAGATAGGCAGTCCACGTGCAGCAAGAAAATGTGAAAATAATTTTCTTTTTTAAAAAAAATTGCAAATTTTTGATAGCTGGATTTAACCTATCTAACTGGGAGTCTCTTCAGGGAAAAGCAGCCTTGGAGCAAGAACAATACAACCCAGAACCTGGGTAAATCAATGGAATGCAAGAGGCCTCAATTTCATGCTGCGCCTGGAGCAAAATCAGTCCTTAATCTGGCTTGAGTACAATAGAACTTAAAGGTTTTATATGTCCTATATCCTCAGATACACTGAGACAGTAATTGATGTACATGCAGCTAGCACACAGAATTCTGTGTCAATGCATGTTTTTTTCATATTTACCAGGGATTGGGAATGTGTTCTGAAACTGATCCACATATTTATCCCATGTTTATATAATATCCTGTTTTGCTGCACTCCCAGAGGCTTATTTGCAGACAATTTGTCAAAATGAAATGCCAGCTTTTAGGGTGAAAGCTATTTTTTGACTTGTGTGTGTATATATATATATATACATATATATATATATATATATATATATATATATATATATATATCTCCAGTTCAGAAATTAACAATGTGGCTGAGAACCGGCACTAAACTGCCGTAGTGCACCAGATATTCTTCCAATTTTACATCACAGGGGAAACATGCTGAACTGGCTCAGAGCACCTGGAGGTTGAGGCAAAGGCTTCATTTACTGCTGATTTAATGAAATTCAGTACATTCATATATTGACTGCCATCACCACTACATCAGGAGCCAATACCATTGCACAAATATAAATGGGCCCATAACTGTTCATTCTCATATAGAGAAAGAAAACTAACAATGTACAACAACTTATATTTAACCAGATCATTTAACATCGTAAAATGTTCCAAGATACTCAAAGACAGTGATATGAATACAAGCAATTTTGACATTTTTTTATACCGAGCCATAGGGGAATTAATCAGGTAAAATGACCAAAGACCGAAATCAATCAGGTTGTCTTTTTAGGGGAGAAGAGAAAGGTAGCGAAGCAGACAGATTTAGGGATGAAATTCTAGAGCTCTGCCCAAGGCAGCTGAAAGCATAGCTACCATTGATGCAACACTTTAATGAAGGATGCACAGAATACCAGAACTGGAAAAGCACAGAGATCGCGAAGATTTGTTGGGTTGGAGGATTCTGCGCAGATTGGGAGGGATTTGTAAACAAAGATGAGGATTTAAAAACTGAAGCATTCCTGCCTGGTGAGCCAATGAAAGTCAACAAGCGTAGGGATGGTGGGAGAATGAGGTTTGGAATTTGTGAGAATTAGATAGCAGAGCTTTGAATGAGTAGACCTTCATGTAAGGTGGAAGATGGGAGGCCAACCATGACAACAGTGGGACTATCAAGCCTAGAGACAAAAAGAAAATGGATAAGGGTTTCAGTAACAATTACCTAAGGATGGGGCCTGGAGTTCATCAATGTTACTGAGATAGAAGACTTAGTGATAGCCCAGATATGTGATCAGACAATGCACTTAGGTCAAACATAACTTCATACCAATCATATATATTTTAAAACCCTTGAGGATTTTGTTGGCATCCCCACTATTTAATTGCAACTGCAGTGTCTATGCCTTCAAGGCCAAATTTAAAAAAAAATATATTAACCACGGAAATAGACAAATGGAAACATTATTGATGGGCCAGTTATAGTTCACTTCTGCACAGATGTGATGCAGCTTTGGCTTGGTACTGAGACTCACAAGCTTAGTGTAACTGTAGTCTTCAGTCATGGGATCTGAGGAAATGCAGTATTTTGGCAAATTATATATACTACTTGAAAAATAAAGTCATCTGCACAGATGTTGCTCTTATTGAAGACTTAGCCAGAAAGTTACCAGTAGTTCTTTACCAATTGTAACATCCAATGGTGTTCCAGTGCAAGGGTCCAAACTCTGCCCTTGTACACACACTGTTCTGCTTTGCTAAGTACAGCTGGTAAGAAGCCAACAGTAATCAATGCTGCTGACCTGTACTGACCAAAGCAAATTACAATGTTAAGTTGCTAGTTACATTGGAAACGCTTTGTTAATATTTTTGGATGTATTAAGCTAACATTTATTCCACAGCTTGATATAAATTAAAGAGCACCAGGAAGATGCATCTGACTAGCATACAGCATTCTGGCCAGCAACCAAAGAACTCAAGGAGAGCTCTTTGGAACTTTAATGATATTGGTGTGATCTCCATCTTACAGATCACTGTTCAGAGTGTTATAATGGATAAATTATTTCAGCTCTGTTTTAAATCTTTCTGGGCAATTTATTGATAAACGGAAATGTTAGTAACACAATGAGTAGAACCTTCCCAGCCCCTGAACAACCGGGGCTTTGGCAAGAAATTTGGTAAAGTTAGAGTGAGATGCTAGTGAGGTTCTTATTGATGCTTCAAATAAAGCATTGCATTCTCCAACCAACACCAACCATCATAAAAGATTTAAAAACAAGGCACTTGGGAAACAGTGACAGGATTGGACAGAGTCAGCATGGAATTATGAAATGGAAGTCATGCTTGACAAATCGATTGGAATTTTTTGAGGATATAACTAGTTGAGTTGATCAGAGGAACCAGTCGATATGGTTCCTTTGGACTTTAAGAAGTCTTTTGACAAGGTCCCACAGAAGAGATGATCAAGCTCACAGGAGTTGGGGTCATGTACTGCAGAGAACTAGCCTGCAGACAGGAAGCAAAGAGTAGGAATAAATGGCCATTTTCTGACTGGCAGCCCGTGACTGGTGGGGTACCACAGAGATCAGTGCTTGGACCCCAGCTAATCACAATATATACTAATAATTTAGATAAAGAAGTTAAATGTAATATGAACTAAATGTGAAATGTAAGTTTGTAGATGACACAATGCTGGGTTGAAGGGTGAAGGTGAGGAGGATGAAGGGATACTTCAGTGTGTTTTGGATAAGCTGAGTGAGTGGGCAAAATGCATGAGAGATGAAGTATAATGTGGATAACTATGAGGTTATCCACTTTGGTAGCAAAAAATAGGAAGGTGGGTTATTATCTAAATAGCATCAGGAAAGGAGGAGGTGCAGCAAGACCTAGGTGTCTTTGTACTCCAGTCACTGAAAGTAAGCATGCAGATTCAGCAAGCAAATGGTCTGTTCGTCTTCACCATGAGAGGATAAGAGCACAGAAGCAGGGGTGTCTTGCCACAGTTGTACAGGGCTTGGTGAGACTATACCTGGAATATTATGTGCAGTTTTGGTTTCCTTTTCTGAGAAAACATGTACTGGCTATGAAGGGAGTCCAAAGAAGGTTTACCAGACTGATTTCTGGGATAGCAGGAATAACACATGAAGAGAGATTGGATCAGTTAGGACTGTATTCAAGGGATTTTAGAAAAATGAGGAAGGGGGGATTTCATAGAAACCTATGAAATTCTAACAGGACTAGGCAGGGCAAACAAATTTAGGAAGAATGTTCCCAAGGACTGGGGAGTCCAGAACCAGGGGTCACAGTCTAAGGATTTGGGGTAGGCCATTTAGAAGTAAGATGTGGAGAAATCTCTTCACCTTGAGAGTGGTGAGCCTGTGGAATCTTCTGCCACAGAATTTAGGTGACACCAAAACATTGAATGTTTTCAAGAAGGAGTTAAATACAGTGCTTAGGGATAGAGGGGTGAAAGAGTATGGGGCCAAGTGGGAATAGAGTTGGATAATCAGCCAATATCATTTTAAGTGATGGAGCAGGCTTGAGGGACTGAATGACTTACTTCTGCTCCTATTTTCTATGTTTCTATCTTAGGAAAGATATACTGGCATTGTAGCCAGACAGTAGGGTTGAGAAACATATCAGCCATGATCGAATGGCAGAGCAGACTTGATGGGCCGATTGGACTAAATCTGCTCTGATATCTTATGCTCTTATGGAGGCAGTGCAGAGAAGGTTCACGACATTGATCCTGGGGATGCATGGACTGCCTTATGAGGAGAGTTGAGTAGGTTGGGTCCTGTACTCATCGGAGGTCACAAGATTGAGAGGTGACATTGTTGAAACATATGAGATTTTTGGGGCTTGACAGGAAAGATGTGAAGAGGTCATTTCACCTGTGTGAGAATCTAGGACTGGGGGGCATAATCTCAGATTAAGAGATACCCCATTTAAGTCAGAGATGAGGAGGAATTTCTTCTTTGACGTTAATGAATCTGTGGAATACCTTACCACAGAAGACCGTAGAGGCTGGGTCATTAAGTACGTTCAAGGTTGAGCTGGGAGGAGAAGTCTTCACTTCTCATACAACACTTACAACCTCTTACCATCTCTGTACAACACAAATGATGGTGCATTCATTGGAATAAGGTTCAGTGTCAAAGTTCCATGTACAGTTATTCCATGGCCCTCTTTGTTGGAGAGTTCCATGTCCCACTGTGGAGTTGTTTGTAAAATCATCATTAGTGATGCAAAAGCTGACTGCTCATATTAACACGAGGCTGCTTTGTTTCTTCTGCCCCATATAAGGTTCACTGTGAGTGTGACAGCTGTGTTCAGCCATAGCTGGGGTCGTTGCCTCTGTTGCTGTGGTGTAACAAAGGGACAGAGAAATCAAAGAAGATCAGATGTGCCAACAAGCACACAACCAGCAGAAACTTCCTGTGAGTGCCAAACAGCCTCCACATGCAGAGGTCACAGCTGAAGGTCCCCTCAGGATGTGCAGGAGCTACAGGAAGGAAAACATCTATCGTCCATCGATGTCATTCCCTCCAGATGAACAAGGCATGGTATTGCTGCAAACTGATGATATCCTGGGATATCAGCCAGCTCCTGGAGTGGGGCCTGTGACCTGGAGGATTGTGTGGCCATCCTATCCCAGCATCCACCAAGGTAAAGCTGCATTGAACTTTTATGCAATTGGTTCCACTGAGGAACAATTTGGATCTCTCAATCATCCACCCACAGCTGCATTAACTCTGTTACTAATGCCTTTGCACCAGATCACACCACTTCATCCAGTTACCCCATGATGAGGTCAGCGTTGTTGCCTGGCAGTAGGATTCAGTATCACCGCTGGCATCCCCAAGGTACATGGCAGATTGGACTGTGCATATGTTGTGCTGAGAGGATCAATAGAATTCCACCAATATGAAGTCATTTGTCATCATCAGTACTGTTTCTTAGAAGTTTGTACTCAGACCCTGGGAACTGCATAATGCCTTGAAACATTTCATGCTCCTGCTATGTTTGAGGAAGCAGATGTCTTGCAAGGATGATTACTGAGGGACAAGGGCTACCCTCTGCAACCATTGCTGAAGACTTTATTTTGCATACTCCTGACTGAGGCAGAATGTAGATACAATGAGCCCATTCTTCAACCAGGGCCATGGGAGAGTGGATTATAATGATAATGATAATGATAAGATTCCGATGCTTGGATCATTCTGGGAGGACATTACAAAAGTCCAGATAGTTTCTGTCACATAATAATCATAGTATACAATGCTCTGCACTACTGGATATAATGGATGTTGAAGAGCTGGGAGAGGGGGAGCAAACTCCTGAGGAGGAAGATGAGGACATCAGACAGGAGGACCATCACATTCTGTATTATAGAGTGAAGTAGCATCAGGTGCTACAAAACAGACAGGATTTAATTGACACCCAGTTCCAGTCAATGTGAGCTGGGTGCATTTATTGCCTGTAAAAGTGTTGGTGTTCAACATACAAGCAGTTGTTTCTGTCCCCAAGAAGCAAATACAGCTTCCGTTTCTTTGATTTCAGTTCACCTTTGATGTTGTCGAATATAAGTGTACGTTTTGAAATTACTGAAGGTTTCCCTGAATGTGATCGCCACATATTGAACAATGAGAAGATGCTGGGTTACTGTAGGCATTTGGGAACAATAACGGTGACTCAGAGAGCTTGTAAGATGGGAAAAGTTCTGAGGAAGGGTCACCGGCCCCGAAACGTTAACTCTGTTTTTTTCTTTCACAGATGCTGCTAGACCTGCTGAGCTTTTCCAGCAACTTTGTTTTTGTTCCTGATTTACAGTATCTGCAGTTCTTTCGGTTTTCATTGGAGTAGGAATGTCCAGTTGTATGTGCAAGGAAGAATTAACCATACCATGTCTGAGCCATGAGAAGCATTGATTTGTGGCTGATGTACCACAACATTTAGAGTGGAGGACAACTCTGAACTGTCAATGCTTGACTGTGTTTCTGGATTGGGTTCAAAGATGGCACTGGTGCAAGAGATCCCAGGATATCCCAACAGTGGCAATTACTTCTGCCTATGGCCAGTGGAAGAATCGTTCTTGTATCAGACAAGAGAGGCATCATTGGTGCATGGTACCCAGTCAATGAGGCGAGTTTGGGACGATAGTTGGAGAAAGCTTACTTGTCTTCACAGAAAGAAACCTCTGTGAAACTCAATGAAAATGATACTTTGCCAATTTCTGGTAAAATTCAATCCGATATTTTGGTGCAAGCATGAAATACAATGTTATTGAATGCAAACTTCAGAGGTTTTGCCCAGTAGAAATCAATCAAAACAGTATGGAACAGTAAAGGAATACCATTTTCTTGCAAACATATTGAACCAAACATGTAATCATCCTTTGGACATTTACTGCAATGATGTGACTAATGAGGCATATTGGAATTTTACATGAATTGAAGAATTCTGACTGCAAACCTGGAGTAGAATAGGCAATGCCTGAGGCGAAATAACCTCAGAAGGTTGCTGAAAAGTCAACAAGTTCTGCTTTTCTGTGGAGTTGGAAGGTGAGGAAAGGAATTGCCAGATGCTACTAATCTTAGATCTCCTGCTTTCGAGATCACCCATTCTTCCTCCAGACCTTTCCCCGGGTGACTGCTGACATCACAGCTGGCACATACATGTAGCACATGAGCTATAGCCACAGATCATTCATTACAATGTAGATGAGGACGGTACTGACTTGTGATGGCGCAGTGCAAACAGCAGGCAGCTAACTTGCTTGCTGTTCCAGATGCAAATCTAATTTCTCAACTAGTCTTCCTATGCTATGGAGCTTATGTTCTAAAACAAAGTATAATAGCAACTTATACAAAAGTGTGGCCATTAGAGTAATAAAGTGTCCCAAGGGCCATTTATAAGACAAAATATGTCATTGAGTCTTGTGTGTTGACATTAGGGAGGATGACCAACAGCTTGTTCAAGTTTGAATATCTTAAACATAAAGCATGGTGGCTTGCCATGGTTAGCAGTAATGATCAGTCAAGGGAGTGGACATTTTGCTGTACAATACTCAATGTCACACCTACACCACACGGCAAACATATCGGATGTGCTCCAACCATAAAGCCATGTCTCAAAGTAATCTTTGATCAAGTCAAGAGGGACTGTCAACAATCAAGCGACCCTGCAATGGTCAATTAAGGACAGTGTCTGATGTCAGACCAGGGCTTGGACATGATCAGTCAGAAACTTGGGGTGGTCAGTCTCGAGGAAATCTATATCACTTAAGTGGGCCATGGTCAGTCCTGCAGCTCCACAAAAGACAATTGTCATAAGCTGCACAAGGGCATGGAACTGGTTTCCTCCCACCTTGAACTGGAAACATTCACCAATATGATCTCATGTGACACGTTGCCTTTCTAGAACAATGTGAGGCTTGGGATGAGATGAAAATGGTAAGATTTCAGTAATCTGAGTATGCTTATTTTTTGTCCTACTGTGTTTGTCTGACATGGCTTGCATTGCATACATTGAAATAAGGCACCCGTGTCAAAAGTTGAAACAGAGGCATCCCATGGCCCTCCTTGTCAGTGTTCCCCATGTACAACTAT
The DNA here is from genome assembly GCF_021869965.1 of Rhincodon typus. NCBI lineage: Eukaryota > Metazoa > Chordata > Chondrichthyes > Orectolobiformes > Rhincodontidae > Rhincodon > Rhincodon typus. The sequence continues at coordinate 53,174,881 of NC_063344.1, forward strand.
ATGGAGTATTACATTAAACCATAATTTGTCAGTGATGTGAATGCTGACTGCTCATATTGCTAACAACCTGTTCTCCTTCTGATATTCCCTTCACAGGTTCATTGAAACAGTAACCAGTGGATGCAGCCACAGTAGGAGTCATCATTGCTGTGACTGCGGGGTGCTATGAAGATGCAGGGAACTTACAGAGAAACAGATGTGCCAGCAAGTCCAGGACTAGAAACTTCCAGAAGCAGTCTCCACATGAAGAAATCACCGCTAAAGGATCCCTCAGGATGCACGAGAGGTACAGGAGGGCAGAGTATATCATCTTTGATCCTGTTTTCTTCAAATGACCAAGGCATGTTGCTGCCACAAAATGAGAAGATCCTGGGACACTGTCACAGAGCTGTGCAATCTGCTGCAGCAGGGCCTACACCGGGAAGGAATGAATGATATTTCTGTCCTGGTGACTGTCAAAGTGATAGCTGTGCAAATACTTTATGCAACTGGCTGCTTCCAAGGATCCACTGGGGACTGTGAGGCATTTCTTGATCCTCAGTCAATAAATATAGCAAGGCTGCTACAATTGTCATTTGTTGGAGATCACACCACCTCATGTCAATTCCCCATGATGAGGTCAATGCTGTAGCCTGGGCAGTAAGCTTTGGCAACTGAGCTAGCTTTCCCCCAGGTGCAGGGTTAGAGACTGGACACACATCACTTTGAGATTCCCATATCATAATGTGGCTGACTTCATTTACCAAAAATGGTTCCATTCTATTAATGTGAAAGTCCCCATGATCGTCAATAACACATCTTAGAAACTTTCCATGATGCCTATATCCTTGTAAAACATTCATGAGGATGGTTACTGGAAGGCAAGATCTACCCTCTGTAACAATGGCTGATGACTCTGTTACAATTGCCCTGCCTGAACTAAATGTATGTACAATGCGGCCCATTCTTCCAGCAGGGTCACGCTGCAGCAGGAGATGCGCCTCCAAAAGGTGAGGATCTGTTGCTTGGATCAGCCTGGACTGCCCTTGCAGTATAGTCCAGTCAGAGTGAGCCTCCTAATCCTTGATCTACACAAGTGAGGTAGGCAAAGAGGGGATGTGCTGGAGGCTGAAGAGCTGGGAGAGTAGCAGCAGTCTTCTGAGGAGGAAGATAAGAAATTGTGCAGAAGGAACATCGTACTCAGCATCATAGAATCAGCAGCATTGGAGGTAACAAGCTAGGCTGGACTTAACTGATATCTTGTTCCAGTAGATGACAGCTGGGAGCAATGATCACTCATTTACTGCAAATCTGTTGTTGCATGGAAGACAAACAGCCCCGTCTATTCCCAGGAGCAAATGTGGCTTTTTTTTGTCTGTGTTTTCTTCAATTTTGTTTTTGATGAATAAAAGTTAACTTTTTCCACTGTTTGAAGGATTTCCAGCATGAAATGCCTTTACATTGAACCATGACAAAATGTTTTGCTATTCTAGGAGTTAGGGAAAGAGTAACACTCGCTTAGATGGTGTTCGAACATGGTGTTCGATGGTGTTGATTAGCTTGACTCTTCTAGCTGCAGTTATAATAACAGATGCTGATGTAAAATAGCAATCTATTTTACGAGTGTCAACTTATATTTGCAATAAATTTGTCACCTATATGCCCTTATCTTTTAATTTTCCTCCACTATATATCCTGTGAAGGGCAGTTTCTGGCTGGCAGTGATTGGCCTGATGGACAGTTAATGTTTAAATATAGTGCCGGCACTGGAAATCCTAGAAGGTCCAGCAGTGGTGAGTACATGTATTTGTTGGTAGTTGTGTGTTAACACAAAAGCAGCACCATTAAAGCGTGCTTCATAAATAAGGATGTGAGCATTGTAAAATTCCATGAGAAAACTTAATAGAGTTCCTGGAGGGAAACCCTTGATGAAACTCCCCAAAATTAACACTTAGCCGATCTGTGGTAAAATTCAGCCTGTCACGTCTAATGATATCATAGACATGAATGAGGGTTTTAGCAGCTGAGGGACAGGCAATGTTACAAAGCTGGAAATGGACGATCTTGATAATATCATTTGTATACAGTTATAAGGAAACATTAGCACAATTATTATAGTTTGGCAACTCTCTGCTTTCTGTTGCAGTGGGTTCTTTTTCGCATTTTCATCAGAAAGCATACCCAAATCAGGTTTCAATGAAATACTGTCAACGAGATAACTTGCACTGGTTCCCTATTGGTAAAGACAACAAGAAATAGTATAATATTTTGAAGGGGAGAAGTTGCGGAAATCATCAGAGAATCAAGTTCAAAACAATTTTAATAATGTGTTCTGTGGTTCTGAATTTATCATAACTTGTGTATTATTAAACAATCTTTGAGCAGTATTTACATTTGAAGGAAGACCTGTCCCAGCCACAGAATTATGAATGTGCAGAATAGATCCAGCTAAATTGATTAATGCTATGTTGATAGCAGATTTGAAGTACCTTCTTGTTTGGAACATGTCAGAGTTATATAGTTAAATACAGAGACAATTGAAGATTGATCAGGAGTAAAGGGGAAAGGCACAGCTCCTAGACGTTCTGGCAATTTGCTTGTCTTACTATCTCCGGATGGCTGACAGGTGTAACTGCAAAACTTCTTTCTGATGATTTGAAGTAAGGTGGATTACCGCCATTGTCGATAAATCACTGAGTATGAATGAAATGGTTTTGGTGGCTATCTTTCATCATTAAATTCAGGTTGAAGAGGATATTGTAAAGATATGACTAATGCCGAAGCAACATCATGAAGTTTGACCTGGGTATAAGAAATATTAATCCAACTTCATCCCTCAATTTTCAAGTGTCAGAGCTAATAGAATGTCAAGTGAAAGACATATTATACCGCGTGTTTGGAAGGTACATCCAAAGAATCCTAAATAGGATCATAAAAAGGTGGTCCATCAGTTTCTACTTAAGAAGCATTTCCAATTCTGTGGCGGTAGAGGTAACTAACTTAAAATATTTGATTTTGCATAATCGAGACAATGATTCCATCTGCCACAATGATAAAGCCATTTGGGTTTGACTTAACAATTTATGAATAAATGCAACAAATCTACTTGCACTAGAATTTCAGGATGGCTACAAATTGGACAATATTAGTAGGCAAAATCAATCTTAACTCATTATGGCAAACATCAGGTGCGATTTGAAAATTACTCCCCATAATAATATGCAAATGTTTAATAAGGTCAATATTGTAAAAGACGCAAACATTAGCAACACAAAATTTTATCAAATCAATTAAAATCTAAATTATAAATGAATTGTGAGGCTTCTTACAAAAATCTTAGACATTGAACTAATAAGGGAGTTTTGCCATTGCATTATCCTTTTCCAATCACAAAACCTGTGTCCATTAAATATGAACAAATGAGCTATTTTTCTAAAGTGATATGAACTTGGACTATTTATTAGTGTAATAGCCTCTAATGCATGGAACTCAAACATTGAAACTTCATTTCTTTGTCTTGTTTTGAACAAAAAAACAGATAAACAAAAACACATGGTTTGAGTTCACTCTGAAGTCACATACAATCTTCGACAGAAAATGTTCTGCTGCAACTTCAGTAAATGGTCCAATATGTATGTTATTTGCTCAGTTGTTACAGCGCAGAATGTATGTGTAAGAATATGGGCTTTTGGTAAGTTATTGCTCCAAACTGTCTAACATCTTTACCTTAGAAAGTGAGTTGCTGTTCCGTGAAGTTCAGGGCTGCCAGAATCAATATTCTTTTAAGAATTTTCTGCTTCAAGCAATGCAAGCGCAAGCCAGCACCTCACCCCTAGTTTAAAGTTCTGATCCTTATCAGGATTAATTCAATAAAGATGTAATGTATTTCAGTCACAGCTTACAAAAAACTGTCAGATCTCACCAGGTATAAACTTTCAATGGAGGACACTCTCACAGTGGCTTTAATTTAGGCACAGAATGTTGTTTTGATTATACACTTATCCCTTCTTTCTTCCCTCCTTTTGGCTGAAATTGAAAACAATAAACTACGGATCACAAGTGATACCTGTAACTTAAGGCATATTCAATTAGCTGCTAATGTTCTGCTGTATACTGCAAGTCTAAGCTCATTCTGACGGCACACTCAAACACACATTTGCACAAACCACTTTTCTATTTTGCAAGTATGATTGCCTACATTTCTAAAAGAGAAAAAAAGACATCTAGTTTTACCAACATGAAGTCGCGAGATTTTAAACAGAAAAGATTTGGGTACAGGATTTGCTTTCATTGTATTTTACATAAATCCGGGATCTGTTTAAGCAAAACTATCAAAATGTAATACAGCCCTTGACGTATGGTTTTTTGGGGCAGGGACCTTTGTTAGTAACCAGTTATAAACTGTTTCTGTTGATAACCATCATAAACAGTGTGAAAGAAGCTGTTTTAGTTATGTCTGTGATTCTGCTATAAGACCTCTGTGTGTCTGTAATAGAACTTCTCAATGTAAATAGGCAAGATTAGTTACTGGATATAAGTATGAAGTAATTTGCATATATTTCAGCTTATTCTAGTTTTAAACTTAACAAGTTAGCCTGAGTATTCTTGGCCCTGCGTTCTGTCAAAGATGGTGACAGGAATATGGTTTTCAGTATATATGAGACATAATTTTCATGCAAAATTGTAAGTAATGTAAGTGAAGGCAGTTTCAGTATGGAAGGGCAAAAGATGTCAGCGCAGGTGGAGGGCCGAAGGGCCTGTTCCTATGCTGTACTGTTCTTTGTTCTAGAATTGTTGGTTGAATATTGTACATTTGATCTATAGCAAAAATCATTTTTGTTTCAACTGAAGAAAAGCACAGCTAGAAGCTTACACATCTTGTTTTACATTTGTCCACTGAGTATGTTCTGAAACTAGAGATGGATAAAAGCTAGCAATCCAGCATCAAAACGGAAATGCTGGAAATACGAAGCAAGCATCTCATAGTTGAAGGTCAAACATTATGCATGGAACCCATTCTCATAATAGCAATGACAGAGTGCTGTTGAAAACAATATGCAATTTTTTGTTCCTACCATGTTCGAATGACTAGCTTGCTATATCTGCCATTTTCTGCATTCAGTATTAATGGTGTTTCTGCACACGTGCAGGGTGAGACAAAAACCTCACAATGAAAAGCAGAGTGCTGCTATGCATCCCTTTCAATTATTTTGTGAAATGTATAATTAAACAGTTTATTTCCAGACAGAATGGAAAATCATGGAATATTTGTATTACTTACAATCCTCTACTATTCAGTCTGACTGGATAGTGAGGTGTCATTCTTACTTTTAGGAGATGTCAAATATGTGGTGATTAAAGACGCTGGGGCTCAGACACATGGGCTTCATCTATTGTCTGACATTATGCAAAATACACAGCAATATTGTAAAGACTACTGAAATGTATTGCACAAATTCTCTCTGGACGCAGCTCAAACCTTCCTCTTGGAAGACAAGCAGTTTTTGTAAATATTCCAATTTCTATAAACAGCTCAAATCGAAGTACACAAAGTACTCATTGGCACCAAAGCATAAAGACAACAATGTTCAACAAGCAAATATTAGTTGATAGTGAGAGCTAAATCATTTCCTATAATCAAATGTTTCTTCCACTAATACATATTAATATTCCACTTGAGAAACAGTGCTTGTTATTTAAAAAATTGGGGGTAGCAGCAGCTACCTGACTTTGGGTCCAACCAAGGGGTAGAATGTAAACAGGTTTATGCCAAATGCTTGTGTTCAATATTTTGACAAAATTTTATTAGCAGAGGTTTCAGAAATTACCTGGAATAATTAAAAGCTGATTGAATAATAACTTGTCTGGCTACTCTTGCCCTGGTAACCGTGAAATATAAGCATGTGGGACTAAATGTTTTTCAAAACAAACAGAAGGAGTTTTGTACTGAGATTAGTGCATATTAATGAGGGCCAAGTCAATGGAGATTTTATGCCTAGAAATCTTAAGGTGGTAAAGGAAATATTTTTTATAACAGTAGTTATTGAAAACCTATGCTGTATTTGTTGACATTTGTTTATTTTCGAAACTTTAAATTGTTTACAAATATCAGAATTCACACAAACCTATCATCAGCAAGTGGTACTGCAAAGTAACCGTTATAAACTAATCTTTCCAAGTTTATCATATCCAATACAGTTTACAACTAAGATCACATTTGGAGAAGTTTTAGTCAGGATGTATGACCAACACTTGCACCCACCCCCCATGAATCCCCCTCGGAGTGATTAAATTGGCTCAAGATGAGACTAATAATTGGCTCAAGATGCAGCTTCAACAGACCCAGTGATCCATATCTATGTCAGTTCTTAAAATCAAACCTTTAAATGCTGTATTACATTTTCAATGGTTTACCTTGGCTGGATTACAAATACGTTATTAGAATCCCCAAAGAGGTTTTAAATTGGTGATATCATAAGATACCAGAAGAAAAGGTTGCACCGTGGACAGAAATCTGGATCATTTTCAGCTTTTTTGTTCTCAGGAAAAACTATTTGTTAAGTTTGATAAAAGTGAAACAACTGAATATCAACACAGAAAAGTGTTGTATAAAATGTGGCGCTGCTTCCAAGTAGGTTTAATATCTCATGCAGTTAGACTATGTAAAGCAGCTAACAAAACACAGCACATAAACTTGACATTGTACAAACAAACTGGTTTAAATCATCAAGAAAAAGCCCCAGTTTCAACAAAAATAAAAGCAGTATTTTTACAGTATCCTAAGATTTTAGACTGCCAGGTTAAATTATTGCAGCTAAACGTCAATCAGACTAGGTTCATGCGATCAACTGTCTGTATGTTATTCTTGAAAATAGTTAAAGAAATAGTGTTAAAATACCTTGAATACCCATATACAGTGATTAATCCATTTATTTTCCTTGTTTGAATTAGTAACAAATAATTAATTTTACAATGTGAATTATTCAATAGAATAATTGAAGGATTTTTTCTTATTACACCTTAATATGGAAGGTTATTGTACACTCATTCTTTTACAATATGTGCACTGATTTTATACCTTCTGTTCCTTTCTTTTTTCAGACATACAAAGAATCATTTCTTGCCAAATCTGATTGTATTGATTGTGTGACTCTGCTCCCTTGTCACTAGAATTACTAATTGAATTTTCATTCACTGTGCTCTGTGCAGGATTTCCTGATAAAACACAACACTCAGGACCATTCCCATCCATCCCCTATTAGCTAACATGTTTTATAAGCAACAGGGTCATAAGGAGTGTAATTCCCTGAAAGAAACGTTATACCTGTTTCTTTCAGAGTGAGCAAATGGCCACTGGAAAGATGTGCATCCACAATGTCAGAAACAACGGCCATTCAATTTAATGGAAGTTATCGCTGTAGTGTTAAAATGCAGGGCAGCAAATTCTCTGTCTGACCTTCCCAAAATTTTGTTTAGTCATGCTGCTTGTTAAAGTTGTAAGTATGTGTGGACTGAAATATAGCCAACTGCCACACTTGATTCCACACAAGAATTAATTAAAACCAGAGTAGTTTACTTTGTTTTCATAAATCACCATGTCATTTACAGCAATCAGCTACTGGTAAAGGTACCACCAAAGATAAACTTTGTGTATTGCATTGAAAACAATTTGCTCACATTTGGAATTGACAGTAATTTTGTTTTTGCCCTGTTTGAGTTGAGAGAAGGAGGACATTAAAGTTACTATATAGATTTCTTATTTGGTGCTAATGTTGGCACATTGGGTCTGAGTGGCAAGCATTTTGCCATGGTCACCATTGGTGTCACTGATTCCTTCCTAAGTGCCTCGTCTGAAAAGAACATTGAGATTAATCATTGCAAAAATAGTAATGATTGTTATAAGCAATTTGTATTTTCAGATCAAGTGTGAACAAATAATAATAGCAAGAGAAAAATCTTGAGTGATTATACACAATTTATTTTCATGTAACTTCATAATTTGTAAGATTATCCATTTTTCTTAGTTAGTTCATGTAGGCATTGCTGGAAAGACTAGTATTTATTATCCATTCCTAATTATTGCAGATCAAGTGAAAGGGATACCCTCAGTGCTATTATTGATGGAGTTCCAGGATTTAAATTCAGTAATCATAATTAAAGAATGATGATATATTTCCAGGTTAGGATGATGCATGGCTTGGAAATGAAATTACATGTGGTGTATTTCTATGCATTGTACGTAATGAAAGTTGCAAATTTAGAAGATGCTGTCACCTGCACAATACTCCTATACTGATAATACTGCATGGATTGAACACTGTGGATGCTTTCTCTCCAAAGATTCTGCCAGTTCTACTGAGTTTTTCCAGCAATTTCTGTTTGTGTTTCTGATTTCCAGCATCCACAGTTCATTGTTTGTTTTGGTTAATGGTATCTGAACTTTCTCTTGATGGAGACGGTCATTGCCTAACACTTGCATGGCACAAATGTAACTTGCTACTTGTCGACCAAAGTTCACATCTCATCCAAACCTTGCTGCATGTGGCCATGGACTGTTTCAGTATCTGAAAAGTTGTAAGTGGAACTGAACACTGCACAGTTGTCAAAGAACATCCCCATTTCCGACCTTATGATGGAGAGAAGGCCATTGATGAAGCAGGTGAAGATGATTGGGCTTAGGGCACTAGCGAGGAACATGTGCAATGATGTCCTGGGATTGAGATGATTGATCTCCAACAATAACAACAATCTTCCTGTGATCTCGATATGGTTCCACCCAATGGAGAATTTTCTCTTGATTCCCATGGACTTTAATAAGATTCCTTGATACAACAATTGGTCAAATAGTACCTTACATCAAGGATCAACCTCAACTCTGGAATTCAGCTCTTTTGTCAATATTTGGGCCAAGACTGTTTGAAGTCTAAAACTGAGTACTCCTGATGAAGCATTAGTGAGTAGGTTGTTGATGATTAAGAGGTATTTGATAGCACCATCGGTGACATCATCTGTCACTTTGCTGATGTTTCAGCTTTGACTACATGGGCAGTAATTAGTCAGATAAGCTTTTTCCTGGTTTCTATGAATTTTCCACTTTGTGGGGGAGATGCCAATATTACTGTTGTGCTGCAACAGCTTAGCCAGAGGCATGGCTAGTTCTGAAGCACAGATCTTCAACTCTATAGCCAGAATGTTGCCAGGGCCCATTAGGTTTTGATGATAAAATGGCAGAAGCTGAATTAACGATTATTCACTGTGATATGTGAAATAGGATAGGCCATTGACAGGCTGAGAACATAGCGTACTTTTGGATCATATACAATTCTAAACTCTCATAAATCGAGTGGTCATAAGATGTTTATGAATGGAATTCAGATTTTGGAGTACAGTTCACATAGTTTTTGCATACAATTCGTGTTTTCCAAGCAGCTGCCACTTCAGCAATGCATTTAATACTGTGACTTGTTAGGATTAGTAAAGAAAATTGAAATGCAAATTTATTGATTTGAAAATCTGCACTAAACAATATAAATAAAATAATCCAATAACAATATTGCAATTTTGGAAAATGGGTAAGTTTATATAGTTCACCAGTAAATAGCATCTGATGAGTGGTAAAAGCTGGTAAAGTCACACCTGACCATAATGCTGCTCTTTCAGTAGAGACAGATAGTGGTTTAATCTGATGGTCACCATGCTTCAAAGAAGGGGAATGGTTGAGAGGGAGAGTCGTTCATAGTAACCTCAAACAGTGTGGGAATTGAACCCTTGCTGTTGGCATCATTTTGTATCACAAACAAGCCATCCAGCAAACTAAGCTAACCAAGACCAATGTCTGATACTCTATGATTAATTTCGTCTGTGTTTGTATGGATAGGATGCTCAGCAGCTATTTGAAAATGTTCGTACAATGTTTTTGTTTCTGATTTCCAACATCTGCAGTTTTATCCTTTTTTGTTCCATGTCCATCCTTGGCAGACTGCTCTATGTCTCACTGTATGAAGGATTATGTTAAACCATCAGGATCCTGGGACAGGCCAAGCAGAGACAAGCACGGGAATTCCTAAAGGCCTGGTTCTCCACTAAGAATGCCATCAACAAATACATACAGCTAGACCCTATATATATACTCCACTGCAAAGGAAAACCGGAAGTGAGGTAATTCAGCTCATTGGACACCAGGGATTAAATACCAGGCAGGAAAACACAACAGCGCTTCATCGGAGGCTGCACTGATGATGTTACCAAGCAGGGTAATGAAACGAATGCAGAACAACAAAACAGCTCGGCAAGCCAACCAACCATGACATCCACAACCCAAGCTACAAATCTACTCAAAAACCTTAGTTAAGCCAATATTTATGAGTGATGTGAATGCTGACTGCTCACATTACTAGGGACCTGCTCGGTTTCGTATGTTTCCAACACAGATTTCTGACAAGCGTGTTTAATGAATCCTTCCACCACACGGGTTATTGTCTCTGTTCCTGGGATACAACAAAGTGACAGAGAAATGGAAGATGAACAGGTGCACAAACAAACACATGACCAGCAGCAACCCCCAGCAGATGCTGAAGAACCTCTGCATGAAAAGTTTGCAGCTAAAGGTCCCCTTAAGGGGCAAAGGACTTACATAAGGCCCAGAAGTCTATCATCCTCAATACTATTTCCTCCAAATGAGTGAGAAATAGTGTTGCTGCACACTGAGGACGTCCTGGGATATTGTCTCAGAACTATACCAGAAAGATCTGTGATCCAACTGGGTGCATGCCCATACTATTACAGTGGCTCAGCTTCCCAATGACGAGCTGAGTGCTACAGACTGGGTAGTAGGCTGTGCTTACATAGCTGGCTTCTCCCAGGTGTAGAGCACTGCTCACTGCACACCCATTCCATTGAGAGTATCATTTCATAATGCAGCAAACTTCATAAACTGAAAATAGTTCCACTCCATTAACAATATGCAAATCATCTTTCATCATCAGTGCCACATCTTAGCACTTGTGGATGGTACCTTGGAAGCTACCATGATGCCTATATCCTTTCCAACTCTCATGTTTCTGCTATGCTTGAAGAGGCAAATGCCTAATAAGGATGGTTACTGGGGAGTAGGGGCTACCTTCTGCAACCAATTTGTGTGGCCCTTATGCAATTCCTAAGTATCGATACAATGCAGTCCATTCTCTGACCAGTGGATCTAACAATACACCGGCTGAAAGTGAGGTTCCTTTGCTTGGATTGGTCTAGCGGGTTGGGGTGTGGGGTAGGTGAGTATGCTGCAGAATCATAGCACGCTGCATTTGTACAACTGTAGCAGGCAAATAACTTGATGGAAGCTGTTGAGCTGATGAGCAGACTTCCCTAGAAAAAGACAAGGAGAAGGAACATTACTTTCTGCTGGATAAAGTGCAGCGGCATTGGGCGCTACGAGGCAGTAGGATATTATTAATGGTCCTGGTAAATGAGAGCTAGATGCAGTTATCACTCATTGACTGGAATATTGTTGGTGCTCGAAAAATAAACAGCCCGCTTCTTTTCCAATAGCCAAATGCAGCTTCTGCTTCAGAGATAGCAGGAACTGCAGATGCTGGAGAATCTGAGATAACAAGGTGTAGAGCTGGATGAACACAGCAGGCAGCAGCATCAGAAGAGCAGGAAGGCTGACATTTCGGGCCTAGACCCTTCTTCATTTCTGAGTTCTGAGGAAGGGTCACCGAACCCGAAACATTAACTCTGTTTTCTCCTCCACAGATGCTGCCAGACCTGCTGAGCTTTTCCAGCAACTTTGTTTTTGTTCCTGATTTACAACATCCGCAGTTCTTTTGGTTTTTATTGTGCTATGTATGTGGCCTGACAAGCATTGATTTGTGGTGCTGTCCTCCTACATTCATGGAGAACAGCAACACTGGACTTCCAATGTTTGATCAAGTTTCAGCCAAGGTTCAAAGATAAGACTGGCACCAAAGATCGGGGGATACTGGACAGTGGCAAGAACTTCTACTTCTGGTGAGTGGGAGATGGGTCATAGGGGCATAGTACATCATTAATGAGGTGAGTTTAGGATGATAGTAAGAGAAAACCAACTAGGCTTTGCAATGAGAAACTCTCTGTGCAAGTCAACAAAATTGACACTTAGCTAATTGCTGATAAAATTCAGCCCTTCATCACATTTGCACACAAAGAAACAACAACAATGTAATGGCAGCCTTTGTACAAATTATTACTGATGCAAAACCAAAGACAAGAAACATCACCCCAAAGATTTTCCCTACATTCCTTAGAAGCTAAAATATAATGAAGCTAATAAAGCTGTTCCATCAACAATGATTTTCAAGTTCTCAATGCAATGATCCTGGTCCTTTAAAAACTGGTACATTGTGTACTCCATAATCAGAATTGTTGATTTGTTGAATATTTTTATAGACTTTATCATCAAATTGATAATGTAATGAATGCTGTGTACTGAAGATTTACCAGTCGTCATAACAGGCACATCAATTACATACAAAGAAGGCAGAGCATTCTTTTGATTCGGAGACACGAAAGAAGTGTTTTCATTTTATCACAGCCCCTTATACTGTTATGAAATAAATCACTGTCTCCAAAGTAATCACTTCCTATACTAATCTAATTTGAAAATTGCTTGGCTATAACTAACATACTTCAGACAAACTTTGCCCCATTTTATGTTCTGTTGGGATTGATTCAGTAGTCTTAATGCAATTGCTAACAATATTTTCCCGATTTTTAACTCTACTAACAAATGTAGGTACACATCATTAGCATATACATCTTGCTAGCACTGAGCAGTTAAACACAATTTTCTTTTGCCTTTCTACAGCCAATTTACTGCTTCAGTCAAAATTCATGCAAAATAGCTTATTTCACCTGCTGGAGCTCATCTTACTATTATAGTCAGCTGCATTATTCAAACTACTTTTATCCTTGGCTGTGCTGATTTTATGACATTTGTAACGTAGCCAGGTAGAAAAGATATTCACAAATCATTAAAGGACACAAGCTTTCCCTCCTCAACTCCAATTCTCTCCCGAGAACAATACATGCACTCTGGCAGTCTTCCATAGACAGCAGTCCTATGGTACTTCATCTGAATAGATTTGTTTTAAATGTATGAACTCTAGCGGTAAACATTGACAGAATTGTTCAAACATAGAAGGCTGCAAGGCCAGTAGGTCTCCCCAGCAAGAAGTATTGCTCAGTGACCAAGATCTGCAACTGTGTCCAATATTTACTCAACAATGGGGTCGCAGCTATGATTACATAACATCGTTCACTAGGAACTGAAAGCACCTTTTTAGTTTGTATAGCCTGGAGCACTAACCCATATAGTCAGCCTTAGCTTAAATGAAAACATTTTTTTAGGTTCTCCCATTACACATTTGCTATCCTACTTCCACAATCTTGTAACAAAGTCTTAGGATAAAATATAACAGGATTGTCTCTAACTCTTTGCTAAACAACATTGAGAGTTCTGCAGATACTCAGGTGAGATTGAATCATTCTTTGTCATAGAACCACAAGTTTGAACCATTGCACTTCCACTCGTCGTTGCAGATTGGGACAAAAACGTGCTGTACCAATAAGCCTCCAAGAAACACAAAATCCAATGAGAATTGCACATTGACCAATGTCAGCCTTTTTGTTCTGTCCCCCTAATGGCATAATGATCCAAATGGCAGTCAAGACAATTGAAGGCTTAGATTTCAATATTGTCAGGATTCAGGATATGTCATTTTTTTTTCTATTTGGCGTCATAAATAGATTTTCATAAGATTTAAAGCAAATATTTATTTTTCTTGGGAATGTTTCCTGCTCAAGCTGGACACTTGATGAGAGGTCCCACTTACATACATAGATGGTGTTTCCAAAGTTATAATGGTGAAGACAGTAAAGCACTAATGAGATTCATCGCATGTCTTTTTACTGGAATCCTTGACAGCATGACGAGCTGGAGAAATGGTAATTGCCCTGACCATAGCACAAAAAAAAATGTTGGTACAAATCTTGAAGCTCATGTTTAAGTTTTTACAAAACATTAACTGCAATTTTCCATTTCCCTCCCCCAGCCCACCCTCAGGAGGGGCCTGAGCAGTTTGGGCTGCATGTTGGTGTGTGGGGTCTGTATGTAAAAGAGGTGGTATGGTGGGAGGAGGGACTGCACCAGTAACCAACCTGCTTCAATGGTATTTTACCAGTGGCGGGTAGGTGTTGACTGGCTCTTTACGCTTATGCCAATTGTGACCCATTAAGTGGTTGCTTAATGGCCTTCAGCCACTGCCACCCTTATTTTACCAATCATGGATGTGTCTGTGCCATCAAATAAACTCTAGTGATCTCAATACTGGTTCAAGAGAAGGTATCTCCTTTTTGGGCACGTTGTGCTCCTTGGAGGCCAGCCAAAAAGAAACAGCCAAAGCTGTTTGTACCCTTCACTTACTGTCCTCTCAATCACAGCCCCCTCCTTCACTGTGCCCGGCCTAACCAATTCCAGCAAAGCTATCCAAGTTACCTCAATATCCAGCTTCTGCACGGCTCACGATCAGAAACTGACTGCTGTGCCAGCTGTGACCATCTTTCCTGGTGCCAGTGCTGGGATTGGAGGGCTCCTGGCAATCATTCCGCATATGGAGCTGAAGTTGTAGCCTCTGATAGTCAACTGCCTGAAAATCATGTCTTCTTTAGCTAGTACACATGGGCTTGCCTGACTTTTCAGCTGGCGAGAGAGGTTGCCACATGCAAGAAAAAGAATCACGCATTGTTTTATAACCACCTGTTTGGTCGACAGAAGATTTGATTCACAAAGAAAAAGTGAGAAATGAATTGTTCCAAATAGAACTAGAAAAAAATGCAGGAAATAAAGAGGTTGAATTGATGTATTCAATAGCCACATGGAGTCCAGAAATGTGAGATCATTTCATTTGGAATTGTAATTTCATTTATTAATTCAGGTGATGAAAGATTTGTGAATCTTATCCAACTTTTTTCCAATTTAACATTACCAATAAGTGTCACTATTAATTGTCACTTTATTTCATGTCATTCGTTCCCACATAATTTAATAATAATCTGAATCATGAATGCTTTAACTTCATTTAAAATAATTAATAAAGAGATTTATGGGCCAAGGTTTGTACAACAGGACACCTTAATATTGTCTGTCATGAGTTAGATTTGTCCCTGCAAAGCTCAACAAAACTGCTCACAAAATTGCACAGCAAGGAAAATAAGACATTGGGGATCTGAGTGAATAGGATCCACAGGCATTAGCCTTAAGAAATGGGATTTAAGAATTGAAAAATGAGCAGAGGGAAGACTGAGAAGGTCGATTTAGAGTCAGTGTATTCAATGCTAGATCCAGAACAAAAATAAACAAAGCGGGCAGAAAGTGTATTAAAAGTACATTTAGAAAGTTTTTTTTAGTTATTCATTCAGGGTATGTTGTCATCAATGGGTAAGTTAGCAATTATTATACATTTCTAATTGTCCTTTAGCAGGTGGTGGTGGGCTGCCTTCTTGAACTGCTGAAATACTTGTGGTCTAGGTAAGACCATGGTAGGAAGAAAGTTCCAAGATTTTGACCCAGCAACAAAAGAACGATCATAAAGTTTTTCTAAGGCAAGGTGACTTGCAGCTTTGACAGAAACTTGCAGATGATGGTGTTCACATGCATCTACTTTCCTTCAAGGTGGTGGAAGTTATGGACCTGAAACGTGCTATTGCCAAAACTTCAATGATTTACTGCAATGAATGTTATGCATGGTACACTCTGCTGCCATTATGTATCAGTACTGAGGGGCGTGAATGTTGAAGACTGGTGAATAAAGTGTCAGTCACGTGGACTGTGTTATCTTGTATGATGTCAAGTTTCTTAAGTGTTGTTAGAACTGCACCAATGTGGGCTCGTGAACAGGTTTCCATCACACTCCTGACTTGCACTGTGTAGTGGGCATCAAGCACTGGGGAGACAGGAAGTGAGTTACTCATGCAGAATTCCTTGCCTCTGAACTGTTTATGTAGCCAAAGTATTTAAATGATTGGTCCAGGAATCACAAATAGTGTTGAATATTGTACAAATTTCACGTCCTTACTTCTGAGCTTATCACAGAGGGAAGGTCATTGATGAAGTAGTTGACGATGTTTGGGCTGAGGATACTACCCTGAGGAAATGTTGTGGTGATGTCCCATGACTCAGAAGACTGACCTCCAAAACCACAGCCATCTTCCTTTATCTTATTTATGACTCCTAGCTGAGCATTTTCACCCTGATACCCATAGACTACAGCTTTGCTAGGGCTCCTTGACACTATACTCGATCAAATGCTGCCTCAATATCAAAGGCAGTCACTCTCACCTCATCATTGAACAGATAAAATTAATAGTTTTAAAATCTCCCTGAAAAGTTAAAAAGTGAATAAGAGTTAACACTTACAAAACTTCATTTTAATTGTTTGCAGTGTTACTCAGCAGATTATAAAACTTTTCATATCAATAACAGGATTAACAATGTACAATGATGAGATTTAGTTTTGTTAATGGGCTGAATGACAAATTAACGGATAATGCTGTCAGATCCAAAAACAAGAAGTCTGTGATTGAGATGGTCTCTTCACAATGTTAACAGTACAGCAGCAAAACTCAAATAGCAATCTTTGGATAATCTTTAATCATCATCTTATACATTGCTTGAAATTGATAGATAATGGTGAATGCCAATAGCCTTGCCATTATTCTAACCACAACTATTATGGTTCTTGCTTATATGTTACTGGATACTACAAAGGCTATTGTCCCTGACAACATTCCAGCAATAATACTGAAGACTTGTGCACCAGAACTTGCTGCTACCCTAACCTAGCTCTTCCATACAGTTACAACACTGGCTTCGACCCAACAAAGTGGAAAATTCCTCAGGTGCATCCTGTATACAAAAAGCAGGACAAATCCAACCTGGCCAATTACTGCCCCTTCACTCTATTCTCAATCATCAGTAAAGTGATGGAAAGTGTCATCAACAGTGCTATTAAGCAGCACTTGCTCAGCAATAACCTACTCACTGGCACCCAGTTGGCATTCTA
Organism: Rhincodon typus; assembly: GCF_021869965.1. NCBI lineage: Eukaryota > Metazoa > Chordata > Chondrichthyes > Orectolobiformes > Rhincodontidae > Rhincodon > Rhincodon typus. Next base: position 53,191,956 of record NC_063344.1, read on the forward strand.
CCAACTCCTGTCCTCATTACAGCCTTCGTTCAAACATTGTCAAAAAAGCAGATTTCCAGAGGGGAAGTGAGAGTGGCAGCCCTTGATGTCAAGACTGCATTTGACCAAGTGTGGCATCAAGGAGCCCTAGCAAAACTGAAATCAATGGGTATCAGGGGGCAAACTCTCCGCTGGTTGGAGTCATACCTGGCACGTAGGAAGATGGTTGTGGTTGTTGGAGGTCAGTCAGCTCAGCTCCAGGACAACTCTGCAGGTGTTCCTCAGTTTTGGCCTAGACCCAAACATCTTCGGCTGCTTCATCAAAGACCTTCCCTCCATCATAAGGTCAGAAATGGAGATGTTCGCCAAAGGTTGCACAATGTTCAACACCATTTACGACTCCCCAGATACTGATGCAGTCCATGTTCAAATGAAACAAGATCTGGGCAATATCCAGGCTGGCGCTGGCAAGTAGCAAGTAATATTCGTGCCACATAAATGACAAGCAATGACCGTCTCCAATAAGAGACAATCTAACCACTGCCCGTTGACATTCAATTGGGTTACCATCACTGAAACCCCCAATTTCAACATCCTTGGGGTTGGCATAGACCAGAAACTCAACTGGACTTGCCACATAAACACAGTGGCTACAAAAGCAAGTCAGAAGCTGTGAATACTGCAGCGAGTAACTCACTCCCTGACTCCTCAAATCCTGTCCACCATCCACAAGGCACAAGTCAGGAGTGTGATGGAATACTCCCCACTTGCCTAGATCCAATGACACACATAAAGTTTGGGCAACACCCAGGATAAAGCAACCTGCTTGATTGACACCACATCCATAGACATCCATCCCTCCACAACTGACACTCAGAAACAGCAGTATAAGCTGTATACAAGATGCATTGCAGAAATTCACCAAAGATCCTTTGTTAGCACCTTCCAAACCTCAGACCTCTTCCATCTAGAAGGACAATGGCAACATATATTTGGGAACACCATCACCTGCAAGATCCCCTCCAAGCCACTAACCATCCTGACATGGAAATATATCATCGTTCCTTTACTGTTGCTGATTCAAAATCCTGGAATTCTCTCCTAACAACATTGTGTGTTACCTCACAGCACCTGGGCTGCAGCAGTCCAAGAAGATAGCTCACCACCACCTTCTTAAAGGCAACTAGGGATGGGATATAAATGCTGGCCCATCCAGTGATGCCCACATTCCACAAATTAATAAAAAAAAGGTCCATTTTACACAATGCAAACAGCATACTGTATGCTCCATTTGAATTGTAACAGATACTACGAGATACAAGGTCCAAATAATTAAAGTATCACATTGATTGATAGGGTTCCCCTTATCCTCACCTACCATCCCACCAGCATCCACAGCCAGAAGATCATCAGATGCCATTTCCGCCACCTCCAGCAAGATGCCACCACCAGACACATATTCCCCTCCCCTCCCTTGTCCGCCTTCCGCAGGGACCGTTCCCTCCGTGACACCCTGGTCCACACTTCCTTCACCCCCAACGCCTCCCCACAGCCCTACGGCACCTTCCCCTGTAACTAGCGAAGGTGCATCACCTGCCCATTTACCTCCTCCCTCCCCAGTATCCAAGGGTCCAAACATACCTTCCAGGTGAAGCAACACTTCACCTGCACTTCCCAGAATCGAGTCTACTGCATTCGCTACTCACAATGTGGTCTCCTCTACACTGGGGAAACGAAGCGTAGACTTGGCGACCACTTTGCAGAACATCTATGTTTTGCTCTCAAACAAGACCCTGAACTACCTGTTGCTTGCCACTTCAATGCACCGCCCTGCTCCCTGGCCAATATCTCTGTGTCTGGCTTGCTGAAGTGTTCCAGTGAAGCCCAATGCAAGCTGGAAGAACAACACCTCATTTTCCGCTTGGGGACCCTACAGCCCTCTGGACTCGATATTGAGTCCAATAATTTTTCGGGCCTAAACTCTCCCATGTCCCAGCTCCCTCCCCAACATACCAGGCCTTGTTACCACATATACACCCTGCCATTACACACCCACTGTTGTTAGTCACTAGCAGTCCCCATTAACAACTATTCACCCTCCCAGCCTGATCATTAGCAACTCCTTTGTCTGTCCAACCGTCTTTCTCTCTCTTTGGGCCCTGTCCTATCGTTTACTCCCTACCCCACCCACATCCCTATTTTCTGCATATAAACTGACGTATTCCCAGCCACCATCAGTTCTGAGGAAGGGTCACCGGACCCGAAATGTTAACTTTGTTTTTTCCTTCACAGATGCTGCCAGACCTGCTGAGCTTTTCCAGCAACTTCTGTTTTTGTTCCTGATTTACAGCATCCACAGTTCTTTCGGTTTTTATCACATTGATTATTATTTTCATGTTGTAGAAGCAATAAACATTTTATGGTTGATTAGTAGACAACTGGGAAGCATCCTCTGTAGGCTGCAATTAACAAATTATCATAAAATCATCAGTTATTCAGAGTCAACATTCAACTATGCAAAAAAGGCTACTGGAAAAACATCTTAATGATCACTTTATTGAGAGTGAATTACCCTTTTCTTAACAGGCATCCTTTATATCCATTTGGTAACATAACATATAAGTAAGATTGGTGATATGTAGATAATACAAATAAAACCTTTTAACAAGCTTTTTATCCCTTTAAGACCATTCTTAAAGAGTTAAAATGGATAAAGATTTTGGCCAGTTGTGTTGGTGTTGTTGATACAATTTTCCCAAATCAGTTTAATCAATGAAAAAATTGTGAATTTTAACCATAACATACATACCAAATAGAGTTTCCACAATCTTTGCCCTAATTTAGAAAATATTGCTCTGAAAGCTGACCCTGCTCATAGCAGTGACCATGCCTTCACATTGAATTAATCATTCTTGGAGTTTCTGTTTATTATGCTTTTTTGCAAGTCATCAAAAAATCTCTAAAAATGAAGATGATTTTATAAGTATGTCAATCAACACATTTCAACAGGTTTCATCTGTAATTTTGAAACAAACAATGAAACAACCAAATATAACAAGTAAACGGTTCCATAAAGTGTTTAAAAGCTCTTCTGAATTATTTAAATTCTAGTTATTTGCAGGCACAGTGATTACAATATTTTTTTGATAAGCTGATTTCCGATATATTAATTAAAATACATCGAATTATCACTATTGCGTTTTCCTTTGGTAGACCTTTTTTTCTATTATGGTATACAAATGAAAAAAAAACAAAGGAGAAAACACTTTTCAAAATGGGTGCAATATGAACCAGCATTGCTAATTGTGCCCAAAGCAGTAACTGCACTCTGTATTAGATAGTTCATCTGCAAGTCTTCAGAAAGGAAAAAGAAAGAACAGCAATTAAATTATTTCTTTCATGTAATAATTACTTGAGTTATCCATTTGCTTTGGCAACATTTTACTCAGGAATACTACCATTCACACAGAAAACATACTTGGGCATTTTTGCAAGTGTGCAATTAGTGTAACTGTTAGTTAGTCACTTAGTGTAACTAACTGTCATTTTAAGAATCTGATCATGTGACAAAACAATGCTAACATCAACTATTTGGGGTAGGAAATGAGAAGGTTAGTCTAACTTTGCTGCCGGTAAACTAAACATCTCCTTAATAAAGCTCCAATTGTTTAATACTTTAACATCCTGGTTCTTCTTGGAACTGAGCACAAAAAGAAAACTGATGACAAAGACTTCTGATGTAAAAAGGGAAGGAATGTTGTTTATTTGTGTAAGTATGCTGGATTATTGCTTTAAGAGTCTTATCTTCTGATGTAATGATGACATCATCAGTAATTTTGGATGGGAAACTGCTTAATCTGCCTGTACAGTAAACATCTCCATAATAAAGCTCCTATTGTTTATCACATCAGCCTCTTGGAACTAAACACCTTTAACTTATAACAGGATAGAAAGTACACCTTTAAATCATTATTACTTGTGGCTGAGGGGGCAGTGTAGACAAAAGTGTTGTTACTGTTCTAGTATAAAATATAAAACAACTGGATAATTTGTTTTTAGTGATATTCGTTGAGGCATAACCATTGGTCATGACATTAAACAGAATTCCCCTGTTCTTATTCTAAACCACCTCTTGGGACTTTTCTGTCCATCTGAGAACATGTGAAGTAGGAGCATAAGTAGTACCAATCAGCAAGCCTTTTCTGCCATTTAATTAGATCATGGCTGATCTGTTTGTGTTTGAATTCCACATTCCCACCTCCGCTGGATAAACTTTGGTACACTGCGCCTCACTTTATGGTTTCATATGAAAGATGGCATGACCAACATTGCTTCACTGTCCAAGTACTGCACAGAACTGCAAGCCAACAATCTACCCTTAAGCTTCCAATTGTTGCTATTTAATTCAGATGGCTGATAGACATGGCAACACCGATTTGTACAGTAAAGCGAAATGATTATATTGGTAGGAAAAAAGCACACTATACATGCTCGGAGACAGTAGGAACTGCTGATGCTGGAGTCTGAGATAACAAGTTGTAGAGCTGGATGAACACAGCAGGCCAAGCAGCATCAGAGGAGCAGGAAAGCTGACGTTTCAGAAAATGAGAAGGGTCCAGACCCGAAACATCAGCTTCTCTGCTCCTCTGATGCTGCCTTCCCTGCTGTGTTCATCCAGCTCTACACCTTACACTATAAATGCTATTATTTTAACTTGTTTATTCCTCCGGAATGGTACAGAGTGGTAAACAACCCACAACATCACAGCGTTTACCATTAAGTCGACAGCCAAAGTTCTCACTTCTTTTCTTCACAGCTATTCAACATTACATGTTCATCCTTTCACAGAATCAGTCACAATGTGTTATACTGGAAAGTTCTATAAAGTATTGCAATGCAATATTACCAGTAACTCAAAGGCGATTAGGATGGATTTTATATGACAACTCTCATTAATGGTAACTGATTGTGTTATGTTCTCAACTTTGTCCAACCATTTAAGTAACCTTTTTGGAGTTCACCTGGCTTAACAGAGTTCAAACTGACTTATTTTTAAGTTGAATAAAGCAAAAGCCAAAATGATTGATGGAAACAAACTCTGTGGCAAATCAGGTTGCTCAGACAACAATCATTTTAGATTTAGTATCAAGTAGAAATTGTTTGTCCAATGACTCAAATCATTTTAGCATTCTTGCAAACTGATTTTTTTTTGTTTTAAATCTTGTAAATGCTAATCTTTGTAGTAACAGAGGTATTTTTACCCAGGTTCACTAGGAGGACACTACTCCAAAAAAAGTCTGTCTTGTGCCTGGAGGCAGAAGTCTCTACGTTTTCTTGACAGAGTTCAATGGCTGGTTAGAGGTGCAAGGTGCAGGTCTGTATCGGGCAAGCTAACATACTGAAAAGAGTGATACCTTTCTTTTAAATAATTTTTAAAGAACCTATTATGACTGAATATGCAAGAAAGACTTGCAACAAAGGTTACAATATTGACGTATATTTTTGCCTATTAAAGTTGGATTGTAGCGTATAAGCCTGAGAAAACAAGTTAAAGAATTATATTTCCAGTCATAAGTGGAGTAAAAGCCAGCAAACCATGTCAGCTTTGAATTCCCATTGTAGATGACCCTTGAACCTGCCAAGCATGTTATGTTTTTTTTTCCAGGTTTCAGGCATTCCATTTAAGGAGTTTATCAAATCTAGGGGGAAAGAAATGACACTCTGTCCGTCTCTATCAGCCTGTCAGCTGAGCTCCAGAACGTGCAGAGGTTTCAGATGTTGCACAGGCCGAAATCTAATAACCCATACTGCCGTCTGTTAACTTCTTTCTATTTACCTACAACAAGATTTGCCATCAATGTTATTTGCTAGCAACTTTCTTGACAGCTTCAGAACTATCCACAACGCAGATATTTTGAAAGTATATTTTCCTCCATTTTCTACCTCGTGAAAAATATCTGTGCGATTGTACGAAAGGCAATGTAAAGTACACATCAGTACTTCATTGGCTGTAAAGCAATTTTGTATATTCTGAGGTCATGAAAGGCGCTACATAAATACAAGTCCTTCTAGCTTTTCTTCTTCTGTCAATGGCATAAATTCTACCCTGTAGACCAGGCCATACATTACTTGAGGTGCTCCATTGGAGTTATTGATTTAGAAATGTCAGGTATTATAAAGCAAAGCAAACTGACTCAACCTGTGTTGCCAAAACAATGGTGAGTCTCACGGTATTTGTCATTGTTTAAGTGCAAATGCCACAGCAACTTCAGCCAAGGCCAGGTAAGACAAAACAGAGAAATCGAAATGTTACTTTCTCAGATGTGAAGCTTTGCCTTTAACTTTGTGAAAATGGCATCTCATTGTCTGGCTCCCCATTCAAATGCTTCGAGCGATATTGAGTTCCTGTTCCCGCACTGCAGTTGTGAAATAAACTCACTACAGAAACTGAGGTCAAGTCACTTCAAAGTTAAATGTCCCTAAACTTGTTAAATATAACCAGTTAACTCTATGGTACTGAGATATAACTATTATATATGAGCAGTATGATTTTGTTGGTTTTTATTTGTTATTATAAGTTTTATTTTATATTTTAAAGTGTTTTTCTCTCTCACTCTCAATCCAGTTTCTCTTTCCATCACTTTATTTCTCCTTCTCTATTTGATTTGAGATTGATTCTGCATTCTAAATGGCACTGTTTTCTCAGTTTGCACTGTCAATTTCATAATTCTTCAATCTGATTATGAAGTATTTACTTGGTCTATTCAGTCAGACTCATGATGCTGTGTAGAGGCTGCCATAACATTTAGAACTATTGGGCAAACATCAAAAATGAGCAAGTGCAAACACTGTTGGCTGGCCACAATGAACTTTGTATAATTGCAAAAAAAATTAATTGTGGATGCTCACTTTCACCCACTACAATTTAACTACAAATAAAAGCAACAAAACACTAGAAGACTAGCATTGTTTATTTTCAAGTTAACTTTATAGAAACAATCAAATTTTTCCTCCACAAATGATCTGAACTTGTTGTTTGTATTTGGCACTTCATTTTACTTAAGAAATGCACAACTGGTATTTGAAATGAGTCCAGCACACCAGAAAGCTTATTGTGAAAGAGAACGATTTTTTTTTCCACACATAATACAAATGCAATTGCATATCATTGCTTTTGGATGGCATGTAAAAATACATGACAGGCACTTCCGAGCAACCTGTACTTGTTGTCGTAATAGAACTCAAAATTGCTTCAATGTTTGTGTCGCATAAGCAAGTTATTGCAAATTTATCAAATTAACCATTTCTTGTTTCCACTGGAATGAATTGATTTTTATTCCAATGTCCAAACAGGATTCAATATGAAGATTTCCATTCAGTCAGCAAACATTTGCTGGAGGTCAAAAATATGCAAACTGGATAAAATAGTGAAAAAATACTATTGAACTTATTGTATCCTAATCCTTTCATTTTAGGCTTCAGGGCCTGCGCTGTGCAAAAATATAGAGCCCAAGCAAACCTTGCCATGATAATCCAAGAGTTTCTGTGGGAGGTGAAGGGTTGTGTAGAGCATTTCTGTCTATTAGGAAACTTATCTGATGGGTTTAGGAGAGATGTGCCTCCAGGCTAATGTTGTGTACCACCACAGCATGCAAATGTTGTTAGCAATTCTTAGTATTATAATATTTGAATATTGCTCAAAAGAGAAGCTTATAGCCAAAGGTTTTAGTTTTGCACTCATCAGGTCAATGCCAGATTGTCAAACTTCAACTAATCAGAACAATTTATACTTCAGGAGAAAAGGCAGATGATTGGTTGGTAAATTAACTCTGATTGGAGAAGGCATTACCCTGGAGAAAGCAATGGGAAACAAGTATCGGCTCTTGGTGAGCTATTGGGCAATATTTGTTTGCAGAGAATGACTACCTGTCAGTTGCTTCTACCAAGCATAGCTGAGCCACATGATCATAAATTAGTTGGGTGGACAGCTATTAGCATACTCAAGATTGTTCATCAAGTGTAGCCCAATCATAGAACCACATCTAACAGTGGACATTTGTTTCAGGTCTTGTAAGCACGAACTGATCGAATACAATTCGTTGTCTGCTGTATGTGAAGAATTGATGGAATATGCCATTTGATACAATCAGACAATTCCTAGAATCTAAGGCCTAATACCTGGCATCAGACTGGCAGTGAATTTCAAACACATCATTGGTCAATTGGGTTGTAGGCAAAATACCTTTTTGGACTGATCACAACATCCAATTAGTGGAAAATATCCGACATATAATCACTGTGCAGTTGAAGTTTGACACAACATACATACATTTTTATTCAGATATTTTAGATACAGTGCTTTTGCTGGGTAATTTGAGGTAATGGGTTATTTTTCAGCTCCAAATGTGGCAGTCTTCAGTCCACTTGTAAATTTCCATAATGCACAACAAGCAATGACCGGACTAGGATAGCTATTGAACTGCAGGTGAGTTTTGATATGATCTATTTCTGCATCAACTTTACTTACAGGGTACTGCCAAGGATCCATAAAAGACACTCTGCAAAGCAAAAAATTGAGCAGCACCATGTACGAATTAATGAGGAATTTCAGCATTCGTGTGACTTTAGCTACATAGACTGTTCATCCCAGTGAATTGAAGCGAACAGCATGCTCATTCAGTTTGGTCTGATTATAGACCCTGCACTTACAAAACTGATAACAAATCATCTTCTGTTAGATACCATTATACAATTTGTCAGCACATGCTAGGCAACCCTGAGTGCACTAACGCTGTAATAACCAATTTAGGATCATTTCTTGTTTTTATCCTGAGAAATGCAAAACAAAGTGTCTCTCTTTTCACAACCATCAACATTTCATCTAAGAGTGACATGGAATACAACTTGTCAACAAAGTGTTTGTACCAACTAAACAAGAGACATCAGCTACAATCGTTAATACAACTCCAGTATCAAGCAGACACTAGAGCTATTCACATCTGTGAGTACTTCTGAAATGTCTCTGAGACTGTTGTTCCAGTTTGATTAATTACATTTCCTTGACAGCTAATTTTTTGTTGGAATTTTTCAAAGATGGCAACTCTAACAATTCACAAAGCCAATATGTAGGCTGTCCAATCTAAAGAGCTGAATTTGGACTTTTGAATTCCAAAAGCAAAGTCATCTCACAGTATTTAATAAATATTAAATGCAATGATTATGCCATAAATGTAATCTTATAATTTGTTGTGAGCAATCATTTACTAATGAGTATGATTGTCAACATAGAAATTTCCATATCACTGACCTTTTAATTAATTACCTTTTAATTACCCTTATGTTCAACGATGGGCTAGTCTTTCTGGTGAAAAGTATTTGCAAGTTTTGGGTTGCCTGTTGTCATCAAATAAGAAAAGAAAAATATTGACAGAGTATTTGGCTAGGAGTGTGCTGAAGTGCTGTAGCATAATTGAGGGATTTGTATATCTTCATGGAAGCATAACTAAAGCACTTTACATAGTCACCTGCAACCTCATTTTTTGTTACAGACATCAACACATTCTTTCAGAAAATTGTTTCAAAATGGGCTGATTGAGTTGTTCTTTAGCCACTAAATCTGACCTTTCTGCCTGGAAATGGAATATGTCACTTTTGAAAGTACTAGTGAGTATTCCATTATTCTGCGACAGAGATGAGTTTTCTTCTGCGGTTATGCAGCAGGCAATTCAGACAGGTGATGTTATAGAAGATTCAATCAAACCTACAGTTGGGTTCACACCCCCACCCCCCAAAAAAATGTTTCATGTGTTTTTATGCCAAAAACATCATTCAATGCTCTGAATTTTAACAAATGATAAATCAGAAACAATCTATTCCAGGATATAGTGTCTTTAAATAAAAATAATTTCACAGAAAATATTTAACATTCTTTCGTAGAACAACCCACAGTGCAATGGATATCCTATTAATTTACACACATCCATGTCAAAAAGCATTGAAACCACAAAATCTCAAACTGGGCGCAACAAAACATTGAATTTGTTTGATCCCGCTTGTAGGGACAGAGGATTTAAGGAAAGAACTTAGATTTATTTGATACCTTTCACAACCTTAGGATGTACCAAAGCCCTTCACATCCAATGATTCACAAATTCGGATAGAAGTCATTTTCTTGCAACAGCACAATGAAAACACTCACATTCTTCCAGCAGTTGCTTATTTGCTGTGTTGGAAAACACACACAAAAAGGTTTAATTGTGCTTCGTCTAATTGCAGCTCGGAAGGTCTGAGTACAGCCAAATTAATTCAATAATAAAAAGTATGCACAGATGTGAACATGTTAAATTACACTCTTTAACCAAATTATAAATCAAAGGTTTTAAATGACAGGTCTAATATATTTTCACCATAACTGTATCACTCTGAAGAAAATCACTGGAAATTTCAATTTTAACAGACTAGAATTATTCAATGCAATCGTTGAATATATGCATTCAACATTTTCTTAAGGATTTGTCATTGTTAATTTAAAGTATGTTATACCAAAATTATAAGTCTATATATATATATATGTATCATTGAATTTTCTTATCCTATGAAGTGAAAGGTTAAAGCTGGTTCTTAACAAGATATTTGAATCATACAGCTTACATTTTTCCTCAGTACAAATTTGGTTCTTCAGGGACACATAGTGATGTCACCCCTTAAACTTTGACCTATTAAAGCACTCAACAGCCTTTTAAAAAAAAGACAAACCCAGATGTCTTACAAAGACTTGCAACAAGATGAAATTTGGTGCACATTTTGTTGTTAATGTGCCATAATTGAATTTAGTTTTCAAAAAGAACTATTGACTGATGGTATTAACACCCATGTGTTTTGTGTTAAATACGTACTGTACAACAAAGAACAATGCATTGACAATATGGACTGCCAGAAAGCAAATGGTGACTGTGCATTTAAATATCATTAAATTGCAATAAAGGAGGTATTAAAATACCATAGCCACTGTTGCATAAGAGATTATAAATTTATAACTGTCTACAGACAAACAGAGCAAATATTGTTCCTCTAAATGCATGTAAAGACAGCTATTATTACACTACAGTGTAAGGTTCTCTAGTCAGAATGGTAATTTGAGCACCTTCAAGAGGTTTCAGAGGAAAGCAGCAATGAATTAAGCAAATGCAGCTGATATTGCATCATACTCCCAAAAATTCTTCGCATTAACTTCAAGTTAAGGGACAGCTTACAGGGAAATATCATAATCGTATGAGGACTATTCCTGGTATTTGTATCCTTTAATATTGAAAATTTAAAATCTTTATTATGTTAGATCTTCTGAGATATATAGTTGAGAAGATTGTATTAAGTCTTACTTGTGCATTTTAACTTTCCCAATTTCCTACATTTTTGTACATACATTTTTGATCCTTGACTTTGCAGAACATTATTAGTAAATCTTTATTCTTGTGTATTTTTTCTAACCTTGTATAATACGATTGGACTTCTTACAAGTTGGAATTGCCATTTCTTCTTTTCCCCAAAACCAAGAACAAATATAAGCTGACAAAATGAAAAGTGGAAACATGCATCATTGTCGACTTGACTGAAAAGTTACATGAGCTGGAACATTATTAATATGTGCCTATTGAAATCTTAAACAGGATTAAAACCTTTGATATGAACAAGATGTTAATTAGCAATTGGAGTCTTGAGTTTTATGGAAAAGTTCTTCTTCTGATTTATGAGATTTAAAATGCAATAATTGAATCAATATGAAATGCCTCCATACAATCTGAAAAAATCTCCATGTCCAACCACTGGCTGTTCTTGTTTATCCGCTGACTAGAGCTGGGTAAGATTGTGTACCTACTGTGGAGAAATGGAATTAAGGCCCTTTGTCTCCCACAACTGGTCTACCTCTCATGTAAATTTAGAAAAGTTCAAAAAATACTATTGTGTTCAGAAATATCATACCAAAGAACAAAAGCCTTAAAATCAACCACTCAAACCAAAGGACTGGAAAATAATTATTGCATGTAGCTGAGATTGTTGAAAGGACTATTTTCCCTGAGTAGCTCTTTGCAGTCAGATCAAAGCCAGACTACAGGGTTAAAGTATGCAGCCATAACTAATAGGGTGTAGCAAGTTTCTCTTCTGATTTTATATTTTCTTTTCCAGATTGTTGTTCTTCATCTTTCACTTCCCCTGTGTTCCCTTATGATTAGAGAATGCCAGTTTCTTTGTTCTCGTTCATTTTATTCTTCAATTCTCTCCTCATTTAAAACAACAATTTACAAAGTAGGGACCATTGGATAAAATTTAACTTACTATAAGCCTAGTTGCCCAGCTTAAAAGCACATTCAAATCTTTTTAGGTAATTATGGTTATGATATTTCCAGTATATCACTTAAAGCAGGAGTGTCTTTGGGAAAAAGTACTCACTTATTCAATCAGGCTTTTCAGTGTCCTTCTTGTGAAGAGACAAAAAGTGCTGGGTCCTTCTGTCATTGGCACTGCTGGCGCCATTCTTAAAGCGCAGCTTCACCCCAGTTCAGACACTGCGTGCCAGAAACTGACCCTTCGCACTGTGCTGCTCAACCATTATCACGGAGGACATGGCACAGAAAGCAAAGCTCACTCTCCACTTCTCGGACAAGGACCTGGAAGTGGTGATGGACAGGATGGTCAAGAAAAGAGCAGTCCTTTTTCTGCTAACTGCTACAGGAGACCGTGCTACTTAAACAAACAGTCTCGATCCAGTTACCTGCAATTCCTACTCACTCAGTGGGAGATACTCACCACCTGTCCTACTACTGCATACACCACTAACTGTTCATTCATGCACTTGTAGCATTCACAATCCCTTCTTTTGTCTCGTTGCAGGAAAAAACTGTCATCTCCTTCTCTGGACTGACATCTCCACAGCATCCTGATTGATCTTCCCGTAACTCCAGACTGCTGGACAGACCATAGCCCAATCTCCAGACTCTGGTAACACCAAGCATCTGACTGACTATGGCCAACCTGCTGGACTGTAACTGGATGTGCTCTTTGATGTGGACCACTGCCTGGCTGACAATAGTCCCCATTAAGGATTATTCCCCTTTATCTTTCACATCTGGCCACTTGAAACACATGCAGTATGTTGCTGTATAAACTTTCACATGCTGCAGATGTGACATTGATGTAGTATGATGCCGTACAGTAATACAGAAACTTGACTGTTCAGTGCTCTCTGCTGTCACATTCTGCCTACCTCTCTCTGCACTAAAAAGCAATGCAAGTTACAAAGGCTGGCAGTCTCCAAGGAAGCACAAAGTGAGCTGAAGCTAAGAAAACAAGCTAAGAGCCATAAGATGCATATGCATCCCAGTAGACAAAGCGACCTAGCAAAGCTCCAATGTAAAGTGATAAAGAGCTAAGGTGGTGTGTCAGTTAGACATCAAATGCTGGTTCTATTATTCACGCTGTAGTTTCCAAACTTTCTTGTCATTATCCATACCACACCAATCAGTGGAAGAATTCGCCCAAAGTCATTGGCTTTGCTTTTTAAACAGTGAAAGAGGTTAAAGTCACTTTTATTGAAGTAGTATTTTGCTTTAGAATCCTATATAAATAACATTTATAAAATGCCATATCTGCAACATCAGACTGTTTATGTCCAGCTATTTGCATATTTGTTTTCAATAATACATGTCTTTCTTCAGAGAGAAATGGATTTGATTTGAAAAGAGGTGTACAAGTTTGTTGGATTGTGTTCAGATATAATATCATTATGTTAGCTACAATAAACTCCAAGATCTGAACTGACAGCCCCAACTCCTTTTGTTTCCACACCAGCTACAGCAAATTAAAAGTCATTTCATCAAAAATGATAGGTTTTAGGAATTAAAGATGAACAGACTAGGAAGCAGAAAAAAGGTCATTCAATTGAGCTGCAGAATTCCAGCTTCAAACGACAAAGCCAGCATGTGTGGATGAGTGAGTGAGAGGGATACACCACAGGGCATGTCATTTCCATCCTCTCATGGTGGAACTGCAATACTCAAAGTACATTGTGACATCACAAGTCACATGACAGCAAGGCAGGTAAAAACAACAATCAAGGTCAGGGTAACATTTTTTCTTCAGTAAACTTCCTTGTCACAGCAACAAATGAATCACTCCCACATTTACCCACCAATGAAACAGTAGAGAATGCAATCCTGATCTCATAGTTCATGATCAACATTCAGGGTTATTCCTTCATGGAAGGAGAGCATTGCTGGGTAGGCCAGCATTTATTACTCATCCCTGATAGCCCTTGAGAAGGTGATCGTGAGGTGCCTTCTTGAACCATTGCAGTCCTCAGGATGTGGTTATATCCATAAGGCTGTTAGTCATAGAATTCTCTGCTGTTGACCAAGTGACAATGCAGGAATGCCAATACAGTCCCAGGAGGATGAAGACAATAGCATGGAGGAGAGATTACAAGCAGTGACATTCTCATGCATCATCTGCTCTTGTCATTCAAGGTGATTGTGGTCACAGGTTTAAAAGGTGCTGGCAAAGGAGCCTGGATGATTTACTGCAGTGCATCTTGTAAAAGATACACACTGCTGCCACTGGACATCAATGGTGTGGAAGTGGCTGTTAAAAGTCATGGATCAGGTGCCAATCAAGTGGGCTGCTTAGTCTTGGATGATGTCAAGCATCTCGAGTGTTCGAGCTACAACCAGGAAGGTAAGTGGAATGTATTCCAGTCCATCCCTGATTTATAGATTCACAGAGTCATAGAGATGTACAGCATGGAAACACACCCTTCAGTCCAATGCGGCCATGCTGGCCAGATATCCTAAATTAATCTAGTCCCATTTACCAGCATTTAGCCCATATCTGTCTAAACCCTTCCTATTCACATACCCATCAAGATGCATTTTAAATGTTGTAATTGTACCAGCCTCCACCACTTCCTCTGGCAGTTCATTCCATACACACACCATCCTCTGTATGAAAAGGTCACCTCTTAGGTCCCTTTCAAATCTTTCTTCTCTCACCTTAAACCTATAGTTTTGGATTCGCTTCGCCTGGGAAAAAGTCCCTGACTATTCACTCTATCCATACCCCTCATGATTTATAAACATCCATAAGGTCACCCCTCAGCCTCTGACAATCCAGGGAGATAGCCCCAGCCTGTTCAGCCTCTTCCTATAGCTCAAACCCTCCAACCCTGGCAATATCCCTGTATACTTTTCTGTATACTTTCATGTTTAACCACCACTTTCCTATAGCAGGGAGAACAGAATTGAACACAGTATTCCAAAGTGGCCTAAGCAACGTCCTGTACAGCCACAACATGACCTCCCAATTCCTATACTCAATGCATTGGCCAATAAAAGCAAGCATACCAAACGCTGTCTACTTGTGACTTCACTTTCAAGGAACTGTGAACCCGCACTCCAAGGTCTCTTTGTTCAGCAACATTCCCCAGGACCTTACCATTAAGTGTATAAGTCCTGCCCTGATTTTCCCTACCAAAGTGCAGCACCTCACATTTATCTAGATTAAACTCCATCTGCCACTCCTCGGCCCATTGGCCCATCTGATCAAGGTCCCATTGTACTTTGAGGTAACCTTCTTTGCTATCCACTACACCACCAATTTTGGCATCATCTGCAGCCTTGTAGGCAGTTGACATGAAAGCATTGGGAGACAGCAACTAACCTGCCAAATTTCTACTCTGTGCTAAAATGGTGGGGGTTCAGTGATCTGTTAGATGAGTTTTGATGTTGAGTGAAAGAAAGATTAATATGAAAAATAACTTATCACTATTCTTCCAATTATATGGAAAAATTAATGTTTCTCAGCACAGAATGAGTTACAGAGTGTACTGCACAGAAATAGGTCATTCAACCCAGTTGGATCTGCTGATCTTTATGCTTCACATGAACTATTACAACATATACTTCATTTAAACCTCATTGCATTACCATGTATGCCTTTCTACACCATGTAATTTTCTAGCTTCCTCTCAAAGGTTGTTATGCTGTTCAAACCAGTCATTCCATGTGGTGGTAAGTTCCACATTCATGCCACTTTTTGGGTAAAAGTAGGCCGGATTTTCTGAGGAATGGCAATTTCATGCAGACTGCTACTGAATCTCCCTTCTGAGCAGAAATTCTGCTCAAGTTTCCCTCAGGAATGCAGAGACGAACTTTCATTTTTACAGTCTTTTTCAGGGACAGGCCAACAATGTTCCCTTTTTCCGGCAGTCAGCTGCAATATTCTGAAATTTAAAGGTCCTGACTGACACTTTACCAGCTTCCATCAAACCATAGGTACATAAGGTAAGTATGATGTTATGGTCTTGGACAGTAAAGTACCAGGTGGGTGTGAGGTCATAAGATGCCAGGTAAGTAGTGTGTCAAAAGGGTTGAGCTGGGTCCAGCATCAGGTTCGATGAGAGTTGAGTTGGGTCAGTTTGGATCCAGTGGGTAGGAAGTGGGGTTGAGTGTGAATTGGGGAATGAGCGGCGGTTGTGTAATGATGGTGAGTTAAGTATGTGGTCTGTTGAATAGTTACTTAGGAGTTAAGTACTCAGGGGATAGATTAGAAATTTAATAGCCTTAGCTCTCCTGAGTAACTATTTACTTAATTTCAGCAGAACCTTCCCAACTTACCAGTTTAAATGGACATTTTCAGGAGACTCCAAATGCAGAGGAACTGCCCAGTAGAATCTTCAATTTCACAGGCAATTTCTTCAGAGTCTGCCACATAGGATTCCACATGTTCCCATGCTCAATTCTGATCTCTGCTGGAATAATGACTTTCTGGACAACAGTAAATCCAGGCTGATCTTTTAAAAATTATCTATTGAATTTATTCATAAGTATTTCTCTTTGTGGCCCCAAATTATAACTACCTTCACAATTGGAATTTTTTTTTTCTGCTTCTACTCTATGAAATCCTTTCACAATCTTAAAGACCTTCCATCTTTCAGCCTTTACTTTTCCTGTTCTGTTTTTCTAGATAAATATATCCTCTCAGTTCTTATACCATTCTGTCGAATCAGTCTAACACTTTTCCTATCCTTCCATATCCATTTCTAGAATATGGAGACCAGACTTATCACACTGTTGTAAGACTGGTCCAACCAAGCTTCTACATGGATTAAATTAAACTCCTATGTTTTTCAATTTCATCCCTGCAGAAAGGGACCCCTGTGCTTCCTTTGATTTTTATTTAAATGCTCCCATTAACCAGCAACACTGCTTCTAGTGATGTACCCTCAGTTCTCTACCCCATTCTGGCTCTCAGTATCCAAGCAGAATTTAGCCCCCTCATTCTACCTCCCAAAATACTCAAACTCTCACGTAGCTACATCAAAGTTTACTTGAGATGTTGTATTGAAACAATCAAAACATTACATTGAAAGAAGGGATAACAAGGTGTAGA
>NC_063344.1:53209773-53228445 GCF_021869965.1 Rhincodon typus
CTGGACCCTTCTTTTTTCTGAAGAAGGGTCCAGACCCGAAACGTCAGCTTTCCTGCTCCTCTGATGCTGTTTGGCCTGCTGTGTTCATCCAGATCTACACCTTGTTACCTCAGATTCTCCAGCATCGGCAGTTCCTACTATCTCATTACATTGAAAGAATATGTTTACAATTCTACCCTGCAAATGAGTGCATGTGTAGCGATCAAACTGCTCAATTTTCCTGGCATTTATAGGATAAGGAAGGTCCCCTGATTTTTCTTTCAAGTCTCTACATTCTCAACCCTAACTTCAGAGACCCCAGACAATACAGAAATTTATATATTCAATTTCCACAAAACTGCTTTAGATACAGTGTATTAAAGTGACAGATTACAATTCTTCAATGAGTCAAGTTGGATCACAGTATTTCATTGCATATAATGCTTTGATATATTAGTAAATGTAGAATTCAGCCTGAATCTGCACCCATTATGAAAAAGTTTATTTATTCCATTTCACATCATATTGGAGGCTCAGATTCAACAATTATCTGAATAAAGCTATCAGGACTCGACTTGTTTTCTAAATATCTGTTTGCATTTTATCGCCAATTGTTTACCTCCACTCTATGAAGTGCTTAAACCTCCATTTTAAAATTGGCTGAAACTATTGTCTGAGCCCACTAGCATCATGTAATCTCTGAGCCAAGAGATACTCTGACACACCAATAATGTATGCATGCCGACAGCAGAATATGAATGGATTGCTTAGTTATCCAATTGAAAGCAATCAGGTACAGCCCCATCACTGAAATAACGAAGCTAACCCTTGATTCCCATAAAAGTACTTGGTGTTTGATAATACTGTCAAAATACTGAAAATGACTAAATAGGTAGCTTTATCTCCAGCTGGGGATGATCTGAAAAAAGGAACACTGTCTGTCTCCTTGAGGGCATTCTCAATCACATTTAAACGGATGGTCACAAGCCAATTATGGAGCAGGAGTGCCCACAGGTATCATCAAATATGGTGGTCATATTTCAAAAAATACAAGTGCTGAAATGGTAAAAGGCTGTTTAACCCATGAAGCTCACTTTTTTTATGAAGCCCTTTCTTACTGACTCATCTTGTGATCATTTTCCTACTTTAAATCTACAATCCTCATCTCATAGTGAACAGACAGTCTCTTATTGATCTTTCAATAGTTATTGCTCATGAGAAAGTGCCATCTAGCACTCAGAGAAAAAGGTAAATATGACTGGCATTTCAGAAGATATGTGATTTATCTGTGAGCCTATAAGTATTTGTGGAGGTGGGAAAACCTTAACGAGAACAACGGAATAATTCACATCATTGTCACAACTGAATATTTATTGTTTATAATTTTGATCTCTTCTCATGCTATTTTACAACAAGAATTGTCAATTAAAAAGAACATTTTCAAGAAAAGATAAAGCAAACCAAAGGTTTAAAATTGTGCTGCAGTGTGTTAATAATGAATGTGTTAGTACATTTGTCCAAAATAGCTAAATTAGCCTTTTTAACAATCATTTAAGAAAGTGAATTTTTTTCTTAAAGCAGGATAGGGTAATTTCATAGAAATGCTTTAATGTATTCACTGACTATTAAAAACACAAGTTCAAAGACAGTGATATTTCAAAAGCTGCTTCATTAAAAATAAATTGCTAAAATGAAGGAAAATCGAGTATTTTAAAATGTTATTCTCATTTACTGTGTAATAAATTGATAATTTTCATTATGGTAATTCTGTTTGAACATCTTATTATCTGGTGTAGTGTTACACTTGATACAGTTTTTAGGGAATGGACAGTATCTTCTTTTTGAAAGATAAATCCACAAAGATTTTGAATTTCAGGTGTTGTATTTCTGTAGGGAGGTAATATTGTAAATAATTGTGTTATACTAACTGGTATCGATCTTGAACAGAACAAATTTAGCATTTGTTTGCTTGAAGCTTGAAGGAAAAATAGGCAGGTTTAATAAAGGCTATGTTTTTATAAATAGAAAGAGCATTATAGGTTGAGAAAACATATGCGAGAACATAAAGACTGAATGAGACAATAGGGAAACTTCCCAATCTTAATTATTAAACTAATACTTGAAAAATGAACACCCAGCAGTTGAAAATCTAAAGTTGACACAGCCCGGCTATAACCTTGATACCTGAAGTCAGCTCACGATATTGGACAAGTCTATAAATGGGCTGAGCAAGTGACTAAAAGAGAGGGAAAGGGATACTCATCCTACAGCATCCCGATTACAAAGTTCAGATATTAATGCAGAACGCATGTACCGTGTCCAAACTGTCCCAGCTTTAGACAGCATTGTATGCTCTTGTTAACAGTTCCTAAATAAACCACTGATGGCAGCTCAAGAAGTGACCTCGGAGCTTTTGAGTTTTGAAGTTTTAAGTGTGGGCCAAAGTGCTGCTTCAAAACAAAATAAAACACATAGAGCAGGTAATGGTGCTGTTTATTAAAACACTACAATGCTATGAAATAACATTTTTGCCAACAAATCTCAAGACAGTTAGAATTTAGGCCAAGAATGCAGCAGAAACGAAGTAACACAAGAGGAAAACTCATTTAATTTGTTTCCCTTCTCAGTATTATTCAGCCAGCAAATTATTTTTTCACAAGTCTTCTGTTTGTTGATTTGGATCATGTAGCACTTAAAAATCACAATAAAACATTCTTCCAAACTCAAAATAGTTATATTGGCTAGTCATTCCTACTTCTTAAAATCTCCACAGAAATTTAATATTCCCAGTTTACCTACTTCAATTAATTATGTAAATTCAATAACGGGCAAAATTGTGGCACAGTAAGCAAAAACCAAAGCTTAATATCAAGAAATATGTGAAAGAAAATTGATACATTTATTACATTTTTCTTGACAATGTTGAATCTGAACAGATAATGTTTCACCCTTGGGGATTTTTAAGGAGAGGGACTTTTGAGGCAATACTTAATGAAAGTTTCTGATTTTACATGCCAGTTTTATGTCATAATGGTCATTGGTGTTTAGTTTTAAGATATACATAGCTTTATGAAGGATTTGCGTCTGAGTGATACAAGGAGATAAAAATTAGCTAGGTATGAGAAATATGGACAACTTAACAGCTGATACGATATGGAATACAATTATGACTGTGGATTGAATTGCGGTGAAAATGTGGAATGTGTTTTGTTGCATCAAAGGAAAAAGATTATTGAAGGGTATTCCAAGGATAACATACAAAAGTTTGTTTTATAAATGCAATTTAAATGTAGTAGAAAAATATATTTTAATGTTCCCATGCAACAAAGTTAGTTTGTATGTTGCAGTTATAGACACCTATACATCTGCCTTGTTTTGATTATAAGATCATAAGAAATATGTGAAGGCCACATATCCCTTGAGCTTACTTCATGATTTAACAGCATCATGATGATCCATGAACACTTCCTTGTGCAATCCACATATCGCTGGATGTCCTCAAAGTACAAAAATCTATTGATCATACTCATTGATGGAGCTTCTACAAACCCCAGAGTAGAGAATTCTGAAAATTTACAACCTGCAGAGTGAAGAACTTTCTCCTCATCTCAGTACTAAATGACTGACTCCCTATCCTAAGATTATGTTCTTGATTCTCCACATCTACCCTATCAAGTCATCGCAGGATATTATGTTTTAAGGAGATTACCTCTCATGTTTCTGAACTTCAAGGAATATAGTCCCGACTCTAGCTCATCTCACAAAACAACTCTCTCATTCTTGGAACTTACACAGTTGGAGGCACTTTCAATAACTCTCAAGAAGTGTGACACCTTGGAGGACAAAGCAGCCTGCTTGATTGGCACCACCTTTAACATTCATTAACAAAGCAGCAGAGCGTACCATCTATAAGATGCACTGCAGAAATTTATCAAGGTCCCTTTGACAGCATCTTCTAAACATTTGACCTAGAAGGACAAGAACAGTAGATACATGGGAACACCATCACCTACGAGTTCCCTTCCACACCACCCACCATCTATACTTGGAACTATACCTACATCCATTCACTGTCATTTGGTCAACATCCTGGAACTCCATTCTTAGCAGCACTATACGTGTGCCTTGACCCCAAAGATTGCAGCAGCTCAGGAAAGCAGATCATCATCACATTCTCCAGGGCAGTTAGAGATAGGCAATAAATACTGGCACACCAAACCATGCCAATAATCCCATAAATGAACTTCTAAAAAAATCAATCTAGTGAACATTTACTGCAACACCTTAAACACAATTAAATTCTTCTTTAGGTAAGAAATTAAAACTGTACACAATACATAGATGTGGTCTCATTAATGCACTATAGAATTGCAACAAAACTTCCACATTCTTAGAACTCAATCCATTTGAAATAAATGTCAGCATTCAACCTTATTTTGCTTACTGTTCCAATGTGCTTTTTTTTTTCTGTTTCTTGGACAAAGGCATCCAAATCGCTCTGAACATTTATAAGCTTCTCATCTCTTAAGGGTATTTTGTAATTTCTACTAAAATGAAGAACTTCACATTTCTACATATTATGCATCACCCAGAGAATAGGAGGTTAAAAGGGAACTTACTGAGGTTTATAAGGTCATGAGGGGAATAGATAAGGTGAATAACAAGGGTCTTTTCCCTAGGGTGGGGAATTCAAAACCAGAAGGCATGTTTTTAAGGTGAGAGGAGAAAGATTTAAAAAAGAAGTGAGGAGGCAACTTTTTTACACAGAGAATGGTTTGTGTGTGGAATGAACTGCCAGAGAAAGTGACGGAAGCAAGTATAGTTACAATGTTTAAAAAACATTTGGATAAGTTCATGGTTTGAAGGAAAATGGGCCAAGCACAGGCAGTTTAGTTTAGTTTGGGAAAATGGTTGATGTGGACTGGTTGGACCGAAGAGTCTATTTCCATGCTGTATGACTCTTATCACCTTTTCTCCCACTCACTTTATATACCTGTGTCCTTTTGCAAACTATGTGCTATACTCAAAGCTTTCTTTCCAAGCATGCTTTTTAAGGTTAGCAAGCATGGATACATTACACTTTATGTAATTCATAAATAAAGATCACAGGTAGCTGAAATCCCAGCACTGACCCTTGCAGCACTTCACTAGCATATGCCTGTCAACCAGAAAACTTTTCATATACTCCTCCTTTCTGTTTACTGTCCTTTAAACAATTCTTTATCCATACTAAGTCATTATTTATATCCCCATGAGCTCTCATTTTGTGTGGCACTTTATCAAATGTCTTTTGAAATCATTCATTTCCCTTCTAACCAATTAGTTGGGCCCCAGTTCAAAAACAGAGGGAGACAGAAAGCAGAAAACCACAGCCCAGTTAGCCTAGCATCTGTCATATGAGTGCAAGGTATCGGAGAGAAAATGGTGACACTTACAGTGGCTGAATAGAGAAGAATATTGACCTTCTTCCTACAATAGTGACCATCTCTTCAGACGATTGAGATTATTCTAACCTGGGTGGCAACTTTGGACAATACTGGCATCATCTGATGTTGCAGCCTACAATTCTGGTTCTGGGGAAGAGGACGTCCCACCTATACATCACACTGTCCAGGAGCTCTAGGACTACGTTCAAAAGCAAGATACAAATTTCCTCCTGTCCAACATGTCTGGGGCAAATGTCAGTCGGGTGCAAGGAAGCTCCAGGCTGACAGTGCTTTTTGGGCACACTATAGCCTTTTAATTATGGTGCCAGACCCAGAGATGCCAGTAAATCCCAGGAACTCTGTTGAGTAGTGAGTTGCCCCAGGAATGGCATATGCTTGTTGTCACCAGATTTGCCAACAATAAAGAGACAAAAAAAGGTTAGAAAGCAAATTGTGAGGAAGACACAAAGATTCTACAAAAAATAAAGCTATCGTGAGGAGGCAAGAAATTGGCATATGAAGTACAATGTTGGAAATTTGAAACAATCCATTTTGATAGTAAGAATAGAAAAGAAAAAATATTATTTAAATAGAGAAAGACTACAGATTGCTGCAATACAGGGGGATCTGTGTATTCTTGCACCTAAAACAAAGAAGTTAGCATACTGGGACAATGAGAAATTAGAACAGCAAATGGAGCTTGGGCCTTTATTGCAAGAGGTACAGAGCATACACATAGCAAAGTGCTTGCTATTACATGCCCCTTTTGGTGTGTTTTCAGCATGGGGAAATGTGGGGTTCGGTGACTAGTTCACCACATTCACATCCACCCACTGAGCTGACCCCATATTAGAGAAGGTAGGCAGGTTCTGAAATCAGCAGCCAGTTCACCTTATCTAAATAAATAATTAAGGGCCAAATGAGTTTGTTAAAAGATCATTAATCAGTCACATGCTGCCCATGTCAAAATATGGTCATGAATGAGCAGGTGGTTTACAGAGGCTTACATGGCCAAAGGCGGAAGAGGGTATTTAATTTGGGATCCTCTCAGTCTACACCTCCAGGACTTACCTTCACCAGGCTTCTTCATGCAATCTCGACAGTATTCAAATCTGAGTCTTGCTCAGCTGTGAGTGATGGAGCTGCGGGCCAATCAGATGGTTGGCAGCTCCTGAAGGTGGGGATGCCTCCCCAGTGAAGGGTGGAAGTCCCACAATTAGACTTGGTAGACCACCCACAGTAGATTATGACTGAGCAGCATGCTTTTATCTAGTCCATCAGGTCACTGATGACTTTCTCTGCTCCCCACTTTTCCACTTAAAATCTTCCTATACATGATCCCACACCTACAGTGTAGTGTAGAAATTTGGTCCCCTTAATTAAAGATTGATATATTTGCATCGGCGGCAGTTCAGAAGACATTTATCTCAGTTCATTGATGGGATGAAGGGATTCTCCTATTTGGAAAAGATGAATAGGCTAGGCCTAAACTCATTTGGAATTTAGAAGAATGTGCGGTGATCTGATTTATACATTTGACATTGTGAATGTGTTTAACAGGATGGATTTTGAAAGGATGTTACTCCCTTGTGGGGAATAGGGTGCCGAGTTTTAGGATAAGGGGTCACCTACTTAAGAGAGCGAGAATACGAATTTCTTCTTCCAGAGAATCACAAACATTGGAAATTTCTTATCCCCAGAAAACTGTGGAGGCCGTGATATTGAGTATATTCAAGATCGAGAGGAGCAGATTTTTTGAACTACAGAGTGATCAAGGATTTTGGAGGCAGGCAAGGGAGAGAAGTTGAGGCGAAAATCAGATCAGTTACGATTGCAATAACTGATGAACCAGATTGGAGGGGCTGAACAGGCACTCCTGTTCTTATTTATTATGTTATGATTTGAATCACTCTTCGCAAATGCAAACAATGTCCAATCTGTTTGACCCTATGACAACATGTGCTTTCTGTTGTGGTACCAACCATGAGTAGCTTGTGGTTGGGGTAGAGTGCTGGCACGAATCATCCTTTCAATACAGAGTCTAAAGGCTTATTGAATTGGTAAAGATAAACCACTTTTTAGATTTAAAGAGAAAACAAGATATCATTAATCACATGATCATAGTAAGCACAAGTTATATGGACCAGTTACACATGATTACAAAGACTATCAGGCCCAGCATGGATAGTTTGACATAAAAGGAGAGGCTGGATAGGCTGGGACCTTTTTCACTGGAGCGTAGGAGGTTGAGGGGTGACCTTATAGAGGTTTATAATATCATGAGGAGTATAGATAAGGTGAATGGCAGGTGTATTTTCACTAGGGTGGGAGATTTCAAGACTAGGGGTCATATTTTTAAGGTCAGAGCAGAAAAATTTTAAAAAGATATGAGGGGCAACCCTCGGAGGTCCGAGCGATGTGGGGATGGCCATGGGGCTGGAGGCTCAAGCAGAGCGGGGACGGCCATGGGGCTGGGGGCTCGAGCAGAGCGGGAACAGCCATGGGGTTGGAGGCTCGAGCAGAGTAGGTAGGGCCATGGGGCTGGAGGCTCGAGCAGAGCGGGGACAGCCATGGAGCTGGAGGTTCAAGCAGCGTGGGAGCGGCCATGGGGTTGGAGGCTCGAGCAGAGAAGGTAGGGCCATGGGGCTGGAGGCTTGAGCAGAGCGGGTCGGCCATGGGGCTGGAGGCTCGAGAAGAGCAGGTATGGCCATGGGGCTGGAGGGTCGAACGGAGCAGGGATGGCCATGGGGCTGGAGGGTCGAGCAGAGCAGGTACGGCCATGGGGCTGGAGGGTCGAACGGAGCAGGGATGGCCATGGGACTGGATGGTTGAGCGGAGCAGGTCAGTTGATGGACTGGGGAGCAGTGCGGCCAGTCAGCAGCATATAAGTCCAGTCAGACCACACGTGGAAGCCCCCTGCGCTGATCTACTGCTGGCCCTTTATCAAAAGACTGTAACGCTTATCTTTTTATCGTTGTTTCTCATTTTCCTAACTTACACTGTGATAACTGTAAGTAATGTAACTTTTTTTCATTTTTTTTCCCTTTATTTCTCTATTTTGAATCTAAGATCTGTACCTAGGTACTTTGTACCTAAGATGGTGCTGTGTGGGCAACATTGTAAACTTTTTATTGGACTCAAGTACTTGAGTACATGTGACAATAAAGGACTATCCTAATTATACTCCCCCTTGCTCATAGGGATTTAAACTTCATTCAGGGAGCTCCAAATTGTCCTCACAAAATATTCTTCTCTAAGGAGTCTGTCACTTCCTCGAATGATTAGTTTTTATACTTGTTCTAGCCCACATTGTTTCTCCCACACGTCTTACCAGCTGAGGTGGTTTTCAACTGGAATGCTGCTTTTGCCCTGTTGTTGCTTCCATGAATACTGCTGATCTCTTGCCTTTTTACGCGATTTCAGCTACAACTGACTGTGGCTTCTTAAAGCAGTCATTTTCTGACATGAGCAACTCACATTTCTTCTTAATTTTTTAATATATTTCTCTTGGGTCAGGTGGACTTTTTTTCCACTGTTGTTACCTTAAGGTATTTCTGCAACAATCCCTTCACTGATCACTATATGGTATGATGTGGTAACAGCCACAGGCAGCTTGTGAGTAAGGGTAGAGTGCCGTCACCAATCCACCTTTCAATGCTGAGTCAAAGGAACCAGCTAATTAGCACTGGTAGAAAATAAACCACTTTCAAGTCGTAACGAAAAGAGACATTTGTGTACAGAATACAATGCAAGATGGTAATAAGTAACATTGACTAGTTAGCCATAATCACAAAGACTATTAGGAGCCAGAGATGATACGCCTGTCTCCAATGAACCTTGTGCTGGACTATTTCTTCTCCACCTTAGACAGTATGACATCATCAGATTGGTTGACCTTCATGCATGTACAACATTAACTCTTTCAAAACCATTACCTTATGCATATGGCTCAGGTACATTAATCCCGACATAATTACCTTTCTCAGGTTCATTTTTTTTTCATTTGTACGCAAGTTTCTCAAATTCCTCCAAAGAACTTCATTCTATTTATGTTGTAACATGATGAGAATTACAACAGTTATACATTGAAAGTAAGCCACATTACATTGAAATAGGTGTTTTATATTTTATTCTATCCTGTGTATAAGTATTTATCTTCACTAAGTGTAAGGCAGAAACCATGAACTGTAGCTCAAAGTAAATTAGTTGAGATGATTTATTCTGCTTCTATCCATATTGTAAATATCCTCAAAGTGCATGCCTATTATTTTGCTGAATATAATGAACAAAATAAATCTTTTAGTTAATAATCAGTTCTACTACTATATTAAATACACAAGAGTTAATAAGTTAACTCCTCTAAATGTCATCCATAAAACCAATTGTTAAAGTACATCCAGTTCCATAACTACCCTAATAAAATTCAGATCTCCTGGATCATCACAGCCTTTTCAGACCAGAATGATTCTCTATGTTAGGTACAAAAGGCAACAATTCTGTCCGTAGCTTCCAGATACCTAAAATGTCACCTATCTTTGGTTGAATCACTTACAACTCCATTTTACAGCTGTACTGAAGGCACAATCTTCCACGATGCATGTATTAAAACATAAGCAAGAACAGCCAAGTACCAAAAACAAAACTGCATGTTATACGAAATGTTAATTGGCCCAAAACATTGCTCATTTGAGAAAGAAAACAGCAGATTATTGGACTGGTTAACTGGGCAGAAAATTATCAAATTATTCATTTTGGACTGCGATAATGCATTTAGGGAGGACTAACAAGGCAAGGAACTAGACAGTAAATAGTAGGACATGAGAAGTGTAGAGAGACAGAGAGACCTTGGACAGTATGTTCACTGATCCCTGAAGGTAGCAGGATAACCATATAAAGCACTTGAGAAAGCATAAGGGATACTTTCCTTTATTGACCTAGGCAGAAAGTATACGAACAGGGAAATCATGCTGGAATTGTATCAAACAGCAGTTGGACTGCACTTAAAGTATTACACATCATTCTGATGATCATTACATACAGGATGTGACTGTATTTGTAAGGATGCGGTAGAGACTTAAAAGAATACTGTCAGGTATTGAGAATTTTAGCAAAGAAGAAAAATTGGTTATGCTGGGATTATTTTCTTGGTACCAGAGGAGGTGTGGGGAGATTTAAATCATGTGTATAAATTATAAGTACCTAGATAGAGTAAACAGGAGGAACCTATTTCCAATAGCAGGGAGGTCAATAAACATGGGCTTTTTGAATTATTGACAGAAGGATTAATGGGGAGTTCAGGTGTAATTTATTTCACTCAGAGGATGGTGTGGGTCTGGGACTCATTGCCTGGTGAGGTTTTAGAGGCAGAAAATCTCATCACATGTAAAATATACTTGAAAAGGCACTCAAATTGCTGTAATCTACAGGGCTACAAACCAAGAGCTCAACCAATGGCATTAGGCTGGATAGTTCTTTCTCAGCCAATGATAGGCCAAATGATCTCTTCCTGAGTTGTTTTTTTTTATTGGGTGTTTTTTTTGAAGTGGGGAAGAATTGCCCCTCCTGCCTGACCGAAAAACAATTGGCAACTTGCCATCAGGAAACACACCAGGCACTTTAATTCATGCAAAGTGGTACTTGTCCCTCTCAGGAACAGGAAAGCCCAACCAGAAAGCTGCTGGACAATCTGCTTGACTAGCATCTCAGTCACAAGATATCATAGCAGGAGCTCCACACGGTAGATACTTTTAATCAATCCATTCAGACGCGTTATGGCACACCTCTGGAACAGGTGGAACTTGAACCCGGGCCGCCTGGCACAGAGGTAAGGATATTATCACTGTCCCACAAGCACCCTGCAAGCTTGGTTATCTTCAGCTACTTCATCAATTATCTTCCCTCCATGACAGGTCTGAAGGACTGATAATTGCACAACGTTAAGCATCATTCACGATTCCTCTGTTACTGAAGCCCATGTCTACATGCAGCAAGACCTGGATAATATCAAGGCTTGGGCCACAGGTAACAGTAGCATTTATACCACAGAAGTCTCAGGTAATGGCCATCATCCAAAGAGAGTGACTCTCACCATCACCCCATGATATTCAATGGAACTGCCATCACTTAATGCTCCACTATCAATAGCCATTGACCATAAACTGAACTAAATCAGCATATAAATACTGTGGTTACCAGAGTACAACAGAGTCTATGAAATTACATGGCAAGTGACTCATTCCCTGTCTCCCAAAGCCTGCCTACCATTGACAGGGCACGAGTCAGGACTCGATGAAACATTTGCTACTTGCCTGGATGATTGCAGCTCCAACAGCATGCAAGAAGCTTGACACCATCCAGAACAAAGCATCCCACTAGACTGGCACCACATGCACCACCTTCCATATTTACTTCTTTCAACACCAATTTACAATAGCAGCAGTGTGTACCATATATAAGGTGCTCTGCAGACATTCACCAAAAGATCCTTAAACAGCACCTTACAAGCCCACAATCTCCACCTCCTAGATGGACAAGGACAGCAGATACATGGGAATACGCAACATGCATGTTCCCTTCTGTACCACACATGATCCTGACTTGGAACAATATCATTGCTCCTTTACTCTCACTGAGTCAAAATCCTGGAACTCCCTTTCTAACAGAATTGTGGGAGTACCTATGTGTCATGTAGTCAAGAGTATGAAGGAGTCAACTAACTCCCATCTTCTCACGGGGAAGTGGAAATGGGTATTGAATACTGGTGTGGATAGTAATGTCTACATCTTGTGAATTAAAAATATATTAAAAAAACATGTTGTACTTGCACAACAGAAAAACTAAAGAAAATTAATAATTGTGAAGGAAAAATTGTCTGGAATAATTGTCCCACAAGGGTGTACTTCTTGTTGAGGTATGATTTCAAAGCGCCTTTCTGTTTCGTGCAACTTTGCCAAGTGGTGGTTATTTACTGAGTGGCAGTATATTAAAATATGATGGGAGGCATCACACCTAGGACAATTGTGGCTTTCCTCAGCTCTGCCCTTGAGCTGATCGGCAAATGGTACAGATGCTTACTGGGAGACCATGACTCATGAAATCAGGCATGTAGACATTTTGTGTTGCAGCAAAATGACAAGCAAATGAAGGCTGTCTGATGATCAGAATCAATCTATTTATAGTATGTGCTAATGAGTCATGGAGTCTTACAGTCATACAGAACAGAAATACACCCATCAGTCCAATTAGTCCATGCTGACCAATTGGCAAGCTCCCCTGGATCCCATGTGATCTAACTTTACTAATTAATCTATCATGCAGAACCTTGTCAAAGGCTTTACTGAAGATAAAGTAAACAATGTCTACCACTCCGCTGTCATCAATTTTCTTGGTTACTTCCTCAAAAAAACTCAACTAAGTTTGTGAGACACAATTTCCCTTGCGCAAAACCATGCTGACTATCCCTAATCATTCCTTGCCTCTCTAAATGTATATGAATCCCATCTTTAAGAATCACTTCCAACAACTTACCCACCACTGAAGTCAGACCCACAGGCCTATAGTTCTATGATAATAATTAAATCTGGCTCTCGAATTCTGCATTCTTTGGGCACAATAAAATCGGCAGACATTTGTATTCATAAAACTGTAAGTTCAATTTGGAAATTATTACGAAACCTGCGGGATTTTGTTTTCCATTAGTAACTCTAATGTTTTATTTTATTCCTTTATTTCTTTCTGTCTCAAAGGAGGATGCCATGTCTCCAAAAGAAATATTTTTCTTTTGTTCAAGACATTCAAGACTGAAGCTTTTATGATGCAAACAAAGTGCTGACGATGGGAATTCCTTCTGAGTATACCTTGGTTTAAGAATATGAGAAGTCGGAGTAGAAGGAGGTCTCTTCGCCCCTTGAACCTGCTCTGCCATTCAATAAGAATATGGTTGGTCTGTTTGTGGCATTCACTCCATTTCCCTGCCTGCCTCCCCATAACTTCAGTGTCATTCAAAAACCTGTATAACACAGCCATGAATATTTTTCCCAATCAGAATGGCTCTGACAAACTCAGTTAAGAAAAAATGTGAAATATGTTTGAAATGAAACTTAGATACAACAAAGCTCCTTGACTGGGTCACTCAATAACCATTCCCCCAAAATATTCTTGGAAAACCTCATTATCTTTATTACCTGTCAATGGGGAAAAGTTTCAACTTGCTGCCTAAGCTTAAAATTGCAGCTGCTAACTGACTATACATCATACAACTGTACTTCTTACCTGTTTCAGCACTTGACGGTAAGTTGAAAACTTATGCTACCGTGGATAAATATTTAATAATTTAAATTCATTGCATTTTAATTACACATTGCTGAAAATACCCCATTATGCTCCATTTCCATGGTTGTAGCCAATAACTACATCATGTAATTTTTAACACAGTTCCAAATGAAGATTGACTTTACACATGCATCTGAATATGGTTAAACAGTACAGAGCCACAGGGTAAGCCCACTGTGTATATTGTTCTGTTTAGCATGAATCAAATTATCTACAATTTTTTAAAAAATAGCTTGTCTAATGACTTGACAGAGATCAAAGTTGGGAAGAATTTTCACAAGTTATATTATAATGGATTCTCTTATACATCATTAATTACAAGTGAAAATATGCACAACTAAATATGCAGAATATATTTTGTTATTATGACCAACTCTTGCTTCAAAATCACTACTTACTGGTCATTCTAGACTTTCTCTGATCATTTTTCTGTCTCTACTTTATTTAGTCTCCCTGTCTGACCTTTATTTTTCTTCTCCCGATCTGGCTCTCTATCTCCCCTAATCTGCCCATACCAATCTGGATGTCTCTCTCTTCTGCTTTGTTGAGTCTGCTCTCACCCACCCTTAAACCTAGCTCTGCTACTAAAAAGGAAAACCCCAGCAGTTTAAGAATGGTTTCTCGCTTTCTTCACGATTGGTAGCTCTGATTTTCACAGAAAGAGATGGAGAGAGAAACCTGAAAGCTCAATATTTACTTTCACTGGGTTCCCCCAAAAGTTCGGTTCAGTTCCTCTTTCTTTCCAATAAGGGATAAATGTTGATATAAATTTGGTGATGGGTGTGAACTGGTTGTTGAAAGAGGAAGCAAAGGGAGGGACAGAAATAATAATATTTTTTCCCTTTCAAGTCTGGCATAAATTTCAGACTTCTTGATATTGAAAAAAATCCAGCAATGAAATTTTTCCATTCAATCATCGACCAAATGAACAATTATATCCCAGAGTGACATTTTACACCAAAATTTAAGGACATTTGAATAAATCAAGCCACAATGATCATGAGTCCTGGGCACTGAGAGTTAGCGCTTTGGTCTAAGTTAACTTTAAATTCTGCTGACATGGTTACACTGAGCCATAAATTTTCTTCAGTTATCATGACAGCGAATATGTTACATTCTAGGATTACCTGTTTGATGTAATGTTAGACTCAGCCAATATCAGCATCAGTGACAGCAAAATGCATCCTTTCAAAAGTTCAGACAAATACTTATGCCTGCTGTACCTTCATTTAGATTTTAAATATACTATCAGCCAATTCTCATCATAACACTGGCAGGACATCAGGAAGCAACAGTGCTTGCATGTGTTAAAGTATGCTGTATTGAGCCCTATTTTCAATATAAATAGATGAAAATTCCTGCTGTTTCACTATGAAATTCAAACTCATATTGTGTTATTCAGATGATATAAATGCAGCATAAATCTCATCTCACATATTTTTTCTTCCAGTGTTTCTGTTCCTTTTATTTTCTGTTCCTTTTGCTTCTCTCTCTCTCTTCCAAACTCTTCTTATCCCTTTTTTAATCCAGAAGTTATCAATCTCAGTCGATCTCACCTTATGGCTTTCTTCTGCTTAATGCCTGCTGCCTAATACAGGTATTAGGTCAGAAACAAATTTAGGAGACTCCTGCTGAAATGGCAACTAAACTAGTAAATTTGATTTTTATTACAAAGATCACAAATTTACCTAAGTAACACAGGAACATAGATTCAAAAAGACGAAGGATTTAGTCTTACATTTTTTTGTCATAGTTGCAAATTGGAGGGACTCATGCTGCAAGATCTAGTGGGATTTCTACTGTACCTTATCAGATGCACTTCAGTACCTACCTGTCCCACCCACAGTGGCATCTGTAATGTCTCATTCCATCCCCATTTTACCACGTGCTGTTCCCAGAACAGCTCACTATTCACCGGATATACATTGAAAGATCAGCATCTTTGGTACCCATGCCAAGTTTAAAAGTCTGAAATTAATGGCAGGCTTGAAAGATGTACTCCAATGCCCCAGGCAATGGCTCTCAGGACCAAAGGCATTGTGACAGGGAGATGAGGATAATGGTGTACACTTCACGTGCTCATTCCTCACAAGGAGACAGGGTGGTGTCAGGAAGCATCCAGCCAGAGGAGGAGCCACACACATAGAGCCTTTATATGTCTCACCCTCAGGACGCTTCAGAGTTCCCAGGCCATCCCACCTTCACCCGGCTAGCCCTTCTTTGACCTTGAAAGTTCATGCCTAGGAAGGTCCACTTGCCTCTGGCAAGAAGACCCTTGGCACAATTGAGCCATCTAGACTCAAACAGCCCCAGGGTCGACCAACTAAACATCCAGGACCAATGGCTCCTAACAGGTTCCCTGTACCCCAGTTGCAGAACCAGGGAGTACATTAGGATATAATGGGCGGGAGAGGAAAGACAAAAACATTTAATAAGGGCAATTTTTGTGGCATGGGTGACAATGCACTGTACACAAAATACTTCTTTAAATTGCACTGATTTGCCCTTACGTCTGGTTCTTTATCTCTCTGTGTAGCTGAAATGTAACTGTGCCAGCATGATGCACAAGTTCATGTCCACACAGAACGTACCACAGATGTCTGTGATGAGAGTCTGCTGCAGCGTGCAGAAGAGGAACAAGATATTTACAAGGCTATAGGTCCAGCTGACTCTGTTGCCCCTTGCCCTAAAACACCCCTATTCTTTCCCTGGCCAATGTGTCCAAAAGCATTTTGTGAATAAGCCGTTCAGGGACATCTGGGGCAGGGAGGTATACAGCAAACAGGGGACCAATGTGTTAGGATGTCCAGGGTTTACGGATCCCACTGCTCTGCCTATAGAGACCTGCCTCACAGCTCGAGTCATTTACCCTGCTCATTCCATGTGTGCTTGCATTCATTTTCTTTCCCATCACACTTTTGATTTCTAGCATGATGAAAAGTGGCAGTGAGCACTCTTCAGCCAGTGGTTTCCAGCATCTTCTTCGATGTATCTGTAAGACACTGAACATCCAGATTCCCTTCCTGTTAACCCTTCCTATGAATCCCTCAGGTCCCATAACCAAGCCGTGTACATAAGCCTGCACCTACCCATCTTCCTCCCCTGCTCCCTAGTATCTGAGGCAACCACGTCAAGTGTGATCATACACTGCTTTCCCCTCCCTGCCAACTTAAAGCCAGGGTGCTCTTGACCATGGACAAACCCACTCCTGCATGATCCCCTCTCCAAGCATGCTTTGCCACATCATCACTTTGCAGTTACCATTGCCCTGCATCACAATTTTCATACCTCTCCCACCAAACCCACCCCCACCCCCGAATCCCTTCCGCTTTAATTTCTGGGGAAATCCTGTGGGATCATATATGTCTATCCATAGCATGCTGTTTTAAATATGATGCATGGACGCACCCCTGTGTTGCAACTTCACCAGATTAACACATAATTTTTAGGTCAGCCTGATGCTGCTCCTAGTATGTGTGCCCTGAGCCACATCATGGTTAATCCTTCAATAATATTAAGTGCTACATCTTGTGGTCCCCAGAAGATGAATAATCACATTTTTAGACAAAAATGCTGGAGCTCCATCTATTTGTCAGATCACACCATGTGTACAGAATGATATATTGTTGATTCAATACCCACACTGTAATGCAGATGTGAGTGAGGTGTAACAATGGGTTCTATGTACATGCATGAACTGATGTTTTCTAAGTCACTTTGAGATAATATAATGATGTAACATTTTGCCAACTTAAAATTCTTGCTCTTTAAGGACCGGATGGAAATAATCCTGTATTATTCATGATAATCACGGATTCTTGTTGCATTGTGGATAACAACTTAACAGGATTATGCTGAACATTCCTTGGTTAAAGGAGCAGCATTAAAAACTACAGAAATCACACCACAGTATCTCGGGAATTAAATGACATTTATTCATTCTTAAAAGTTTCAAACTTTTTATTATAACATTCTTAGGTTGACAACCAATTTGTAATTATCAATTGCATGATGAAATTGCATGGCTTTTAGATCAAAATGTTTATTCAGTTCAAATAATCCAAACATTTAAAAATGTATTCAGTATATAGTGTGCATAAAATATCTGCAGGAAAATAAATGTTGCTTTGCAGTGTGCTCTCTGCTATTTTCAGCCAAATGGAACCATTTTTAAAGGATTAGCATTTAAGAGCACCTCACTGCCATGTTATTATTATGAATTTTTGCAGATTAGCAAAACAACACAAACACTTAAACACCAAATCAAAATGAGACCAAATTCAAAACAAAGAATCTTAAATTTCCATTGTACTGCGTAGTGTGAATTCTTTGCAAAATAGGAAGAGACAAAGAATTATACACCACTTTCCATCCTACTTCCGAGCTACAAACATCAAACAATTTCAGATTCTCGTTAAATTTTGTTTAAGCACTTTCTCCAAGTGACACTTACCATTAGCTTCTCAAGCTCTGCAGGTGAACTGACTCATCTGAGTGCATACAAAACTGTACTCATTTGCTGCAAAACATATTATTTTGGGCATGATTTTCACATCATTGATTGACCTGGTTGCCTATGCGATAAGACCACATTAATCTTAAGAATCAAAGTTCTGACTCAGTTGACACCAAAGGCCATAACCTGTTCACTGTCAATGAAAACCAATTTTATTAAAAACCACTTGTTCCTGTCTCAAAATTAAACATCAAAAAGGATAAGGATGGAATTTAATAAATTCCTTTTAAAGTTGAGGGAAAGTCCACAATGCAGTAGAAATAAAATAGAACATTTAGCAGAAAAAGTATAAAATTAATTCAGAGATAGTAGGAACTGCAGATGCTGGAGAATCTGAGATAACGAGGTGTAGAGCTGGATGAACACAGCAGGCCAAGCAGCATCAGAGGAGCAGGAAGGCTGACGTTTCAGGCCTAGACC
>NC_063344.1:53228845-53266654 GCF_021869965.1 Rhincodon typus
TTCAGAACCCCCTTCCCCTCCCCCATTTCTGAAGAAGGGTCTAGGCCTGAAACGTCAGCCTTCCTGCTCCTCTGATGCTGCTTGGCCTGCTGTGTTCATCCAGCTCTACACCTTGTTATCCAAGTATAAAATTAAGTTGTGTTTCAATTAAATAGAAAGAAAGATGACAATGAATTATGTTTACATTTAACTTTTAATGAAGATTTGGTTGTCTGCTTTAGTTTCATTGTATAATTACAATGCTAAAGATATTTCTCCTGTTTGAATAGCTTAGTGCCTTTTCTCCTCATTGTCACAGAAAATAAACAAAAAAATCACTCAAAGATACAGGATTTCCCCATAACATCAGTGGTGTTAGCATTACTACAAGTGAAATCATTTTTAAAAATGTGAATATTTAAATTGTTAGTAGCACATTTGCTGATCTTCACCCAGTTCTCAACAAGCTGGTAGCCTCATTGAATATATAAGAGAATTAGTTTTTGAAAAAAAAAACAAAATTAAGTCAAAAAATCCTACACCAACATATTATATGCTGATTTAGATCCAAACTCTGCTTCAAAATAAAACTTTGACACAGAGCTGTCCCAGTCAAGGACAAAAGAGATTATGAAGTATTCCATCTCCTGACAACGAAGTGAATGCCTAGAAACAGTATGACTGGGCAGAAACTGACAAATCTGGAATAGCCTGAAAACACAAATCACATCAATGTCAATTGGCTATATACACTCAGCTTTTTCACTTCCACCAGTGAACAGGGCAAGTACAGTGGTAAGACATCACCAAAATTGTGTACCAGTATCAGAAATACATCATTGCATATGAAATAAGTTATGGATATAAAAGGCTGATCTACTTGAAGTTGAAAATTGGATAGGCCAATATATAGATTTATCCAAAAAAGTTTATTTTTACAGCAATTTATTTGAATTTCACTTTAACTAGATAGTATTGTCACTGTATTTAAACAAGTGCAATTGAATAGTCAGTAAATTCTAAATGGAAATTCAGCATATGGAGGATATTGAAAATGATTTTAGATTTTTATCACTAAGTAGTACACTTATTCTTTAAGTTCTGATGGTGAGCCTAACATTTAAATTCAGTCCAGAATAAAGGAACAACAATTTCTCCTCTCTGCTGACTACATCCAGACAAACACAGGAGTCAGTTCCTAAATGTAGTGAGCCAGCAGTAAAACAAAAACCCATATTTAAGCATTACCCTTTAATTTTCACTCCAGTGGTTTGCAAGGATGATAACTGTAAGATATGAAAATGTCACAATAATACAGTAGAAAATGATCTTCAGACGTTCATGTTAAGGTCCAAAACCAGTTTAGAAAACATAACCATTCCCTTTTAATCCAGCTTACTCTGTGTCTTACCCCAGCGAAAATTTTCTGTTAGCAGCAGATGTACAATAAAATTTGATGTAACTTGCATCTATTAGCTTAAAAAAAGTGTCCAAAAATTTTTAAAATAACACTGTAACAATGCTGTATTGAAAGTGTTATAAATTTTGACTTTGAAGACTGAATGTGTTTAGAAGGTCAAATTAATATTGTTCTCCATAATTTGGAATAATTTGGTCTATTCTAAAAGGTAACAGAAATATGGTCAATTTTTCTTTTTTTTTCAAATCAGAACAAAGTCTCATTTGTGTGAAAGGTCATCAGAATTTTTTAAACATTTTTTTGTTTCAGCCTAAAAATATGACCTGCCCAGCTGCCACTGTGATATCTCACAAATTAGATTCCAGCATGTAACAGGCCAGTAGTCACATTACGATTGGCTGGGAACACCAGTTTGTTATGGTACAGCTTGCCTTCTGAGGCGACAGTTATCAATAGTTAAACTGCAACAATATACAAGTTCTCACCAAAGAAACGAGATAAACCACAAACGAGGATGTTCTGCTCTAATGGGAAGGCTATGGCTGCAGTTAAGACAAATATCTACATTTTCATGTGTAGATAATTTAAACAAAAAAAACCTTGCTAATTAACTTGTGAATTAGGGAGTACATAACAAATTGAAGCATTGCTTAGCTTGTGTTCTTGCAGATCCCAGCAACAAACCTATAGTGGAATGAATACCATAAATGGAAATGCTGTAAAGGTTGTACAAAATCTTAGGAGATCCAGCAGACTACAAATATTGCATGGAGAGACTAAACAATATATTCTTCCTTTCAATATTAGGCATTTATTACAATTGTGAGTAATTTACATAATGCCTCATTCATAGACATACAAGCCTATGTTTATGATATAGCAGAAATGTAAAATTAATTTTACACATACAGGCCAGTTGATGTGTCATGACATTGCACAGGACAATGGTTGTTAAGCTTTCTACAGCCCTACAAGTCTGAAGTCTTAAATAGACATTTACTTACTGTTCTTGTTTGTCCATAGCCTGTGCTAACTCAGGGATTCTCACTGTGCTGCAGCTTGTGGAAACTTGGAGTTATCATGCTAGTCAATCAGAAAATATGTTAATGAGCTGACATGTTACAGGCAAAGTTGAAGTGTTGCTCCAACAAGCAAGCTGGAGACCAGTTCAGGACGTGAAGACCAATCAATCGAGCAGAAAGACAATAGCCTCAAATGATGAGGAGATTTTGATTGATGTCTTCCTGACATTTCTCCCTTGATAAAGTGGTTTGAATCAGCACAATCTAAGAGGGAAAAGCATTTTAAAGACTTAAGTTGAGTGGATGATTAATTGGCAAAGTACCTGTTACAAAAATATTTTCTTGCAGCAAAATGATGAGACTTTATTTTCTTCTATGTGCCCAGAAGAAAAATATGAGATTTTTATCAATTTTGTGCAGGGTGAGTGGTCAGTTCTGTAGGTAGTTAGATTAATGCATTGACTGAAGTGTAAATTAGCTGTCTTTTCCAAATGATGACATCTTTTATGAGCAAAATTTTATATATACTCTGCTGAATTTGAAATCTCACTTTTGAGGAATTGTTCATATGCTATTATGTAAATTAAATGAAACAGTCCATTAGAGACTAAAACTATTGCAAATAATGCAAGCTGCAGGACTGCCTATGCTAAATAAGAATAAAAAGAAGTATAATAATCTTGGAATTACCTCTTTATTGTGGAGAAAGGTAAAATTGAGTAAAACTCGTTCAGCAATTACTCGTCTTTTCGATAGGGAGCTGGCTACTATGCATGCAGAAGATCAATTATATCCTTCGGGCTGTAGATGAAAACAAGGAACAGAAAGAACAGCCAAGTATCAATAGAAAAAGAAACAGAGTTAATGTTTCAAGTCTGATATGACTCTTTCAGAACTGGTTTGAAGAGGAGTGATATTGGACACAAAACATTCACTCTGTTTCTCTCTCCCCACAGATGCTGCCAGATCAGCTGAGTTTCTCCAGCACTTTCTATTTTTATTTTGACTTCCAGAATCCACAGCATTTTGCTTATATGTTAGTCAAGTATCTATCAATAGCCACGACATTAATGCAATATGGGATTTGGTTGGGCAACATGAGGCAGAAATGATGACTGATC
This sequence comes from Rhincodon typus, assembly GCF_021869965.1. Lineage (NCBI taxonomy): Eukaryota > Metazoa > Chordata > Chondrichthyes > Orectolobiformes > Rhincodontidae > Rhincodon > Rhincodon typus. The sequence goes on from NC_063344.1 coordinate 53,232,388, forward strand.
CATCCTAACCTCAAGCATATGGTACTGAGGTGATTTTTACTTCCTGGACACTGTCCTCATGTATTCCTGTTCAAGTACACATGTCAATAAAATCTAAATCTAGGAGGCAGAAGCAATGGTCTCCAGCCTTCAGTTAAGTGTCAGAGAAGGGAGTTTTGGTAAATCTTATAGCAGAGATTTGGGTGGTTTGTATTAATGGGGTGGGGGGTGTGGAAGATTGTGTGCTATACTTTCAATGTGGGTCATGAACATATACTCCTGTTCCATACAAGGAAGATTTGAAAAAACTTGTAAAATCTTACTATTTTGGTCTTCCCCGGCCTTGACTCACTTTCCCATAGGCTCCACTCAGCAGTATGGACATGAGAATTTATTGACTCAGTGAAATGTTAAAATCACCCTGATGATGCAATCACAGCTCAATTTGCTCAGGCCAATGGTACCTCCAAGTTTCCAGCAGTTTCTTGTTGGATCAGAACAGCTCATTAAATTGGAGAAGGGAATGGGAAATTGGTAGGTCGGTCTTTTGGGACATTTTATCTGCCTACCTGACTCATACCCACAGAACAGACAGGGTTAAATTAGCCCCAGTTGGAAAGTCTCCCTCAATAATATAAACAGAAATTGCTGGAGTAACTCAGCGGGTTTCCCATAATAATATGGTGCTGGTTGTATCAGACAATTCAACAGTTCGGGGATGCAGCACAGGTGAGCAGCTTTTTAAGGAGGCCCAAGAACAGCATGGACTACATACAACTATGTAGAGTTTCATAAAGGAAATGTTTGATTCTCAGCTGTGGTTCAAGCATAATAAACCATAAAGTGAGCTGTGAAATCCAATGTAGGTTAAACTGAACTTCCATAATAAGTCTTTTATTCCACTGAGATACCCTGTTCCCTAATACATTCCAGTATAGGCACAATAGGCTAACTGCCTTCCTTCTGCACCACAATTAGTCTGTGACCCTGTGATATCATGTTCTAACAATACGATGAAACATTTTAACATGTATGCAATAATTTGACAATTAGAAACTTAAAGATGGGTAGGAAATGGGCTTAGTATGAAAAGGGGCATTAGCCATGAAATTCCAGGGGCAGGAAAGGACATCAGCCATATTCATAATGGGTGTGGGAAGACCCATGTCCTGAGTTTGGTAGAATACTCCCCGTTACGACTGGAGCTTTAATAAGAGTTGAGAAGTGGTGGGTAGATCTTCCACTCCCCATTCCAGATCAGGGCATAGTGCAGGAGGCAGACTGTGTTGCTGTCGAGGTTAGTTCCCAGACTTCCCTTAGATTTTACCTTTAGAAGATTCAGTACAGGAAAGCCAAGCCTGAAGGAATTGGTCACATTTTCTTTGTTGCAATCACTTCTGTGGAAGTTGCAAAGCACAAAACAAAAATCTCTTTGGTTCATTTGTGCCTCAGGAGGAAATGATAATTTCATTTTAGTAGCAGGGAATGAAATTGTTGCAAAAAGCTACATCAGCACCTTATAGAGTCAACTCAAACTCTGAGAAATTAACTCTAATAACTACAAGTTACTTTCTAAATGTGATTTTTTTATGTACATCTAATTGTACAAGCATGTCAATAAAAGAATATAAAACATTTCTTCAGCTAAAATATAAAGTCACAAAATTGGTAAAAATATGAGTTCCATGTCAACTCATATTAAATTCAAAATAAGAGGAAGAACAAACATTGAGTTGAACAACATAAGCCAAATAAAACTGTCACAATTTTTACAGTGACAAATTTAATTTTCAATGTCTGGTACTGTGTTAGAATAAATAATCTTTATGGTGTACACATGGGGTCAGATTGCAGGAGACAATTCAATACATTGTAACACAAGTAAAGACTATACTCCCCAAGTGAACTTCTATTCGATACGTACTGGCTTGTGATTCTCCACATATCGTGTTAGAAAGACATGGCAATTTGGATCACACTTTCTATTATTCATCATAATTTGATGATAAGCAAATAACAGATTGGAACTTACTTCGTTTAGAATCAATTAAAAAACATGAATACATTAAGTTCTAAAGTAAACTTTTAATTGAAAACATCTTAATAAATACACAATATGAGGAAAACACTGAACATTAACCATCCAAAATGATCCAACACATTTTATTTTCTCTTTCAATAATCGCATTAATTCCTGCACTTCAATGAGTTTCACAGCTGTTACATTTATACGAAGTTGGTGGGGGGGGGTGGGATGTCTCAATTTAATTAGTCATCCATCGTTCAGTAACAAATTGGCCAGGGATCATGTGGAAACGTATCAGAATACCAAATACCAAGTGATTAAAAAGTGGTGAGGTGGCATGGTGGGGATTGGGAGGGGGTGCTGTTGGTGGGAGGGTTGTTGGAAGACGGCAGGGTGCCGTCAACTTCCTCCAGGGAAAATTGCTGCTAGAATTTCTGAAAGACTGTAGGAGATTTTATAAATGCAAGCCAGCAATTATACCTTAAAATGAGATAGCGACACAATTAACTGCAACTGATGCAGTTCTTATGTACAATAATGTAGAAAGCAGCTTCAAAAATGATGTCAGCAATGATCCTATTACTGCATTCAAGGAGGGGCACCTTGACCCAGAAGAGGAACACACTACCCCTTCCTGCATCACCTTGCCAATAATTTTTCTTTGTTCCCTTTTAAAAGTCTGCATGCAGTTATAAATTCTATGTGGGAGATTTTGGCTGTATATTCTCAAGGACTCTTGTAATATTCAGCTGCAATGGAACTGAAAATAGGGAGGAAATCAGAACACTATGCCTGTGTTAGTTACAGTCTTTCTCTCTACATCATTGGGATTATAAAAACATAGTCTGAAGTCCCTGTGTACTGTGAAACTAACTTTGAAATATTAAAACACAATTATGATTCATTTAGCAATTAAATTTTGCATTGATGATGTCGAGTGAGAATTCTCAGCAATTTTGAAATTCTCAGCATCATTGAAATGTATTAACAAGAAATGACTGCTTGATTTATGATTTTGTAACTTGTACTGTATTGTATTTTAAATGCTTTTAATTTTAATTTACTAACAATTAAATAATACTCAATAAAACTACAAGGTAGTCACATTGCGATATCTTAATGTACAGGGCAGGAATATATATGTTTATAGCTGTAAATTACAGAGAGAAAACACAGAAGTTGGACCGAATTTCTCAAAACAATTTGAATATAAGTCTGAAAAAGTTATTATAAGTTTCAAACTTTAGCTAGCCTCTTTTTAAAATGTAAAACAACAGAGACAGATAGCAAAAGCAACATTTGCACTTAAAACTCAGATGGAGAAAGGAATTTCAAGAGTTTTAGTCATATCAATTAAATCAAAGAGAGAGAAGACAACAAATTATTTTTTTAATGATGTGTGGACAGAGGAGTAAAGTCATCTAAAACTCCAGACGTACTCAGCTGTTTGTGAATTGAAGTCCTTAATTTGGCAACTGCTCCTAAATAACATACTAACTTGAATGTTTTCTGAGCATATTCTAAACAATGTAATTTATTTTGAACCGAAAAGAACAATGTCACAGCACTTTTTGTTTAGAAAGCAGAATTTGCTCATCATTTGACTGCAAAGTGTCCAAAGGAAGTGAGACAGGTATGTGAATGGTATCAGGATCAGCTTTGTACCATTTTCAGCTGTCCAATTCTAATCATAAAAACAAATCAACACAAATTAAACAGATCATTAAAAATGAATGTAAAATTAATAGCCAAATAGCTCAGTTACTTACCGCCACCTATAGATGAAAAGCTTCAGAATAGTTGTTGTCATAAATTAAAGATTTGTGAACTAAATGAATTGTAGAAGATTTACCAAAGAATAATTTTAGTCTCAAAATCTATTTGCAAAACCACACTGTAGTCAAAAAAATAAATATTTAAACATTGAATTACAGTACCAATTGTGCAACATACACAACAAATAAAATTAAATAATGGATTATAAAATAAACAGATGGAACAATTATAATGAAAACATTTAAATTGCATCAAAACAAGCAGGCATTGTAAAATCCAATAACGCAAAGGGTAGAATTTTCTCCGTTTTTGACCAATATGGGCAAAGGAGAGAAAGTTGGAGAAACAGTGCAAGAATGAAAAAATGAATTCTCTAGTTTGAGAGGCAAAAACAGATATGATTTTCCCCTTGACGCTTCAACAACTAGTTGAGAATCTCACTGGCATGCAGCAAGGATCTTACTTACATGCATTAACATCTCATTATTACTTAATCTCAGCCCATTTACATGTAAACTGCTATTCTCTCAAGTACCAGTGAGAAACTAGACAGCACCAACTCTGGGCTCGAAAGTCACTGATGTCTTCTCTAGGCCTCCATCTTTAAATGGTATTCTCCAAACATCTCAGGTAATACTCCATGTGCAGTGACCAACTGTACCCTTTATCCACTAATATTGGCACTGGCAAAACACTAGACTCACCACAATATCATGGCACATACATGTATTAATAATACTGAACTTCAATACTGCACTTTGGAGCTCACCTCACATTGCTTTGTACATAGCGGCACACGTCCATTTCATGCATTGGAACAGGGTGCGCCTCAGGGCACTTAGCTTGCTCTCTTTGTGTTCACTCACTTGGCACCTACTTAAACACTCACGTCACTGTCTTGTCTTTCAGTGCAGATAGAAAGCCAGTCATTCTTACCAGCACTGAACTGTCAAGGGAGCAGACATGTTGACCATGCTATTCTAATGTCACATTTATGGCATGTGGCAGCAGCTTAAGTAGCAAATGGTCATGGCTGAAAGGCTGGGATTGTATTCCTTAGTCCAGTCAAGAGGAACTATGGTCAGACAGGGAGCTAGTCCAACCTCAGTCAGGAAAGGTGGTGAGGTGTGCGGAGTGAATGAGTAGGCTTTTGTAGTTTGGACGGCATGGGGTGTGTGAGAGCCATTGAGAGGAGATGGTTCATGCAACAGTGAGTGTTAGATCATGAGTCTTGATGGAAGGTGGGTGCAGTAGTACAGTAAGAGAGAGTGAGTGTGTGAAAGCGGAGAGAAGATGGTGAAACATATCTTTGCGAAGTGGAAAGAGTCTTCTTGTGGCATGGAATCACACCAAACTAGGCTGACTACTTTTGTCCAGGCTGACCGCATCTCCTCCAAGTGCTGAGGGAACAGAACAGCTCTCACATGCATCACCCAACCACAAGGACATCAAAGTCCCAGTTTGTGAGGCAGGGTGCCAATTTACCGCTCTCAGCCATGTTGTTTGGAATTGCACAGCAGCACACTAAGGGCATTTCCTGGTTGGCAGCATTTGAACTGATACACAGCTGGAATTAAGATATAGCCATAAGAGCCCAATACTGGTGAACACTTCTGCTTCTGCTGAGCATAAGATCATGTGAGAGCTGCACCATAAAGGTGGGATACATAATTAACAAGGTAAGTAGCGGAAAATTGCATGAGAGAAGTTGCCACAGCTCACAGAGGGAAGGCCACATGAAACTCACCAGAATTGACACTGCCAGAAAAATAGGAAAATTCAGCTCCTAAATTTCTTTAGGCGTGGCAGATCCATTTTTACAAAAGGAAGGACGTTTTCAGAGGTCAGTCTGCACTGAAAAATTCTTGCATCCATGAAAAATTAATGAGGATATCTTCTGTCTGGCCTAGTTGAAGAAATGTGAGTGAGCTAAATGCATTTCTAAGTTGCAGGAGCTTTGTATTCTGTTAAGTATTATCAAGCAGATGGCATAAACTAAATCCACATTTTCCTCACAGTTATTCTCAACGAACTGAAGCCATGGAAAGGACATGAATTCCCTTAGATTTTGTTTCAGAGGCTTTCAGACAACTTTGCTACTCAAGAACTATACATGTTCTCAATTGACCAATTAGGATTTGTAATGTGCAAGACACTGACATTAATGTTTGAACTTGTTTTCCAGGGAGTTGAGAAAATGCAATTTAGTTCTTGCTAAAGTAGGCGATCTGTTTGACTTAAAATCCATAATTAAATAATTACTAAATGGAATGTGTTTGATTGGCTGAATGACTTAGATCTCACTGTTTTATTGCGACAGTCCCTCAGTCTATCTGACTTTAGGTGCAAGTCACTAAATGTTGTCCTAATCAGTGAACTTTTTCCTATATACATTAAATATTCAAAGCCAATTTGGTAAGGTAGAATACCATTTTATCTGCAGTGCCACAAGTAAATTACTCATTCTTTTAGAGGTAAGCAAATTTTATTAATTTGTCAATCATAATGTATTAAGTTCCATCCTAGCTAAGATTTCTATTTATTCAATGCACAATTAAATCATTGGGTGGAATTTTCCCATGTTCGGCTCAAATGTTTTGTGGAGTGAGGTCCATGAGGGTCAGTACACCACAGCTCAGACAGACTTTTCTCCAACGTTCCTTCTAAGCTGCGCAGCCTCAGCAGAAACCAATCGGCATGCCAATGCTGTGCCAACAGCACCAACTTCCAGTTTGGGGAGTCACTGCCATGCATAGGCCTCCAAGCTTTGCACAATGGCAGGGAAAATAAGACTGAACACAGCTTTTCTCATGGAACCTTCCACTCTTCACCATAACAAACAATGCAACTGGACTATTTTTCTCCTTTCCCGGCATCACGTGAGTGTAGAGGCAGAAATGTTCATCTCTGTTGGCCATTGCTGGCTTTCAAACCTCTAGCACAATATTTAAAGCCCAGCTGCACATTGCAAGTCAGGAACTGTCCTTTGCACTGTGGTGTCTCAACATTCAGAACATGGCCTAGACCAAGGAGAAGCTCACACCCTCTTTTGCCAAAGACCTGGAGTAATTTTTCCAGCCTACTTCCATAAAAGACTGTGACACAGGACCCAGCCGACCTGGATACAATTTGCAGCCTGGGTCAGTGTTGTGTCCTGGGTGAAACAGAACACTCAGCGGTACAGGAAGAACTTTAATAAACTTCTGTGCCCTGCAAAGGTAACTTCTCCCTGCTACCTATCATCTTATACTCATAGGGCCATCAATCACTCTAACTCTGGCACTGCACACACATCTGAATAATGCTTGTAGACTGCAATTATTATTTGCATCATACCCACCTGCCTAAACAACTAATCCCTCCTGGATTCTGCACTTCCTGTTCAATCAGTAGGACACCTCACCACTGCAGTGCTACTGCAGTGACTGCTCTTCCTGCCATTTCTAGCATACTCAATCCCTCTTATTGTCTCAGTAGAGGAAAAACCTGTGCCTCCACCCCAGGCTGATGTCTCCACGGCGCCCTGACTGACTCACCAATAATCTCCAGGCTGCTTGCACTTAACCTGAAGGACGGGTCATGGTACAATCCTCATATTGCAAGGACTTTGGCTGAACCAAGCACTGATTGGCCATGGCCAACGCATGGACTGGAACAGGATGAGCCCCTTGACTGATTGTGACGGTATCCCCGACTGACCACAAATTCCCTTGGCTCCACCAAGGAATGCTTTCCTTTGATTGTCACACACGGCTTGAAGCACGAGCAGTGTAATCTGCCAGCACAAGCTGCAGGTCTGATGTTGATGTGGCACAATACCATTCAGCAATAGGGCCACTCCCTATCTGACAGATTGACTGTACAGCGCTGCCCAGTGTTACAAGCTGCTTACCTCTCCCTCTGCACTAAGAAAGGTGGCAGTGTGGAAATTAGTGAAGATGTGTTAAAAAACCAGTGTGAAGTAGGTAGGGGTTCGCAGCCTCCAAGTAAGTTGCATAGTGAGTGAGAACTAAGAAACCAAAATACAGCCATAAGATGCATCCAGTGCAGATGCATATGATCTGTGTGCACCGCTGAATACTAAATGATCTGACAGAAGCAAGCAAGTCATGAGCTCCAAAGTGAAGTCCTGAAATGCTGAGGTGGTGTCTTAGTGGGTCCAAGAGAAGGTAGGTGCTGGAGCCTGTGGTTTGTCAATGCTAACTTGCATGGAGGAAAGGTCAAGGAGGACCATGGAAATGGAAAATGCAGCTATGTCATTCAGAAGAGGCCGTTGATTGTGACCAGACTTGGTGAGCTGTAGTTGCGAGGTACCTGCACTGATTTACGTGTCAGGAATTTTCACCTTCTAATTTCTAAGTGAAATGGGAGAGAATTGCAAGTTGGGGCTATAACGAGTAACAAATTCAGGGACGTAAGGTAGTCACTGCTCAATGGCAAGATTCTGAATTTGTTTTTTAAGGTTTGTAATACTCTTCTCAATGTCCAGAATTGAACTTTTTAAATTCTCACCTTATCTTCCCAACTTTCTCACCATTATTTATGGTTCACCAGGGAAGGAAAAATTCCACCGATGAATTTTAAAATATGTTTAATTCCTCATACTGCCCACTACCAATGTAATTTTCCACAGTGAGAAACATTTAGAACAAGACCCATTTGAAACAGAATTACTTTCAATCAGATGAACAAATATAAAATGACTTTAAGTCAAGTCTTCAATACATGAAAAATCAGGAGTAAGTAACTTCTATGCAGTGCCAGCAACCAATTCAAGCCAGCTGGCTCATGCAGAATATAACAGAAGACTAGGTAATTGATCCTCCATTTTCCGATCTCCTGACTAGTCAAACTAGTCAAACCACTTAATATTTTTCTGCTTGTTATTGTTGGTACATTAATGATATAATGCTGCTGGTTATGCATTCAAGCCAACACCTAATCATTTCTACATAGGCTCCTATTATGCATCACAGCTAAATATTGAAGAGTATTAGCAGAACATCACTAGAGTTTCAGAATGCAGATCGAACTACTACAATTTGGCATTTCACCAATGTGCTGTATGCTGTACCATAAAATGTGGACTATGTGAAGACACCTCTTTAGTTATTTTGCTATGATATACTTTCACAGCCATTGCCAAACTCCGTCAGAAGACTTGATAGAAAAGGAAGATTAAATCATATATATAGGATCCAAGTCCAAAGGTAAAATCAGTAGGTTGAAATGTGAAATTAACTTAACAGCAAAGAAAACCTTGCCAGAGAACTGGAGGATTGAAAATCATAGAATGCCTACAGTGTGGAAACAGGCCATTTGGCCCATCGAGTCCACACCAATCCTCCAAGGAACATCCCACCCCCATTCCCTACATATGTCACCCCACATTTACAACAGCTGATCCAACTAACTTGCACATCCCTGGACAATTTAGTATGGCCAACCCAGCTAATCTGCACATATTTGGAATGTGGGAGCAAACCAGAGCACATTCATACAGATATACAGAGAACGTGCAAACTCCACACAGACAGTCAGACAAGGCTGGAATCGAACCTGGTCCTGTGAGACAGCAATGCTAACCACTGAGCCACTGTTTGACATATTTTCAAAGAGGAGAGAAGGTTGAAATTAAAGACGAGTGAATTTAACATCAGCTGTAGGAAGTTTTAATAAACAATAATCCAAGAGAAAATTTTCAGCCACCTGCTTGGACATGTTTGGGCAAATAAAGAGGGTCTGCAAAGATATGTTGAAGGAAAGTCATGTCAGGCTAACTTGTTTGGGTTGTGAGAGAAGGTAACAGTGGATGAGGGCGGTCAAATTGGTATGTGATAAAGGGCTACAGAATAGATTTATTAGAAAAATTAAAGCTTGTGGGATAAAAGGAACAATAGTAGCATGGATACAAAATTGGATCGGGGAGAAAACAGAGAATTATGGTGAACGGCTGCATCTTGGAGTAGACAGAGATGCATAGTGGAGTTTGCCAAAGTTTAATACAAGGAGCACTGCTGTTTCTCACATACACCAATAACTTGGGTTTGGGGACAGGGGGAAGTTTTGAAAATTTTGATGAAATGCAGTGACCACCACAGAAGATAGTAATAAACATCAAGAGGACAAAGACAACCTGGAAGAATGGGTGGAGCTATGACAGATTGTCTTCAGTGCAGCTAAATATAAGATTTATACATTCTGGTGGGTGTGATGGGGAGAGATTAATAATATCAAATGGTGGAATTTTAAAAGGAGTACAAAAGGAGAGAAACCTGTGAGTATTTGTGCACACATCTTTGAAGCGAGGAGGAAAGGTATCAAAACAGTTATAAAGTATATGAGATTCTGGAATTTACAATTTCTACATACAGTGTACAAATTCTGTAAAGTTAGAATAGGTTCAGCCCCCAGTTTAAGTATTTAGCAAAATTTTTAATGACTGGACCTGCAGAGAATGGATAGGTCGGAAGTTTAGGGGAGTGGAATCTATAATTCTGGACTCATCAAATGTCGTGGAGTGTTTTCTGCCTAATATGAACATTTCTGGAAATTATTCACTGTATGTGTACTAATGCTGTGATCAATATGTGTGCTTTACTCTTCACATATGAGAATCACTGCAGACACCTTTTGAGACACAGATGACACAGATGTTATATTGATCTAGAAAAGAACGGTGTGTTACAAGAAAAACTTCCTTCATATTACACAATGAGTGGCTAGGTTTTTGAATACACTGTTTGATTAGGTTGTGGAAGTGGATTTAATAATAGCTTTCAGAATACAATTAGATAAATGCTTAAAGGAGCAGAAGTTGCAGGCATATATGGGGAAAGGTCTGGGGAGTGGAATTAACTTGTTTGCTCTTTGAAAGAGTTGATTCAGATTCAATGGGTCCAATGGCAGTCTTCTTTATTGTATAGTCAGTTATTCCATGACTCTATCAATTGCTGGAGATACAGTAAAGCATGTATTCACTTGTTGGGTCTTACATAGAGTAATCGATTAGGATCAAAGTCTTCCTTTTAGATGTTCCATCTCAGATGTGCCAAGCACAGCCATTGAGCTTAAAATATTCACATTACCAAGAACCCCAGTCACCTTGCTGCAAAGAGCAAGCCACACATTAGAGGGAATTCTCACAAAATTTGTTGACATAAATGGTATGGATCAGGGTGTGAAGTTGTCATTAACTTTCATGACTGTAAGATCTACGCCTTCCTTCAATATACCAGTGTCTCACTGTAATTACAGTTTATGAAATGAAAATACAAAAATAAATCATGCAACTGGGCTATCACAATCTCCCTGGTTTGTCTGATCACTCTACTTTTTTTATGCTATAAATTTGGGAATGGACAAAGAAAGTAATGAGCAGTCAAACACCAATCAAGAAGGCCACTGAGATGTTAAAAGGAAATTGGGATTTACAATATGTGGGACATAAACATAAACATCCAGCCAGGGTCAAGGTTATATTGAAATGATTTGTCAATGTGTCACATTTATTATACCCTAAACAAAAAGACCTTCTTGAGATTGTAAAAATTTGAAACTCAACAATGTAAAAAGGTTAAGATTAAAGATGCCAAGATGCAAACACAAAGAAAATTGTGCATTTAGACCAAATGTAGCCTTATAGTCATAAAAACATTCATGTGCTGGCAGGTAGCATGACAGGATAAGGTCTTTGATCCTGATGCACACTGTCTTCACACTTCTCATTGGTGGGAAGGGCATCCTGGAGGCTAATCAGGAAAACCTGGAAAATAATCAATTAAGAACTCAAATCAAACAGTAAGAGATACTGCCACATTCATCACTACCATTGATTATACCATTACATCAATGGAACCAAGGATTCCAAGATATATGTCTCCAAAAACTGAGATCCGACTGCAACTTTGGGCAGCACAGTGGCTCAGTGGATAGAACTGCAGCCTCACAGCACCAGAGACCTGGGTTTGATTCCACCCTCGGGCAACTGTCTGTGTAGAGTTTGCACGTTCTCCCTGTGTCTGTGTGGGTTTCCTCCGGGTGCTCCGGTTTCCTCCCACAGTCCAAAGATATGCAGGCTAGGTGGATTGGCCATGCTAAATTGCCCGTAGTGTGCAGGGATGTGTAGATTAGGTGGGTTATAGCGGGATGGGTCTGAGTGGGATGCTCCAAGGGTTGGTATGGACTTTTGGGCTGAAGGGCCTGTTTCCACACTGTAGGGATTCTATGATCCTATGAACAGCAAAGATAAAGAACTTCCAGTGTGTTTTCCATGCTTTGTGCACATTGACCAGTTTATGTATTAAAAACACTTTACCCAAGCACTCTGTCAGCGAGGTGAATAAAAGGACACAGAATTCCGTTAGCAGTTCAACCTGATTTTATTAACAAAATATTCTGCATTAAAAACCCCATGTGAGCATTTCCCAAAATCCCACAACATTTACTCTTGAACTGTATCCATTTGAGAAAGGATATTAGCTGCCATGATATACGTGTTTGAGCTGGGCCATTGGAATCTCCTTCCTCTCTGATGTAGGACTGGCTCTTTTCCACAAAAGTGGATCTCACAGATCAGGGAAGATCTTCTCCTGGGTCTTCTTGTGTTGCCACATGGTCTTTTGCCACGAGTCTTGCGAGCTTTCACTGAGGGGGTGGCTTCTAGATGTGTGTTTTTATCCCCTCGCCCTGGACCTTGCTAAATATTCTGTGCCCTTTGGCCAATGGGGTCATGAGCAGGGTTCAAAGCATCCAATGGGATCACACCAATACCCTTCACTGTTGCCTTGTCAGGGGGTTGTAAAGTGCGCATCCTCAGGCACTGGCCGGAAGGTAAAATGCCAGAAAGTCTGATCAATACCAATACGCAATCCTTGGGCTGGTTGTAACTTGTTTTCCCTGAACCTTTGTAACCTCTTTGATCTTGGTTTATATTGTTCTGTGCAGCCAATATCTACTGGTTGCTGTTTAATTTAGCTCAGTGAATTTTCTGTCAGGCCCGATTTCTCTGGCTGTGGGTCACTTTAGAATGTCCAATTTTGGGCCCATGGTTGCTTGACCACATTAGTTTGTTCAGATATTTGTTTCAGGAGCATTTCAAAGACTTACCAAGCTTGCCAATGGTGCATTATTTCCAGAGATAGACATGGACACTTGAAGAATCCATATAAGAAATGCATAGGGACATGGGAATAATAGAAGGAAAATGTATGGGATATTTGGAGTTGGACAGCATATGTTGAATGCTGTGGTTATAAGAGGTAATATGAAATCTGAGGTATGGAGGGGACATGGGAGGCATGGACAGGGCACAGAGGGCAAAAAGATGAAGGCTAGTGTACCTAACAATCATGTACAGGATGGGGCCCATACCCCAAGAACTGAAGGTGGCCCCCTAACCCGCCTGCTTTACCACCTGCCTGTCTTTGTCATTACTTCGGAACTGCCAATTGTGACGGAGAAGACCTGAAATCTGTCTGTCCATGTTTCATAGAGGATCCAATTCTGTGGGAGTAGGAGGGGGTGATGGGGCCTGGATTGCAAAGTCAGGAAATGGGCTGACTCACATTTCACAACACATAGAAGGTCCAAGCTCTTAAGTCTTCTCTTCAACTACTGAACTTGAATTATTTTTGAGCATTTTCTGTTTCTATTTCAGACTGAAGCATTTCCAGCATTTTATTTTAGTTTTAGCATCCAAAAAGTGTAACTGGATGATTCCCTAAGTGAAAGGCTCCCACTCAATGGACTTGCACTCTGTGACCTTTAATGATGTCTGGTTTTCTAATATGTTTGGTACCTGACATACCATCAAAATCCCCCTTCCAGGCATCACAGCACTCAAAAAAAAAATCAGAAAGCTATGGTATTTGAAATACCCCTTGATCCAGAATATCTAAAGAAAAGTAAACTGAAATTAAATATTATGCTCCAGTAGCTGCCATGCTTTATTATTGTTTCAGTCTTCCTTAATTGCCAACTGAGAATTTTGAACCAAAGTGGAGCATTAAGTTGGGGAATTGAGGACAACAGCAACATCTTTTTAAAGAATTTGTTCATGACATGCAGGTGTTGGTGACTAGGCCAGCATTTATCGTGTATCTGTAGTTGTCCAGAAACCAATTAATGATCAAACACTTCGATATGGGTCTGGAGTCACCATGTAAAGATTACAAATTTCCTCTTCAAGAAAGGAACTTTGGTAGCCAGGCGGGTTTTAAAACCATCGTCAGTGTTTACATGGATATTATTAGACTAGCTTCCCATTCCGGATTTTTATTGAATTCGAATGTGTCTATCTGCCATGGGGGTGATTTGTATCCATGTCTCCGGAGATGCAGGATGGTTTAGAGCAGTGACATTACCATTATGCCACAGCCTTTAACATAGGAAATGTTGCATGATGATTCACAAATAATGATTGTGAAGGAGCGTGTAAATCAGGATCAGGAAATGGTGAAAAAATCCTAACTGCAGGGATGTATTTTGAGAACATTTTTGGTGATAAATATAAAGGCAGAGGAATGAAGTGATTACAGGAGAGAACTTGATCAATGGACCAATGCTACTCTGGGATGTAGCAGTAACATTGATGCTAAGAGTTAGGATCTGAAGAGAAATCAAAAATCAGAAAAGCACAGTGTGTCTAGTGACTGGAGTACTTTAAAAATAGGACCAACAAGGCAGCAGAGATATTTATAGATTATGGCAAGTAACCTGCATTTCTTACTTTGAGGAAAGAGGCTAAAATAAAACATATAATGGTGAAAATGAAATATGAGTGGGATTTACCACCGGTATAAGATTTAGGCATTGGAGTTAATAAAGAGAGGCCAAAAACTAAGATATTGGATCAGTTGAATTTGGACAAAAATTCCATGGTTTCAGCTGAGAAAAAGCAAACGTGAAGGTAGAGGCAGGCAATGTAGAGGTGGGTGTAAACATCGAGTGTAGATATATTAATGTTTAAAGCCTCTGTAATTCCATGATTATAAATAGTCTGGATCAGCCTCAGAAAGTAATCAATGAGAAGAGAGTCGAGTCATTGATGACAATTACTTGATTTTAGGATGGAGTTGAAGGAATCTTTGGCTTGTCCAGAACACTATTTTCTTGACGATGAATCTAACCCATGCCGTTGGGTTCTAAAATCACTGATAACAGAATATCACCACCTGCAAGTTACTGGGGTAATGTATGACCTTTGGTTGAACACACACAAGGAACTATTTACTGTTATTTAATTTTCAATGAAATACTTACTGCTACGGGTCAAAATACATTAAATCAGGAACATTTTGCTGGCAAGCTAAAGTTTGCAGAATTTGTTCACCCAAACCTACTGTGTTTTGCATGATAATGCTGCTTGCTCCAAGCTATGTCAAATGTTCCTGATTTGTGGTAGGTGGAGAATGATCACAGTCTCCAGCTCCAGTTGACAGCTTGGCTCTGAGTCAGAAGGTCATGAGTACAGACTGTCTGCATATTATAAAATGGATTGGAGACATTGGCGCAACTGCAAATAAAGATTTACAATGATGGTACTCGAAATGGAAGATTATACTCATCAGAAAAGTCTGAATAAGCTGGGGCTTTCTGCTTCAGAACACAGGGGGAATAATTTAAAATCATGAAAAATGTTTGATGGACTAGATGCAAAGTAAATGTTTTCATTTTTAGGAGATTCAAAAGCTAAAGGCCAAAACATTGGGATAGTTACTAAATAGGGAATTAATGAGAAACGTCTTTACATAATGAGTGGTAAGAATATGGATATTGTGATTATAAGGAGTAGTGCAACCAAATAGCTTACGCATATTATGGGGAAATTAGGTTACCGCGTAATGGAAAGAGAAATAAAAGGATAGTTTGATGGAATTAGATGAAGGCAAATGGGTGGAGCTTCATGTTGCAGCTTTGTAAAAGGGATGTACTGAGGTTGCAGTCAGTAGTTCAGTTCCTTCTGCACTCCGTGACAAAGATCATTGAGAGATGAATCCTGATGAACGGTCATCGCAACTTCTTTGTCTCCACAGATGCTGTCTGATCTGCTGAGAATCACTGGCCTTTCTTTCTGTATTCATTATAAAACTTAGGCTGTGTCAGAGTTCTAAGTAGTGTGTTTAATAACTATCACAAAATAAGTTGAAAGCAAGTTGCGTATATAGCTATAGCAAGATCATGCACTGTGCTATTTCTGAGGAAGGGTCACCGGACCCATAACGTGTTTTTCCTTCACACATGCTGCCAGACCTGCTGGGCTTTTCCAGCAACTTTGTTTTTGCACTATGCTACTATGTTAAAATACAGTGTATTTCTCCAGGAAGGTCCCTCTTCAGAGAAAAAAAAATCATGTATTGACATTCACAGCTACAAGTGGCCAAATATACCCGACTGTCATGAAAAGCATCTTTGGTGTATGCAGTTTATACTATGGAAGTCAACAATGGTAACACTCATGAATCAGAGAGTTCAGATGGGTTGCTATATTTTCTGTTCCAGAATATTAGTTACTGTCAACATTTCCTAGGAACAAAGGTGGGGATTGTTGCAAGATTTCAGTATGTCACTCGGAACAGTTCCAAAGCTTGCTGAACAGTCAATTTTAGGCAGTTGGATAGAGGCAGTTCGAGTAGAAGATTGTGATCTTCAGACTGCTAGTCAGTCATATGCTTAGGAGCAGGCAGAAAGCATTCTATCTGAAAAAAAAATGCTTCTGCAGCCCACATTAAGTAATTAGGACTTGGGAGCAACACTTACCTTAAGTTCTTTCTGCTGTGCAAACGTATGTGGTTCACGTGCGGCAATGCTGATCGACATGCATGAGATCTCTGAGTTGCGGAAGGAACTTTGCTTCTAAGATGACCAGGTAGGGAGGTGTTTATGCCAAACTTGGGCTTAGGGCTCAGAAAGAGCTCTGGGAGTTGTAGCAGCTCAGAAAAAGCCTTACTACTTCAGTACAGGTGAGAGGGAGGGTGAAGGAAGTCCATAAGCAGTGTTTGCTTTCCACAGCTATGCATGATTAGAACTTGTAGAAGTGCAGAGGCAGTACCAGCTTGGTGAAGCTAGCTGTTGTGCAAAGCTGAAATTGTGCTTTTCAGTCACTCTTCTTTGGGGATTGATGAGAAAGCTGTGGGATCCATCTTGACTGCATTTGCTATTTGATTTGCACTGTGTCATGTTTGAGCAATTTATTACCATATTTACCCCAGATGAAGACTGCACGTGAAAATATGTACTGTAGATTGTATTACTGTTCTAAATTTTATGGTATTTTGGATTTTTTTTCCTTTTTTTGTTCAAATTGTGGAATTTTGTGGCTACATTCTGTTCATAAGTACCTGGGTCACTCATTTTGTCTGCTTTAAACAAAAATTACCGATCCATAACCAGATGGAAACATGAATTCATGAACAAAACTCTGATAATTCTAGTCTGTCCCATTTTCATAATCTCTGCATTTGCATTCATTCATTATTTCTAAAGTTTTCAGGTTTTTTGACATGCGTATGAGTTGTTGTCAGTTTGTTGGTATTTCCTCATTCTTGGCATGATAAATGAGTGCTTGATCAAAGCATGACTCTTATCATTCAGATTCAATATCTCTGCTTGGTTGATGATTTCCAGAGTTTCTTGAGCGATTGTCCAATGGGGCCATGCTGGTTCTATCTTCCCTTTTGCTACAGGTGGAAGTATTCACCTCTACGGGGACCTGCCAGAATTCTCAGTGCCAGAGGCATCTCTGCTACTACACACACATCCCACCAAGGCTCGTCATCTACCATTCTCATTGTCATACACAACACCTTTACTCCATCATTCACATTTACTCCAATTCCATCCCCCCCCCCAACTAACTCTGCATGGTCTCTGCACTTCCTACTCACTCACATGGAACATCTCACAACACATTCTCCAACAGCACCTGCACTAACAGATGTCCCAGTCACTTTCATTTTCACTCAATTCCTCCCTATGTCTCGGTCTAGGAGAGATGACCCACAATAGGGCAGAGAGAGGGAAGACAGGTGGGGGTGTGACTGGCACTTATTTCCTCTCCTCCTATGAACAGAGTATCCTGGCCCTAGAAACTGAGGACAGTGACATCTTGTGATGCTGAAACATCCATCTCCTAGCAACCAAGTAAAAATCCAAGAATCATGTAGCTTCAGGGGGAAGTTCTTACAGATTGGAGGGTGGCAAATGAAACAGCACTATTTAAAAACAAAAGAGGGAAAGAAAACATGCACTAGATACATCCTTTAATATCAGAAGGATATATCCCATTAGGTTCAGGAGATCCATCCGCTTTTAGCCCATTAGTTTTCCTAATACACTTTCTCTAGTTATAGTTCTTGTATTCATTGCCTTTCCTCCTTCTGTCCCTTGCTTATTTATTACTTTTTTGCAATTCTATTAGTGACTTCAACACTAAAACTGATGCATAGTATTGATTCAACTCCCCAGCCATTTCCTAGTTCCTCATTGTTTCACCAGCCTCATTCTCAAAGAAGCCTATGTTCACTATGGCCTCTCTTTTCCTTTTTATACATATTTTTAAAAAAAGTTCTTGCTGTCTTGTCTTGCTATCTTGCAAGTTTATCCTCAAATCTTATTTTCGTCCTCTTTATTATTTCTTGGATTCATTTTTTCTTGGTCTTTAAAACTTTCCCAACCCTCCAGTTTACCAATTAGTCTTTGCCACATCGTCATAGAGTCATAGAGCAACACATCATGGAAACAGCCCAAACTAGTTCAAATTGCCTGCATTTGGTCCACAGCCATCTAAACCCTTCTCATGTATGTACCTATCCAAATGATTTTTAAATGTTGCTATTGTACATGTCTCAACCACTTTCTCCAGCAGCCTATTCCGGATATGCACCGCTCTCTGTGTTAAGAAGTTGCCCCTCAGGTCCTTCTTAAATCTTTCCCCTCACACTTTAAACCTATGGCCTCTAGTTTTCAATTCCCCATCCCTGGGAAAAAAGATTATATGAATTCATCCTATCTATGCCCCTCATGATTTTATACACCACACTAGGGTCACCCCTCATTCTCCTATGTTCCAAGGAATAAAATCCTATCCTGGCCGACCTCTCCCTATAACTCAGGCCTACTAGCCCTGGCAACATCCTCATAAATCTTCTTTGCATACTTTCCAGTTTAACTATGACTTTCCTATAACAGGGTGACCAAAACTGTACGCAGTGCTCCAAGTGTGGCCTCACCAACATAACATCCCAACTCCTATTCTCAATGCTTCGTTCGATTAAGCCCAGCATGCTGAATGCCTTGTTCAGCACCCTGTCTACCTGTGATGCTGCTTTCAACGAACTATGTAGTTGTACTCCTAGGTCCCTCTGTTCCACAACACTCCTCAGGACCTTACCATTTGCTGCGTTAAGTCCTACCTTGGTTTGACTTTCCAAAGTGCAACACCTCACACTTAGCTGTATTGAATTGCAGTTGCCAATCAACAGTCCACTTTCCCATCTGATCAAGACCCCTCCGTAATTTTTGATAACCGACCTCGTTATCAATAATACCTCCTAATTTTGTAGTATCCGCAAACTTACTAATCATGCCCTGTACATTCACATCCAGATTATTTAAGTAAATAACAAATAACAAAGGTCCCAGCACCAACCCCTGTGGCACACCACAAGTCACAGGCTTCCATGTCCGAGAAACAACCTTCAACCATCACCCTCTGCTTTCTATCATTGAGCCAATTTTGAATCCAATTAGCTAACTCTCCCTGGATCCAATGTGACCTAACCTTCATGGCGTGTGGGACCTGGTCAAAGGCCTTACTAAAGTCCATATAGACAACGTCCACTGCCCCACCCTCATCTATCCACTTGGTTACCTCTTTGAAAAACTCGAAAAGATTTGTCAGACATTACTTCCTGTGCACAAATCCATGCTGACTGTCCCTAATCAGGCCTTGACTATCCAAACTTTGGGTAATGCTGTTTCTCAGTATCTTCTCCAAAAACTTCCCCACCACTGATGTCAGGCTCACTCGCTTGTAGTTCCTTGGCTTGACTTCGCTACTTCTCTTAAACAATGGAACAACATTAGCCATCTTCCAGTCTTTCAGAATCTCATCAGTGGCTAAAGATGAAGCAAAAATCTCTGCAAGAGCCTCTGCAATTTCTTCCCTAGCCTCCCATAATGTCCGATGATGGATTTGATTAGGCCCAGGGGATTTACCCACCTTAATGCAATCTAAGGTTGCAAACACCTGGTAATTTATATGCGGTCCAAAGCATCCCCTTATTTGCTTAGCATCCATGATTCTCTCCCCTGTAGACACGAAGGAGAAATATTCATTAAAAGTCTCCCCCATCCCCCGTGGCTCCACACATAAAGATTAGCATGGCCATCTAAGCTGACCTATTCTCTCCTTAACCACCCTTTTACTCTTAATATAGCTATAAAACCTCTTGGGATTATCTTTAACCCTATCTGCCAGATCTATCTCATACCCTCTTTCTGCTCTTCTGATTTCTCTCTTCAGTGTGCTCCTATACTTTTTATAGTCATCTAGGGATTCACTTGAGCCTGATAGCTTAAAACCAATATATGCCTTCTTCTTTTTCCTGACCAGAGCCTCAATATCCCCCGTCAGCCAGGGATCCCTAAACCTGCCAGCTTTTCCCTTCACCCCAACAGGGACATACTGTCCCTGGACTCTTCATATCACACTTTTAAAAGTCTCCCATTTGCCAGTCGTTCCTTTTCCTTCAAACAGACTCACCAATTGATCTCTGCTAGATCCTGCATAATGGCCCCAAAATTGGCCCTGCTCCAGTTTAGCACCTTAACCTGTGGACCTATTCTATCTTTTTCCATAATTATGTTAAAACTAAGAGAGTTATGGTTACTGGAGCCAAAGTGTTCTCCGAGTGACACTTCAGTCACTTGCCCAACCTCGTTTCCTAAGAGGAGGTCCAGTGTTTCACCCTCCTGAGTAGGGTCCTCTATGTATTGATTTAGAAAACTTTCTTTTACACATTTGACAAATTCCACCCTGTCTGGGCCTTTTACACTCTGGGTAGCCCAGTCAATACAGTGGAAATTAAAATCTCCAACCAATATTACACTGTTATTCCTCCAGATAGCTGCAGTCTCTGTACACATCTGCTCCTCTAGTACCCGCTGGCTATTTGGGGGTCTATAATACAATACCAACAGAGTGACCATCCCCTTCTTGTTTCTAAGTTCTAACCATATGGCCTCAATTGATGATCCCTTAAGAATATCCTCTCTAAGCACTTTTACTATGTCTTCCCTTATCAAAAAGGCAACTTCCCCTCCTCGCTTACTTGTACTTCTGTCATGCCTGTAGCTTCTGTATCCTGGAACATTGAGCTGCCAGTCCTACCCTTCTCTCAGCCGTGTTTCTGTTATGGCTATAATATCCCAGTCCCCAGAGCCAATCCATGCTCTGAGCTCATCTGCCTTAACAGTCTGGCCTTGTGCATTGAAATAAGTGGACTTTAAACCAGAAGTCTTTTCCCTCCCTTCACTGTGCCCCTGGCTATCTTGAATAGTAAACTTGCTCTCGATGGCTAATGTATTTTTCCCTGAATTCTCGATGGCCGCTCTGTTATTCAGAGTCCCAACCCCGTGCTAAACTAGTTTAAACCTCCCGGGTAACACTCGCAAATCTCCCCACGAGGATATTGCACCCACTCCGGTTCAAGTGCCACTCGTCTCTCTTGTACAGGTCACCTCTACCCCAGAACAGATCCCAAAGATCCAAGAACTGAAAACCCTGCTCCCTACACCAGCTCCTCAGCCACACATTCATCTGGCCTACCTTTCTATTTCTATCCTCACTGGTGCGTGGCACTGGAAGTAATCCAGAGATCACCACCCTTGAGGTCCTGCTTTTTAAATTCTTACTTAACTTCCTATAGTCATTACGCAGGACCCCATCTCTTTGTCTACCTATGCCATTTGTACCGATCTGCACAATGACCTCTGGCTGCTCATCCTCCCCCTTCAGAATGTTCTGCAATTGCTCAGAGACCTCCTTGACCCTGGCACTTGGGAGGCAACACACCATCCTGGTGTCTCTTCTGCGGCCACAGAATCTCCTGTCTGTTCTTCTCACAACTGAGTCTTCTGTCAGTATTGCCCTGTTTGACTGTACCCTTTCCCTCTGAGCCTCAGACCTGGTCACAGTGCCACTGACCTGACTGCTACTGCTAGCCCCTGAAAGGTCACCGCCACCTCCCCCCCAACAGTATAACTGTTATTGAGGGGAATGGCCACACGGGAACCCTGCACTATCTGCCTTCCCCCTTTACCTCTTCCGGTGTTCACCCGGCTGCCCGTAGCCTGCACCTTGGGAGGGACCACTTTGCTGCAGCTCTTACCAATGATGTTCTCTGCACCCCGGATGATCCTGAGTACAGTCAGCTCCAGTTCCATGGCGCGGTCTGTCAGGAGCTGCAGGCAGGTGCACTTCTCACAGGTGTAGCCACCAGGGACACTGGAAGGCTCCCTGATCTCCCATATCCTGCAAGAGGAGCATGCCACTGCCCTAACTGCCATTCCTGCTTCCTTTGGTCTGGATAAGAAAGAAAGTAGAGATAAAGAGCACTTACCTACACCACTGCTCAGCCTCCTCACGCTGAAACCTCTCAAACAAAGGCCTCAGCACTTCCACTCTAACACTGGCCCACTCTCTTAGTGGCTGCTTCCTTGTATACCCTTACCTTGCTAGTTGTCCTCCTCACAGCACCCCTTTTTTTGGTCAGAGGAAGTGGGAGGGTGGGAAACATCAATGTAGTGTTTCAGGTTTAACCACACCTTGACACTAGGTTCTCTCTGACCTGCTGTACATTCATGATGACTGTGGCGATGTCTCCCAGAATTCTGCTGCACTGACTCTCAGCCACCCTCTGATTTGCTCATTGTATGTTTTTTTTTCTTTCAATGGGATGCTTCCATAACTTCCCTGGTTAACCAGAGTTGGCTGTTCCATTTCCTGGAATTCTTCTTTCGCATATTGTTAGAGTCACTAACTATTTTCTTAAACCTCTGCCATTGTTCCTTAACCACATTTGCTGCTAAGTTCCTCTTCCAGTTGAGTGCAGTCGCTCTGAATATCACACGCATTCAAATAACGAACCATTAATTTTGTCTCTTTATCATTTTCTCTTCTTTGACCCTATTCACTGGTGTTTTCCATGTTTATGCACCCTGTCCACTCTAGTTTTCATTATCTAAATGGCTGCCCGTATTGATATCATATCCTTTTTCTTTGTAAGTCTACATTTCCCCTCTTCCAAACATTTACCCACTCTAAGTTAGGTGGTTACTTTTCACAGGCACAGACACTATGGGCCGAAGGGCTTTTCTCTGTGCTGTAGGTCTCTATGACTCTAAACAGTTTAAAGCCTACTCAACAGCCCTAGTTCTTCAATTCACAGTGAGACTGCTCCCAGCATGGTTCACGTGAAGCCCATCCCATTAGAACAGTATCCTTCTACCCATCTACTATGAACTGAAACCCATTCCACCCTCACCAATCTTCACAATGCCAGATTTCTCTTGGATTCAGATGGTAATCCAGAGTTTATTCCCTTGGAAGTTCTGTTTTTTAATTTTGCACCTAATCATTCAAATTCTTTCAGCAGAATCTCATTTCTAGTCTGATACAAGTCATTAGAGCCAATGTGGATAACAACAACAGGATCTATCCTGTCCCCTCCAAGTTCCTCTCCAGCCTTGAGGCTTTGTCCTTAACCCTGGCACTGGGCAGGCAACGAAGCCTTCAGGGCTCCCACTCATAGCTGCAGAGAACAGTACCTATGCTCTTAATTATACTGACCCCCACGATGACTATAAGCAGTGGGGGGGCGGGGGGCAAAGAACAAAAAGACAAAGCAGGATGATGTTGTGAGTAAAGTGAGCTAGCGCTAAGCGAGCAAGCAAAGAACCCTGAGATATAGCTTGGTTGCATCCATCAGCTGGATGCCAATCAGTGTCCTTGCTGCAGCATTTTAATGAAAGATGCCCGTGTGCTCCAAACTACCAAACGATATTGTAAATGCATTGGAAATGTGCCATGGGTGTGTGGTGAGGCTGGTTTGTATCTATGTCAATGTCCATCGAAGGGGTTTGCATGGAGTCACTGCCCATGGAGCATGCCCTGAGAGGTTGAAGACTGGTGTTCAAGATGGAGGTGGAGCAGCCAGATAGATTGCTAACTTGGCAAGGGATGCTGGGTACATTGGCCAAGTAAAACTCTGATATCACAAAACCCATACACCAGACACAGTGGCAAACACAGCAGCCAGATGTTAATGACATGAACATAATGTAAAAGGCAACAGTTATCCTGGTGAGACATACACCCAAGAACTTAACCACAAAATAAAGCAGGGCCCAGACAGAAAGGCACGAGGTCCCACTCCACAAAGAAACTAGCAGTATCATGTCATCCAAATGATTGCCTCTGTTTCAAACTGTTAAGTGTATCTCCCTGATTGGCCAGAAATATGGAAAGTTCCAGAAAACCATTGTAAAAGGTATAAAAACAGGGTTAACCTGCGGATCTGGCTCTTGGAGGCTCTTGGAATCTTCGGAGGATTCCTGAGGGGAGCAACATGGAAAGAGGCAGAGACCAGCTGACCATCTAGAGAGAGAGGGGGGAGAGAGAGAGAGAGAGAGAGAGAGAAAGAGGAAGAAAGCAGCTTTGCAGATCCAGAGACACAGCCATAGAGATAGCAACTGCATAAATCTTAAACAGACTCAGGAAGTATTGTAACTTTAAGGGGCCAAATAGAGAAAGGAACAAAAACAGAAGTTGCTGGAAAAGCTGAGCAGGTCTGCCAGCATCTGTGAAGCAAAAATCAGAGTTAATGTTTCCGGTCTGGTGACCCTTCCTCAGTTCTGAGGAATGGTCACCGAACCCAACTAACTGCTCATATATACAAGTTGGAGATTTGTTGCCATCTGATTTCTATCCAGTGGATGGGAGAATAGGAAAATCCATATCAATGAAGTGAGACTAGCTAATACTGACATGCTAAAGCATGCAAATAGCTGCAAATAGGCCATTTGTTGCTCACTGGCAAGATTCCCATCTCACTGTTCAAAACATGATTAGAGAATTAGGCTTTTTGCTTTCAAAGTTGAGAATCTCCTCACTGCTGACATCACCCTTTTTCCATATCCCCCATTTCTTGTCATTGTTTAGTGGCTGGCAAAAGTCAGTTCCCTGTTTAAGCCAAATGCCTCTTCTCATTAGACTACCCTGTCATTTTCTGCTACTGTTTTAAACTTAGCTGGTCCTGAAAACCAAGTAGGAAAATATGGATAAATACTAACCCAGTCACATATTGGCAGTCATTGGCATTGCATGCTCATTCAGCAGTTCACAAATCCCACAGATCATTGCACAGCTTTTATATCTGTCAGTTGCTGTAGACCATCACCTTGTCATGGTCTAATGAGGTCCTTTTGCTGACAGTACATGATCTAGGCACTTGACTTCAGGCATTTACTTGTCTTGTTCCATTCGTTGTCTTACCACATCATCTTATTCTTTCTCTTTTCCTCTGCTGCTCTGTCATTACTGCCTCTTCAGGTCTTATTTGTTTGTCATCAGCTGCCAGCTCCATAAACAACATTTTTTTTTTGGTCTTCTTGTCTTTTCTCCATTCTTTGAAGTGTCTTGAGTTGGTGGAGCCACCAGTTCCACTATCTTGATTTTCAGGCTGAATTTCAGAATATTTGGAACTCTCACAGAGTCATAGAGTTATAGAGCTGTACAGCATGGAAACAGACCCTTCGGTCCACCTCATCCATGCCAACCAGATATCCTAAATTATTCTAGTCCCATTTGCCAACATTTGGCCCATATCCCTCTAAACCCTTCCTATTCATATACTCATCCAGATGCCTTTTAAATGTTGTAATTGTACCAGCCTCCATCACTTCCTTTGGCAACTCATGCCATACACACACCACCCTCTGCATGAAAATGTTGCCTGTTAGGTCCCTTTTAAATCTTTTCCCTCTCACCTTAAACCTATGCCCTCTAGCTTTGGACTCCACTACCCTGGTGAAAAGACCTTGGTTATTCACTGTATCTATGCTCCTCATGATTTTATAAACTTTTATAAGGTCAACCCTCAACCTCCAACGCGCCAATGATAATAGCCCTGGCCTATTCAGCCTCTCCCTGTAGCTCAAACCCTCCAATCCTGGTAATATCCTTGTATATGTTTTCTGAACCCTTTCAAGTTTCACAACATTCTTCCTACAGCAGGGAGACCAGAATTGCAACAGTATTCCAAAACTGGCCTAACCAACATCCTGCACAGGCACAACATGACCTTCCAACTCCTATACTCAATGCACTGACCAATAAAGGCAAGCATATCAAAAACCTTCATCTCTATCCTATCTACCTGTGACTCCACTTTCAAGGAACTATGAACCTGCATTCCAATGTCTTTTTGTTCAGCAACACTCCCCAGGACCTTACCATTAAGTATGTAAGTCCTGCCCTAATTTGCCCTTCCAAAATGTAGCACCTCACATTTATCTAAATTAAGTTCCATCTGCCACTCCTCAGCCCATTGGCCTATTTGATCAAGGTCCCATTGTACTCTGAGGTAACCTTGTTCGCTGTCCACTACACCACGAATTTTCGTGTCATCTGCAAACTTACAAACCATACCACCTATGTTCCCATCCAAATCATTAATATAAATGACAAAAAACAGTGGACCCCGCACCGTTCCTTGTAGCACACCACTGGTCACAGGCCTCCAGTCTGAAATGCAACCCTGCACCATCACCCGCTGTCTCCTACCTTGGAGCCAGTTTTATATCCAAATGGTTAGTTCTCCCTGTATTCCGTGTGATCTAACCTTGCCAACCAGTCGAATTTTAGTGATTACAGGCTCACTTGAACTAATCTCTCCTCAGAAGATAGTCCTGCATTCCCAGTATCAAACTAATGAACCTCTGCTACAGTCCCTCTACAGCAAATAAATTATTTATTAAGTAGGGAGACCAAAACTGCACACAATACTCCAGGTGTGGTCTCACAAAGGCCTTTATAACTGCAACATTATTTCTGAAATCAAATCCTCATGCAATGAAGGCAAATGTACCATATGCCTTCCTAAATGCTTGCTACAACTGCCTGTTTACTTTCATTAACTGGTGTATAAGGACACCTAGATCCCTTTTTATATCCACATTTTCCAATATATTACAATTAAAGTAATACCCTTGCTTGCTGTTTTCAGACCAAAATTTATAACTTCACATTTAACCACGTTGCACCACATCTGCCATGTATTTGCACGCTTGCTCAATTTGTTTAAACGAAATTGAAGCCTCCTTGAATCCTTCACACAACTCATAATCCTGCCCAGGTTTTACAGTAATCTGAGTTAAACGTCCAACTGAGTTTAATGCAACAAATTATATTCCTTGTTCATATGGGTAAACCAGAAAAGCTGGGTACAATTGTAGCAGATTCTCTGGATTAAAAATATCCTTATCATATAGAATCCCATAATTAATTCCTGTCAAGTGTCCATTTCTCAGTGTTTGAAATCATCAAATTAATCTTATTAGAATGGTCTTCTCCTCCCACATATAAATTAAAGCTTAGACATATTTAGTGACCTTTTAAAACAAATTATAGAAGGATGAATTTTATGTAGCATTTTTAAATGCAGACATTTGTTTTTCTTCCTTTTTATCATGTAACATCAGGGATTAATCTGAAACATATTTTTGGGGCAAATTTCAGTTCCATTTTCATCCTTAGGAAACTGTTCCCCATCAATATTTGGACATCCAAATCACAACAAAAATCATTTTGCTTTATGTTTTTCACTGCATATGTTTTTGAACTGCACAAAGTACTGTTTGTCTTCGGGTAACGGAAGGGATTTTACTTGCCAATTTATTTTTTTTCTGTACAGCAAATAATCCCCATTGAGGCCCCCGACTTTAAAAAGTAGGTAATGATATAAATTTCTCCTATATTTGAAGTTGTAGTTTCTATTCCCATAAATTAGCAAATCAAAGACAACATTAAAGACTTAAATACTTCATCTGTGATTTCCAGAAGCAATCTGTGGTGTTGTTTGATAACAATCAAATATCACGAGTACAAAACTTCAAATGCCAACTCTGACAGCAAATGACAGATGTGCAATTATGTACGAAATGGTTCAAACTTTTTATTGATTGTTTACTTCAATTAAAACATGTTTATCACGTATAGGGTAGGCTTAATACAGACACTATAACTTTGTATAAAGAGAACTTCATTCAGAATAATTTTTTCAACAACTAGCGACAAAAGGAATTGATTTTTTTTCTGTTTTTTTTTAAATTAAACTATTATTAGTTTAAATGGTGATTGCTCAGGTCACTTCTTGGGAGAACTTGTGGATAAAAGAGCAGATACTTAGAGGGAGCTAAATTAGCAAAGAAGTGAAATGATTGGATTGCTCCTGAATCATTTTCCTCCCCCTGAAAGGCCCAATAGTTCCTCCAAAATTAGTTACCTCACTGAGATAAATCCCATTCACTACATAATCCATAAGTGATGATCAGTGATGTTTTGTTTGTAAAATCAGCTTGTTGGGTCAAGTAGTAATGGGTTCAGTAGAAATAAGTGAGGCAATGGCCTAGTGGTATTATCACTGGACTGTTAATCCAGTGACCCAGATCACATTCTGGGGACCTCAGTTTGAATCCCACCATGGCAGATAACGGAATTTGAATTCAATAAATAGTTGGAATTAAGAATCTAATGATGACTGAGAATCTATTGTCAATTGTGGGAAAAACCCATCTGGTTCACAAATATCCTTTAGGGAAGGAAACTGCCATCCTTACCTGGTCTGGCCTACATGTGACTCCAGACCCACAGCAATGGGGTTGACTCTTAACTGCCCTCTGGGCAATAAATGCTGCCTGGCCAGTGACACCCTCATCCTGTGAATTAGTAAAGGAAAAAAAAATTGGCTTCCAACAATTTTCCACTTAGAAGCTATTTTTAAAACAAAATTTGCATTTTACATATTTGATGTATACACAATGTACAGACTAACAAACAAAGACGTACGTACATATATTGAAGCATTAGCATTTCACTTGACACCTAATTGGCACACAAATGTTAATTTATTTTCAACGTTTGATGTTAATTTATTTTCAACGTTTGATGAAAATGCAAAAATATACTTTTGAAAAAAGAACAAGCTAGCTTCTTCTAAACTGCATGAAAGTTTCCGGGCTTACATTTTTCTTCTTCCTCCTATAGCTGATACATCCTCTTAAATTTCATGTTCCTGTTATTATAACTATGCCAAACACATCTCCTGAATCAGTTTATGTATCCCTCTGTAGAAATGGACCTTAAACTTCTTGAGACAGACAATTCTCTTATAATAGTTTTCTTGTGATTTTCATTTAACATTTAAATCACTGGCTGAAGCACTTATGGAGTTAATATATAATTTGAGATTGAAAATTCACCAATATGTTATTCCATTAAATTGTTTCCGTAGACATAACTGGGGAACATTTTTCCAGGATTTTATAAAATGTAGACCACCACGTATCTCTGCAAATATAAAATAAAAGATGGATCCAATTAATTTATCAATAACAATAAAAATGCTGCACCAACTCAATGCATTAGATCAACTATTCCTTGCTCAACAAGTCCTAATCATTATAGTCTTATCCACAAATTAATACTTTGGTCACTTAAAGCATAATTTCTAATACTGGACCATCTTTATCATGATAACTATTAAAAATATTTATTCCCCTTGATTTTAAAATAGTGCACAGAAATACACAGCAGATCTTTCTTCCCATTTTTTTCTAAGTGAGTAGTAAATGCTGTTCAAATTATTGGGCTGGAGTTTTTCTCTGAAAGTGAGGACTGTGAATTGTTGTATTTCCAAATTCAACATATCTGTCGCAGGAGAAAGTGTTAAAGAGTATGATTTTCATTTCAGGAGGCAGATGCAAGTGCAGGATGGTATACTGCCCTTGGAGAGAGACCAGGGGCAGCCACAGGCTGCCTGGACTTTGTCCCAGTTGTTTTGTTTGATATTATGTCCTCTCGCCCTCAGCCTTCACACCCTATCACACCTACATGCTCTGGCCATTCCCTATCTATGCCACTTCACGCCCCTCAATTCACTGTCATGGCTATTTATAACTTTCATGCAAACTTAATGCCAACTCATGCCACCTTATGCATCTCCACCTACCCATGACAGCTCTGGATAGCCTCTCCTCCCTTATGCCGTCCCACTCTCTACCCCGTTGCCAACTTACCAAGTATCCACCATAGGCAGACCTCGAATTCCATGTTGAGCTGAGATAAAAAACTTAAATATATTTTACAAATTGCATTGCAACAAACACTCAAGTCCATGAAAATCGACTCATTATATTTAAATATCCTTAACTACTTGATCCCTTCTAAAGGGAAACATTTGCATTTATTACCACACATCATAGACAGCTAACCTTTTAATATAACCTCTTTGAAGTGTTAATCAGACTGTGAATCTGCAGTCTCCCACTGAGATAATGATAGTGCATGGAAATCAAGCATTTATAATAAAATTTAGGATAATATTATTAATCAACTATTGAAACTGCTGAAGATTTTTCCAATTCTCATGGACAAAGGCAGGCAGCTACTTTCAATTTTAAGTGCTTGATAGTTCTACAGATTCTACATGCTCTTCATGAACATTTACAGCCTCCCTAAATATTCATAACTCCCACAGTGTAAAAACATGGGGCTTATTCAAGCTTAACAATGAATTAAAATGACAAAAAAACCAAAAGAACTGCAAGTGCTGGAAATCTGAAACAAAAACAGAAATGGCTGGAAAATCTGAGCACGTTCTGCTGAGTCTGGGTTTCCGTCTTGTGGGAATCATGTTCTGGCACTATTTCTCTCTTCCCGCAAAACAAAAAATAGGATCTGTTAGAAACAGGGATGGGACTTGTGGATCCACGCCCTGTTCACCATTTTAAACAGTCCCCATGACTCCGATAAAATTTGAACTAATAACTCAATCATTTAGAATGAGTGGCTTGCCACTGAAACCTTCAAGCATTGTAATCTTTCTTTTATGAACTAAATCCAAAATCCATGTTTAAGCTTTGTTTCTTTCCTTTTGTAACATTCTAATACCTTGTTTTATGTAAAATTTGTAAAATATGTATAAAATGGTGAAATTATTTGTGGAGGAACAAATTGTTATACACAATGAGTTCATATGTTCCTATTAAATAAAAACTGTACACTACATAATTACTCCAAGAGGCAAACCAAGAGGATTTTCACCAATGTCAAAACAGGCTTTAATCAAACAGAAAATTAACTGTTCCAAAGCAGACATATTGGATTCGAAATGTTAACTTTGTTTATTTTTCCACAGAAGCTGCCAGGCCTGTTGAGTTTCTCCTACGGGTTTCTGTTTTTAGTATAAAAACCCAGCTGTGCTATTGCAAT
The DNA here is from genome assembly GCF_021869965.1 of Rhincodon typus. NCBI lineage: Eukaryota > Metazoa > Chordata > Chondrichthyes > Orectolobiformes > Rhincodontidae > Rhincodon > Rhincodon typus. The sequence continues at coordinate 53,263,722 of NC_063344.1, forward strand.
GCTCTTCTGTTAACATGTTAAAGCTCAAGTATTCCAGGTGAAGACACACCTGTACAAGCCTCTAAGATCTCCGCACTCTTTCAAATCTGCTCTCCGATATTCATTTATCAACTTTTGTCAACTGCCAAGGTTGTAAATGGCCCTGGATGTCCTTCCCGAAACCTCTATCCTTTTCTCCCTTAAGATGGTCATTAAAACCGATCTTTTTCTGGCCTTGTGACCCAATAGCTATTCCATCAAATCTGGTTCGATTAGATGACTGTCTCAGTGAAACATACTATATAAATGCAAATTGTAGTTGTGAGTAAGCACATCCTAAGGTCATTTTGAGCATCACAGCTGTTGGAAATATCAGCTTTGACCGCTGCTTGGCTCCTTTCCTTTTCAAGCTCTCCAGGTTATTCCAAAGTCTGAGAAATACAGCATGAAATGGTTAAGCTCTTTCCTCCTTTGGTAAATAGTTCTACAAAAAGGTTAGATAAAGCACAAACAACCACAAGAAATCATAATGCCCCTTTGAGGGAAAGAAACAGCCATCTTTACCTGGTCTGGCCGACATGTGACTCCAGATCCACAGTAATATGGTTGACTCATAACTGCCCTCTGAGCAATTAGGGATGGGTAATAAATGCTGCCCTAGTCGGTGGCGCTGTCATCCCGTAAATGAATAATAAAAATCACACAGACCCCTTTCACCAGGGCACCCAACACTTAGTCAACCCACATCCCAAGCACACTGATGTCCTGCCACAGCACTTGGCTTGCCTCCTGACCTCTTCCCAACTGCCTCTCCCTCGCTGGCTGGGTCCACCCATGAACTAGTTCCCACCCTGAGATCAAACTGACACTAACCTCTCACTCACTAAATTGTAAATTTACACTTGAGCCATCACATTGTACCTAACCCCTGACTACCCCACCTCATTCACTTACCTACCAACTCACTCATTGTCCATCTGTCACCCTAACCCCTCACTCACATGTCACCCACTTACACCCTGGTCCCTCACTCAACCCATTTGCTACCCTATGCTCTCATCCAGTTGCCACTAGTCACCACATTACCAAAAGGATGTGGATGCTTTGGATAGGGTGCAGAGGAGGTTCACCAGGATGTTGCCTGGTATGGAGGGTGCTAGCTATGAAGAGAGGTTGAGGAGATTAGGATTATTTACATTAGAAAGACGGAGGTTGAGGAGGTTCCTGATTGAGATCTACAAAATCATGAGATGTATAGCCAGGGTGGATAGCAAGAATCTTTTTCCTAGAGTGGGGACTCAATTACTAGGGGTAACGATTTCAAGGTGAGAGGGGAAAAGTTTAAGGGAGATATGCATGGAAAGTTCTTTACGCAGAGAGTCGTGGGTGCCTGGAACGCGTTGCCAGCAGAGGTGGTAGAGGCAGACACGATAGTGTCATTTAAGATGAATCTAGACAGATACATGAATGGGCAGGGAGCAGAGGGATACAGATCCTTGGAAAATAGGTGACAGTTTAGATAGAGGATCTGGATCGGCGCAGGCTTGGAGGGCCGAAGGGCCTGTTCCTGTGCTGTAATTTTCTTTGTTCTTTGTTCTTTACCCCATCACCCATCTGCCACCCTAGCCCTTTCACAGCTGGCACCCTATCTTCTTACCTATCTGTCTCCCACCCCTTGTCTGCCAACATACCCCCTCACCCACTTACCTTGCTGTTAAAGTGGCTTTGGGACCTTCAAAGGTGTTGCTTGCTGCAAAAAAAGAGAGGTGATCAACATGAAAGAAAGGAAGACTTCTCTAAGCTTCACTCCAATGTGGCTTGCAGCCTTGTCTATGTTGAGATGGATCCTGCATCAGATACTGGGGCTAAAAGATTGGTCAAAGGTGAGGAGGGAACATTTTGTCCAGTCTGGGTTGGAGAGAGAGATTTCAACCTGGATCAGAAGATTTGTGCCGACACACCAACAGCTAAACATCACGGCCAGAAATTCCTATTTAGGTGCTTTCAGTCAGTAAATCTCCATCATTCTTTGATCAACCCCTCCCTCCAACCCACTGCCTTATTCATATTAATACGCAGAATAATTATAGCTGGAAAGCTTAGAATTTGAAAACGCGAGGCTACAATTGAACTCCAAACCTCAAAATCCCACAAGCAAGGAATAAATGATTTTTCAAATTGGTCTTGGAATTTCAAATTGTTCCTGGTGAACACCAACTGCTCAAATTAATGCCACATGTTGAATTCATATGGCCGGTTGGTATTTCCAGTTATATTATTGACTCCAATAGTGACAAGGTCCTGCTACAGAATAAAAGACAATTTTCAACATGTGTACTTCAAATAGTTGGATTCACTGATGTCATCTTCCATAAATACATGACAAAACGATGAGAAAAACTAATGTAAGATAACAAGGTGCAGAGCTGGATGAACACAGCAGGCCAAGCAGCATCAGAGGGGCAGGAAAGCTGACGTTTCGGGCCTAGACCCTTCTTCAGAAATGGGGGAGGGGAAGGGGATTCTGAAATAAATAGGGAGGGGGGGAGGCAGATAAAAGATGGATAAAGGAGAAGATAGGTGCAGAGGAGACAGACAGGTCAAAGAGGCGGGGGTGGAGCCAGTAAAGGTGACTGTAGGTGGGGAGTTAGGGAGGGGATAGGTCAGTCCAGGGAGGACGGACAGGTCAAGGAGGCGGGATGAGGCTAGTAGGTAGGAGAAGGGGTTGGGGCTTGAGGAGGGAGGAGGGGATAGGTGGGAGGAAGGACAGGTTAGGGAGGCGGGGACAAGCTGGGCTGGTTTTGGGATGCGGTTGGGGGAGGGGAGATTTTGAAGCTTGTGAAGTCCACATTGATACCATTGGGCTGCAGGGGTCCCAAGCTTGGTCGGGAAACCAAGCGGAGGCTCGGGGACCGCTTTGCAGAACACCTACGCTCGGTTCGCAATAAACAACT
>NC_063344.1:53271654-53319789 GCF_021869965.1 Rhincodon typus
ATTTTCTGAAGAAAGGTCTAGACCCGAAACGTCAGCTTTCCTGCTCCTCTGATGCTGCTTGGCCTGCTGTGTTCATCCAGCTCTACACCTTGTTATCTCATGCACAATTCTCTTCAAGTTATGTGCAATTGTCTCTCCTTCCAACTCTACAGCCCCTGTCCCCACTATTTGACACTGGATTGAAGTTATACTCCAGGCAGCATGTAAAGACCTAATTTCCAATGTAAATCTTGCTAGAGAATATCGCCAAGCAGGATTCTTATTGACAGGTCCAGATGATATTATAAACCATTGATAAGGAGCAAAAGCATCGTCTGCAATTGGTTATCTTTCAACATTGAAGTAATTTGTGTTTATGATGTATCCTGGTTCAATGTGATGGGGTTTTTCTGTTCAGTCAAGTATTATTCCAGCTGTCATCGTTCTCAAATCTTTGATCTACAATGAGATTTACACAAACAGATTAACCAGCTGTTGTCAATCCTACAAGTTTATAATAATATGTGGACTAATCCAAAATATTCTATATTTCACAAACATAACTTATGTATATCTTCATACTGCATACATTTTCTCTCCTTTTTATTTCCAAGCTTTCTTATAAAGATATGTCAAGACAAGATGAGGGCAGCATGGTGACTCAGTTGTTAGCACTGCTGCCTCACAGCACCAGTGACCTGTCATCGATTGAAGCACTGGGCAACTGCTTGTGTGGAGTTTGCACATGCTCCCCATGTCTGTGTGTGTTTCCTCCCACAGTCCAAAGATGTGCTGGTTAGATGGATTGGCAATGTTAAATTGCCCAGTGTCCAGGGATGTGCAGGCTAGGTGGGTTAACCATGGGAAATGTGGTATTATGGAGATAGGTTGGAAGTCTGGGTGGGATGCCCTTTAGAGGGTCGGTTTAGACTGAATGGGCTGAATGGCTTCTTTCCACTGTAGGGATTCTATGATTCCATGATTCTAAGTAAAATCTCTTCTCAAATTGTGAGCAATAGTCTTTTCCAAACTCTTTCACCACCACCCGATATTTCCTAAATTACAATACAAACTTATAGCCAAGAACTTGATACAGTGGTGGGAGCATTCCTACCTCTGGGCTAGAAGCTTTGGGTTCAGGTTCAACCTGAGGACTTGATGGGCAGCAAAGGTATATCACAACATAACCAAACTAGCTGACTGTAAACCTGTAATTCTTTCTGATATGGCTGTGTTTGGAGGGAAGGGCTGGAGACATCAGCCAGAACCATTAGTGTGCTGCAGCACAACTGTTTCTCCACATTAAAATCCTCCATATGTTGGTACTTGCCAAGAGAAAGCTTCATTCTTGTTCCAAGGGACTACCTCAACACTTTCTTATCCATTTGCTTGCCTGTGTTTTGTTGAAAGTTAGCTTGTTACCACTCGTTTGTGAAATGGCATTACCATTTTAAAATCCAGCACAAACGGTCATCATGGATTGGAGAGACAGCACACCAAAGACGACAAATGGCATTGAGTCAAAAATCAAAAGGAGAAGAGTTAGGAGAAAAATTGGGAATAAGTACCTGTTAGGAAATAAAGGGAGAGGATCATGGAACAGCGAAAAATTACAGGACCTGATGTAATCAATGGAGCAGGAACAACCGGGAAGGGAACCACCAAAACCACATTTTCCTTTCAACTCTCCTCCAATGGTAGGCTATAGCCATTAATGACTGTTTTATCACTCAACAGCACATCATATACCCGTCATCTCCCAAACACAAGAGGAAGGACAGAGAGTGAATGACAACATGAAGACAGGAAAGACAGTAATATTTTTCTCAAACTCCACTGCGCATAATGCACTCTCAAAGACTCAAAATATAAACTAAACCTTTCACATATTGTTTTTCTTTTAATGAGAAACCGAAATGAAAGGGTAAGAATCACAGTGCAGCATATCATCTATGATAAAAACATTGGAAAAGAAACCCAAAGTGAGGTTGAAAGCTTGCAGATGACTGGCTGTTAAAGAATTTTTACACTTGTAAGACCCTGGGATAGAAAGAGTTTTACCAATAGATGGTGCGATGAATATGAATTTCTGTATGATAATGTTGCAAAACAATATTAAACACTGAGCACAGGAATCATCCAGGGATTGCTTATTTACATCTGATCCAAATATTAACTGTGGACTGTGAAATGTGTCCCATCCTATCACTTAACCAGAAGAACTAGATGTCGCACAAGATCTTATTAAATATTTTAACACAATACAACATATAGCAAAATAAGAGAAAAATGAAATGCTAACTTCTTTGATGCTCTGAGCTTTAAGCTCCAAGACTAGTTATACTGCCATTTTCATGTTGATAAGCTCAGAAATGCAAAAGTTGATGTATAACTCTGGAATCAAATCATCAACTAGACTCCTAAACAAACCAGAGGCAGGGGTGGGAAACTTCAGAATTTGGAGACTGCAAAAAAGTCCAGTCTAACTCTTGTGTACTGCAATACTAGACTTTATAATGTATCAGGAATTTGGAGAAACTCAATATTTATAAAATGTAATTTCCAAAACTTACTAGTATCATAATGCTTCTCAGTACCATCAGTAACAAAACCTGTTACACAGTTTAATTTGTTTGTGTGGTTAACTGTATTAACCAAGCTGACTAGTTGTACATTGGATGCCAGTCTTACATTGTTATCTACGATATTGCTGTATCTTCACAAAATAGTTATAGGTGCCAATTCAACGTAAACTGTGTTTAAAATAGGCAAGTGGAGGGCATTAACTGGAGGTTTCCCTGTGCCCCATATAAACAGACAGAGACTGCAGCTGTGATGGCTGGACTGGGAGGGTATGCTTACAATGTACAACTCTGTTAATAAATATAAAAAAATGTGGAAAGATTAGCTCCAGATCTATCCTTCACCAGCTGGTTTTCTGGGCTGGAACAAAAAGCTTCCTGCTCATATAACAAATTAACATTAAAATACACTATTTTCTATTCAAAAGACTGAGAATCATCAAGACAATATGGGATCAATTTTAATGGCCATTGTCCAGAGAGAACAGTGCATGGAAGGGCTCATGATCAGGACAAATTCATTTGCTGTCTCTCAGCTACAATTTACCTTCACTAACTTAGGAATTGATTATAACTCCCTGAGCTGCAGGTGGGGAAATAATTTAAATTTCAAAGTTGGAGACCAAACTTTTTACAGGTAGTCCTGGATTGCAAACGGGTTCTTTAAAATTGAAACTGTGCATGGGATCATGTTCGTAAGTACCAGCTTTTGTAAGTCCAATGTTCTGAAACAGGGAATGCCCATATTGGCACTGCAATAGTATTTGACGCCCCCATTTAGAGGACCTATGCAAAACAATCATGTACATCTTATCCTTGGTGACAGTCCATGAAATGGCAAGAAAAAGAGGGGTAAATTTGGGAAAATAAGTCCTTAAGGCCTCACTGCCTCAAGTCTCTTCCACAACACACCCCAAACCATGATAATTCCCATGACATCCCTCCTCCATCCTCACGAACCTTGCTGGAGACCTTGACATGTTCCACAACAGTGGCCTGACAATTTACCAAAGTCCCACACTTGCCCTCTGTCATTGGCACAATTTGCAATGGCTGCAGCCGAGAGAGTTTTACAGTATTCCATCAGAGACAGAGTTACGATCTTTGAATCGACATATGCCAGATGGCCAATAGGATTGCTGCTGGCTTTGCTGGCTACATTCTCAATTCCTGACCCAACAATGACCCACGTGTGCCTGAAAATACCAGTACGGCTTTGGATCTTGAAACTTTGGTAAATTAAATCGTTGGTAACTCTGAATGCTTTTGTATAATTTCATCAAGAGAATATTTGGCTCCTGAACTAAAAACTTTTAGAAGAAAAGTAAAAACATAGTTTTTGGAGACAAGCCATATGCAGTGTCAAAGGTTAGCATGAGTCAAAGATTCATTGGCAATTAGGCATTGGAAAAAACATTTTTCAGTTCAAGACTTCAGCCGCGTGGCATCTAAAACAGTGGGACAATTGAGGCAAGAAACTCTGCAGCTTCAAAATATTCAAATTACTTCAGTGAACCCAAGGGTTATATTTTCAAATATTTTAACCTGTTTATAGTTTACTTATCTGAGTTTATACCGAAAAAGATCTTACTTTCACTTCAGCACCCCTTTTGTGATCTCAGAACATTTGATACAGCAGCACTTATGAATAACACCTGTTAACCTCAGCAGGAAATAATTTGAAGGTGATCTGTTATTGGCAGGCTTTTGTTACTTCCAGGCCTGACTATTCCAATTCTCTCCTGGCTGGCCTCCCATCTTCCACTTTCCATAAACTTGGGTTCAAGCAAAGCTTGCTGCCTGTATTCTAACTAGCACCAATTTTCACTCACCCATCACTGCCATGATTTACATTGGCACCAGATCTATCAATACCTCAATTTAGCAGTACTCACCTGTATTCATTACCCTCCAGCACCTTGTCTCTCCCTATCTCTGTCAACTCCTCCACACCATTGACCTTTTGTGAACTCTGCAACTTTCTAGCTCTGGTTACTTCCGCATTCTCTCACACCTTTCATCCTGTTATTGATAGTCACCTTAGTCGTTGATGCCCTAGGTCCTGATTTTCCTCCTTAAACCTTTCTGCCTTTCCATGTTCTGCACTCTCTTCATGAGTTGACTCTTGTCAAGCTTTGAATCACCTGTCTCAAGCATTGGCTCCAAGTGAATTTTTGTCTGATTACACTGCTGCAAAAAGCCTTGGATTTTTTTTCCCTATGTCGAAGATTCAATGCAAATGTAATTTGCTTTGATTGATGGGTAATATTAGGGCTTGAGTTTTGCTGAGTCTTCACTTGTAAATCTGGTGAGTAATACTTAGATGCGGAAGTCACACCCCACTTCTGACAGGTCCAAATTTTGTCGGTAGGAAATAGAGGGAAGGCCATAATTTATACAGGTGGAAAACTCAAACTAAAATGGGACATATGTAGTTAGTGTTCAGTTCAAACTATTTGCTTATTACAAAGGCCTTAATCTGTAATATGTGGTTCTTGACTTGTTTAAGTCAACATAACCATTCTTGAATAACAAATGAGGCCTATATAACTATCAGCTATCACTGAGAGTCTAAAACATCTTCTACTTTACTGCTTTAATTGATAAAGCATTTGCTGTTAGTTAGAATTCAAGTAGCTTCTGATTATACAGGTTCAATGGAATTCATTGTTCCTCAATTATTATTGTGCCATTATGAATGTTTGGCTGATTTTTAAAATTACAGATGTCTCAGCAAGTTTTCTGAGTTCGTACCTTGACAGACAACTTAAGGAAGCTATTAAAGGATTATTTGTGTTTGCTGGGGGATCTGAATATAAGCTGGGACAGACTGCTGTACTTGGTCATTGAAGTTTATTTTTCTGGATTACCGCATCTCCTGACGTCTGCTCCTGATGGATACCAAGTGAGTGACTACAGATGTACTATGGAGCGCACAAGCAACTATGGGTGTGGGTGACAGACATGAATTTATATTGAGTTGGCATGAATGGTATATGGGACTACGATGCAGTGGGTTTGGGCTGAGTCACTGTGGGAGCTGAGGCTTAAAAGACATAAGAACAGGAAAATCTCCAAGAAGACTGAGGCAGCTCATCTAACACTGTCGTCCCGACATTCTTTATCCTTCGTTTGCAGATCCAATATCATCCTGCAACTATTAAGTAGGGGAAATGGCCTAGTGGTATTATCGGTGGACTGTTAATCCAGACACCCAGGTAATGTTCTGGGACCTGGGTTTGAATTCCACCGAGGCAAATGGTGGAATTTGAATTCGATAAATATCTGGATTTAAGAGTCTGATGACGACCAAGATTCTATTGTAGATTATTGGGAAAAACCCATCTGGTTCACCAATGTCCTTTAGGGAAGGAAACAGCCATCCTTACCTGGTCTGGCCTACATGTGATTCCAGATCCACAGCAATATAGTTGATCTTAACTGCCCTCTGGGCAATTAGGGATGGGTAATGAATGCTGGCCTAGCCAGTGATGCCCTCATCCCATGAATGAGTTTAAGAAACTCCACCCTTGGAGCAAAAATCATGCAACACAAGGTCAGCTCATCTGAAAAGTCAAAATATTTCTCAGCCAAGGCTATCAACCAATTGCTAACAATGACTTTGCTAGTATTACAACTACTGTAAACATATCAGCACTACCTAATGCTCTGCACCATGTAAAACAACCAGAGCACAAACAACAGTGTTCAATTGAAGAAATTCTGCTTCCTGGAAAATTTCAGGGTAGCTTTCACTTGGGAAAATTTGGGACGATGGAAGTCATGCCTGCTGTACAATCTTCCTACTTTTATCAAAACATATGCACAAGTTCTTCCAAGTAACCTCTTTCGTAAAAAAAATTACATTCTTAGATATATTTATTCATTTTTAAAAGAAAAAAAAATTGAAACCCATTCTGAAGATCCCATTGGCAGACCCCAACTGAGTAGTCATTCTGTTGCCATCACTTAGGAGATTAATGTTTGCAATTCTGCACTGCAAACAGCAAGTACTTATATCATCATTTTTGCAGGCATGTTGTTCTCGAGGGGTCAATGGATAGCTCTGAAGTTGCAATCCTGTTGTTTGCAATAGAACTGCATCAGGGCTCATGAGCTGTTCCCTATAATTAAAGCTACTGAAGCAACCAAATAAAGAGATAACATCTTTGTTGGCAAAACACTGATCTTTTCATACTTAAACAAAACACATAATCATAGCAAATAGTAAATGCAAAAATCTAGTTATGACTAATTTATGACTTACCTCTTGAATTCACACCACCCAGGAGAATTACAAATCATTCCACAGGTATATGAAAGGTTTCAAATTGTCCTTACAATGCTGCCTGAATTTTTAACAAACAAATTCATTTCTAACAGTTTCACTGCACTGCTGTAAACAGACCATGTCAATTATGTGCACAAAGTTATCCATAACTTTGCCTTATAAAGTCATGAGACCAGCATTTTAATCTGTCTGCAGTAAACTGTATACTGGATTGTTAAAATATCAAACTACAGTACTATATTCTTCAGATTGATTGACTATTAAGCAAAGAAAATGTTTTACAGACTAAAACAATTAAAATAATGTGGGATATTTAAGGACCCTCCAGTTTGCAAAAAAATGTTAAAATTTAAACAGTAAACTTACCACTGGTTTCTCAGCTGTTAGTATAGCAGGCACTTAAAGCTCCTCTTAACTCACTTGGTAGTCAAACATATATTATAACTCGTGATCCTACTGACAGGACCTCAAAGACATTTTAAATAGCCTAATAGGTAGTGCGTCCATTATTGACTCTTCAGTCAATAGAACACATTGGCCAAATTGTTGAGGGTCTTAAAAGGTAAATGTAAAAGCACCTTGCATGGCAAGGTCAAACAGATGTGCCCTTCCAAGCTCCAGAAAAATAATCTAGTCCATTGCCTTCTCAGAATATCTCTCCAACCCTTAGCCCTGAAGTATCTGACCCTAAGGTGGCTATAAATCTCCTTATGTCCCTCAGACCTGCACAGCTAGCCAATTAGATGATGTCTGGGCCACTCAACATTTCACCAGATTCTTGTCTGGCAAGTTGTACAAGGAATCGTGTTTGGCCCAACAGCTCACAAAATAATATCAAAATGAAATCTCTCTTCAAAATGGTTCAGCCATCCTAAGGTCAATGGAAATCAGTGGAAAATCAGTGGCCCATCCAATTTTAAAATGCCCATTGATGCATTTACAATTCCATGGAAGTATAAAGGGTGGAAAAATGCAAATAGTATTGATTGAATTCAATGGAGCTCTGTTACAGCATTTGCATGTTCAGTGAGAGTGTCTCTTTCCAGGTTAGAAGTTGTCAAGCTACTTTCTATCAGTAGCTTCTGCTGCTGCTTCATGCCTTTGCATTACTACAAGAAATCTGTCTGAAATATGAGGTGTGGTGTATTTAAAACTGACATTCCAAATTTGGTTTCACAGCCTGTGCATTTTGATAGGAGTGGCCACTTAGCTCCTTTTTGATAACTAATGAAAGGAAAACTGATGTGTATCCACTTTGTTTACTGTGAGTACATTAACACTGCATTAAGAAATTGTCAATCTTTAACTTGAACTTAATGATCCACTCAGAATTGACTATCATTGGTTAAGACTTTGCGTTACAATTTCTGAACTTGATTTTTCAACAAATGCAAATGAGGTGGATAGACACACCCACATGCTTTCAGATAAAAAGAGAATATTGTCAAAAGAAACTTCAGCTTTGTCATCTCCTGTAATTTAACTTTGGCAAATATAAAGTGAACCCTCTCAAAAGACGGAAGGGATACCTGTCAATAAAATCATAAACAATAAATATAAAATTTGTATTGAACTAGCTGGTTATTTTCTAAGAACATTTATTCAAATGCTGGCTATCCCTTTAAAATCCCTTTATTTTAAATGCGCATTTTTCTGGATTAGTCAGTTGTGTCTGTCCTCAATCTATTGTGCCTATTGCGTTTCTGGCGAATGAATTTCAATCCCAATTTACCTATAGACAGCGCGATGTCTTTGTTACAAACACCCTCTTACATTGTTGTCCAAACAATTCTCAGAAATGAAGCTTGAAATTAACTAAAAACTGCTTACAGCTTTTTAGCTATTAGTGTCATTTGTCTCTGGAAACACTCACCATAAGCAATGGTGGTCTAACATGAACCCTTAATTTATCAACTTGCATTTTATCAGCTACTAGTTTGTAAGGCTACTATAATTTGCCCCATTGAAAGGGTTTTCATGCTCATCTTTCACTGACCTATTCCCTATCTTTTTACCTATGAAGACAATGTCTATATCTCTTTTATGCCTTTTTGTTCCTTTTTCTTTCAAAATGTCACTTGTTGCACACCTATATCACTTGTCAGTTAACCATCTGCTTTTTTCCATTCTACTACTTTATAGGTTATGCCATTTCCTCTGTTGTGTGCATGTGTTCCTGAAACTCAACTCCTCCTTGTGCTCCTTTTAAAATGCCATTCATCTTTAATATCTATTAATTCTGAGACAGATATCACACATAAGATCTCGCTGTGTTCATTCTCTTCACAGAGACTGAACTGTTTAGTCATCCAAACATTTTCAGTTGTTTCAGATTTTGAAAGTGGATTTTGCTTCATTTATCCATATTGAGAAAAATGCTAAAACATCAAACATCTTCTGGTCACATAATTGAATTTATGGTAAGAAGATCTTTATTTGTGAGGTTAATTGCTCTTTGGCTATCCCACATCACTGCATGTGTAAGGAACATAACAACATAAGAAATAGAAGCAGGAGTATACCATACAATGTCTTGAGCCTGATTTGCCATTCAACACAACCATGGCCAATCGTCTGTCCGAACTCCTGCTCCCAAAATCAATACAGTCTCTTAGAAAGCAAACATTTTTCCATTTCAAGCTTAGTCATTCTCAGAGGTGCAGTACCTACAATCCTCACAGTCTTCCGAACCAGCACATTTCTCTATCTCAGTCCTAAGTGATCAACCCTTTCCTCTGAGACTGTGTCCCTAGGTTCCCTATCCATATAAAAATAACATCACAGTGCCTATCTTATCAAGCCCCTTCAGAACTCAAGATGTTTCAAAGGAATCACCTCTCAACCTTCTGAAAATCCACACAGTATAGGTCAGTTTGTACAGCCTTTGTATAGGATAACCCTCTCATTGTAGGAACTAAGCTAGTGAACTTCTCTATGCCATCTCCAACGCAATTATGATATCAGATGCTGCCAGGCCTGCTCAGATTTTCTTGCAATTTCTGTTTTTGCTCTGATTTCCAGCATCCACACATTTTTCAGTTTTTAATGAGAGTAAATTTTACATAGTACACCAGCTGTGGTCTCAAAGCCCTATACAGTTGTAGCAAGATAAAGGTCAACATGCCATCTGCTTTCATAATTCCATGCTGTATTATAGTAACATTGGAACACAAGGAGGCCATTCAGCCCTTTAAGCCTGTTCCATCATTCTGTACGATCATGACTGATCGGTGGCCTAACTCCATATGCCTGCCTTTGACCCATATCCCTCACTACTTTTGCTGAACAAAAATCTTTTTTTGAAATTAACAACTGATGCAGCATCATGTGCCATTTGTTGAAGACAGTTCCAAACAAGTTCTAAAATCCCAAACCAGTGGAAATAGTTTATCTTTCTATACCCGGAGTTTTCTGTTACTATCTTGAAGATCACCACTTAACCTTCTAAGTTCTAGAGAAAAGAGGCCTAATTTGTATAATCTCTTCTCATAACTTAACCTCTGAAGTCCAGATTTCATTGTTGTGTCCCTCCAAGGTCAATATATTCTTCCTAAGGTGTGATCCCCAGATCTGCTAACCAATCCGCTAACTTTCCGCATTCCTTGTAAGAGTATGTTCAAGACTTTCTGGTCATCAACATATAAACGTTTTGCACTTTAAAAAAAAAGTCAGCTTTTCTATTCTTTCCATCAAAGTAAATAACCTCACGTTTCCATACTAGACTATATTCTCTTCGCCACCTTGTTTCTCACAGACCTAACCTGTCTATATCTTTTTGCAGCCTGTTTGTGCTGAATTTTCTAAGAAGCGCACAACCAAAGTCACATTGCTACTATACTCCCTTTATCTTAACCTGCTCTGGAGCTCGATATTTTTGGACTAAACTTTTGATTCGGGCTTCTTGAAAATGTGGAGCATGCCTGATCTGGAGTGCAGTACAGGATTAAAATTTAACATAAAATTGTGAAGCTCACTGCACAGGGGAATTAAACCCTAGCAAAGTAATGATTTATTTCATATTCATCCTTTTAATTCTGGTAGTTCCCTTTCCCCCACCCCTCCAACTTTGTACATACTTATGTACTTACTTTAAAAAAAACCTTCATTTCAAGGTCAGTCTTTCCTTGTCAAGGATTATGAATAAATTTATGGGTGTATATAATTCTATTGACATTGGGGTGGAATAGGCATTTGCAGAATTATGAGCCTTAGGTGTATGTTTATTTTTACTTCTCAATGTTAAAACAGATGTAGATTGATTATTTCAAGTGCAACACAAGGCTATGTGCAGAACATTACAGATGAAAAAAACAACATCCGTTACACATCTACAACATCTTCAGAGGATTTGAATAAATAATATTTCCTCCACGATATTTTAAAATTGAATTCTTTAGATGTAAAGTATCAGGAAAAACACAGCAATTTGCTCCATTAATACACCATTCTACAAAACATTAGGATGCTTATGTGTGCTCTTGTGTTCTCAGAGCAAGAACACCAAAACTTGATAAAGCTGTCAAAAAGTGTCAAGCAAATGTGAGGCAACACACATGGGAAGAAATGATTGAGGCTAATTTGGGTGTAAATTATCTTCAAATGACTGTACTTGGCATGTTAAAAATTAGGAAGTGTGGAAATCTGGTAATAGATAATTTTCTTCATTTTTTGGTCAGGAAATGACACATGGTGTTATGAAGAGCTAGAAGCAAATTGGGATTGGGTGAAAAATACATAAATGCTCCTTTTTTTTGAAATATACCCTCTAGAGTCTGGTTGACCACATCATTTTTTTTCTCCCATAGGTAATTCATTACTGACCTTTTGAATTTCTTCATTCCATAGAATATTAAGAAATTGCAATCAACGAAACAGAAAGCATTGATCGACAAAATATTTTTACAAGTTTCATTTAAAATAAATATTTGAAAGACACAAGAAACACCAGCAAGACTGCATTACCCATTGCCTGGCGACCCAAGAAGGCATTGGGCTTGTTCTCCTTTGTAACTATTGCAATACCAATATAGACAGCATTCCCAGTGTCTGATGACCAAAACAAATTTCTAATGGTTCCACTAAGTTTTATGCTGATTGGCTAAAGTCCTCAAGAAGCTCCTTGCAGCGAGAATCAACTTGAGAAGATTACAAAGTCTGATCTTGGCACATACAACTCAAAACAATGGCAGTTACCAGTCATCATTCTTCTCCTGGATAAAGTTGCTCCATTAAGCTCTATTCTAGTTTTGTCTAATGTGAAATCCACCAGTAACACTATTTTGACCAGCTCAAAACAGATCCAATTAATATATCACCACCATTTCACAAGCTATTTCACATTGTAATTGTAAAATCCAACTATCCAATACCCATTGTGGGGCTAAAAATTAGACAAGTAACACAGGGCAGCCAACCAAAAAATAGGTAAAACTTAACTTTTGTTGACATGATTGCAGCCATAGCTAGTCTCTCAGCCCGAATAATTTACAACACAATCAAACCTCCTAATAACCATACCAGCTTTTCAAAGGGCAAGGTAACTTACTGGCAAAGACCTATCAACAGGATTATCAGGACTCCAAGCCTTGCTGCTACAGGTCACAGTTAGCTTAACAGACATCTGAAATATGTTACATGACATCAAAAGATTTAGACAATGCCTTAAATCACAACAACAAAGCTTGAGTGATTTATTTTATTTGAACCTCTGCATGTGTTAAGAGCCTGAAAAACACACATCTTTCCATTTCATTCTCAAAAATAATACAGAAGGATTGCACCAGTTGGATAAATACATTTAGGGCCATATGGGGCAATACAGCAGATCCGGCTGCCACTAAAGCACTATGAGGTCCTGCTGCCAAGTCTACTCATTAGTCCAGAATCCTGGAATGCAAAATATTCTTCCCTGCCTGACTCCCACAAATTGACTTCTTAAATCACTTGCTACATCTTCTTGTGAGGAACCCATGGACTTCATTGCTACTCAGACTGAGACCATCTGATTAGATGGCTCTCCCACTTGCCTCCCTGCTTCTAAGCCCACTGGGCCAACAGTTCTTAAAGACCTTTCTTCCCCCCCACCCCCTCATCCCCTTCTGACCCCACACTGAGCCTGTACTCACATCGTTCTTTAGTTTCCTTCATTATGCCCCATCATATCATCTCCAAATTCACCTCGTCTACATCCACCTCCTGTTCTCTTAACCCTACTTTTACTCAACTACTGTCTACCTGACTTTCTGTCATGGTACCCATGTTCAGTGATATTGTACAAGGTCTTCACTCCTTGGCAACTGATTTCCTCTTCTTTAAATATGAAGACATTAACCCCTTGGCAAAAAGAAAAAACTCGGAGGCCTCCATCCTCGCAAACTACTTTCCTCTCCAAAGTCCGAGTATGTTGGCTGCTACCAAACATGTGTCTACCTTTCCCAGAACTTCATGTCTTAATCTCTCCAATCAGGTTTCTGTTGCTTCCACAGGACAAATTGCTCTAACTGAAAGCACAAATGACATTGTAGGAGCTGAGATTTGTGTGTGTGCTTGCGTGTTTGCATCCGTGCATATAGACACATTCATTGGGGTGGGGGTGGGGGGGTTGCTGCTGTTGAAGATGCATGAAAAGCAGCCAATGACTTGCCTGCCATTTACCCAACCAGCTTTTAACCTGCTGAAGTTTTACAGGGAAAGTGTTTGGCAGCACTCCCACCTTTGCACCCCTCCCCCCTCCTGTCCCACAGGTGACCACTTGCTGACAACCTCAAGCACAATATTAAGCTGTGTTTAAGATCAATGTCGCTCCAAGGTGGACTAATGTACACCCATGAATAAACTTGAAATGGTGCTGTTAAACTCAGATCCAGAAACAAAGTACTATATGTCAAACAAAGCACCTATTACCAGGTTTGATTACAAATAATTGCAATGTCTTCCACTATTACAGGCAATCCAATCAACAGGAGTAACTGCCCACTCCTGGTATGATCTGTTGAGAAATGTCTGTAGTGTATCTGCTGTAGTGTCTATTTTCTAAGAACAAGGGCATCCACCATGTATGAAAAACACTTTCGGCTTCCATCGCTTGTTGTGACACTGATTATGGCCCCAGCCGTGATCACACAGGTAACTGGAGCTGTTACAGCTACAGAGCTGAGGGCCATCAGATGGCCAGTGGCTCAGCAAAGTGGGATTTTCCGCCATGAAATGGGTGGAAATTTTGCTAAAAGCAATTATCATTGTCCCCAGAGTAAAACTGCCTCACAGTGACCATCAGGGTCATGAGAGGACTCCTAATGGACTCTTGGAGCTGGGGTGTTGATGAGGGCCCATAAAGTCCATTTCTATGTGACTATTACAAAGGTAAAACTTCACTGCTAATTCTTTCTTGATCTGGCCACAAACTTTGACACTGTTAATCACACCACTTCACCTTTATCCAACTGGGTAAGCCTGCACTTGTTTGCGTTTTTATTTATTTAATTGTAGCCAGAGAATAACCTACAATGGTCTTCTCGCCATTCCTGCAGCATGAACTCTGCTGTTCCATGTTCTTTTTCCCATCGACATGCTGTCCCTCCATGACATTACCCGAAAGTACACCAGTTTCCAAATGCACCCCACTCTATCTCACAACTATCTCTCTCGGTGCCTGTATTGTCTCACAGACAAACTGCGTATTTGATATCCAAACTGGATGACAGAAACTTTCTCTAATTTCATTTTGAGACAACCTAAGCAATTGCCTTCACTCCCTAGTCACCAGATTCGTCCCTCTCCCGGGCAACTGTTGGGCGTCTAACCAGACAGTTTGATACCTTGGTGTTCTAAATGGCTCAGAAACAACCTTCTGACCGTTAATATAGAACATAACTATCATCTCTAAGACCACCTACTTCCACTTTCACGATATTACCTAATTTTGGCCCTACCTCAGTTCATTTGCTGCTAAAATCCTCTTTTTTTTCCCCCTTAATTTTAATAGTTGACTATTCAAATGTACTCCTGGCCAGGCTTCCATATTCCGCCTTCTCCACTGTTCGTGTCCCACATGTACCAAATCTTGTCTTGTTTGCCTCTCACTCCATGCTCGTGCTGATATTGTTGGTTAAGTAATGTTTTGATTTCAAAATCCCCCATTCTCATTTCTAAATCTTTCAGTGGTCTTACCCCTCCCTATCTCTATAAATTCCTCCAGCATCACCCTCTGAGTTAGCAAGGCTTCTGTAATTCTGGTCTCTTGAGCGCCTACCAGTTTTAATTGTGGCCAGTAGCTTCACTGGCTTTGGGCCCTGAAAACTCCCCCTACACGTCTCCACCACACCTTCCTCAGTCTTATTAAACCTAAAATAAAACAAAGAACTGCAGATGCTGAAGATCTGAAACAAAAACAATTGCTGGAGAAACTCAGCTTGTCTGGAAGCATCCACGGAGAGAAAGCAGAGTTAACGTTTCGAGTCCCTTTCTGATAGTAATGAGGAAAAGGTGGTATTAACACCTTTTATACCACCTTTTCCCTAGCTACCATCAGTCCTGAAAGAACGGTGACTGGGCTCAACACGTTAACTCTGCTTTTTCCGCACAGATGCTGTGGAATCTGCTCAGTTTCTCTGACGATTTCTATTTTGTCCCTTATAAAACCCATTTCTTTTGGCGATCATATTGTAATGCGAAGCACCCGGGGCATTATATTAAAAAGTGCTATTGAAATTCACATTGTTGTATTTCCAAATTCTGCGGTCCGTTTAAAAAGCACACTCTTATCCAATTCCCACGTTTCCTACTTTTAGGTTTGCGATTTCTTTTATGCTCAGGAATCGTTTTACAGGAACAGTCACTACAGATTAATAGAATATATTTTCTGCAGTTAAAATTAATAGTTGCTCTTTTACTGATTGAAATTCCAAACAAATATGAAACTGTAAATTATAAAACACTGCGGCTATCACTTCAAACGGGGTCTTCTGCGGCCACGAGTATCAAGTTGAATTGCACTCACTGCAAATCTGTTTGTGCACAAACTCTGCGAAAGATAAACTCCATCTCCCAGAGTGCCGTGTTAGGGCGCTCCTCCTAGCGGAAGGTCACCTCTGCCTTTTGCAGAAGTGAAGATGGCTGCGTTCAGGATTGCACGGTGTGCCTTTCAGAGTTCTCGGCTTGCTGGAAATGCTGAGCTCCCCTGTGTGGTTGCAGGTGGAGGTGGGCACGGACGGCGTGCCCTCTGTTCCCAGAGTCCCGGGCATCCAGGTGAGTGACCGCTTGTTGTGCATTGCAAGCCTCCCTTTATAATGCGGCAATGGCCCACATTACCCTGCCTGAAGTCTCAGTCTCAGTCCCATCGCGGAAACCCCAATAAATGTTTCATCAGCATTGAGAATGACTCGTATCACCGGGGGATCTCGCTGACGGTGAATGGCAATGCACACATCCAGAATCCCACAGCTTGCCTTTCAAATAGTAAACGAATTGGAGGGGCAGGCTATCAACATAATGCCACCTGACGGGTCTATCTGCTCAGGGATAGATTTCCTGTTTGTGTCTAGGGGATATATATTTAAGGTGAGAGGAGAAACATTTAAAAAAGACACGATGGGCAATTCTTTTACACAGAGAATGGTTGGAGTGTGGAATGAACTTCCAGAGGAAGTGGTGAATGTGGGTACAGTTACAACGTTTAAAAGACATTTGGATAAGTACATGAATAAGAAATGTTTGGAGGGACATGGGCTAGGTGCTGGCAGGTGAGAGTAGTTTAGTTTGGGATTGTGGTTGGCATAGACTGGTGGATAGGTTTGTTACCGTGCTGTATGACTCTGTGTGTCCTGCACGTTCTTGGTCAGATCCTCAACTGGTGTTCTGTAACCACTGCCTCTTGCTGGCCAACTGATACCTACAGGATGACCAGTGGGCTGGCAAGGGAACATGGAAGTTGAGCATGAAACTGTTGACCCCAGAAAACACTGAGTAGCTTAAAAGGGATTGCACAGTTTTGAGAATGTGAAGTCTCATGTTGACTCTTCAGTAGACGGATGGGAAACAGCCAAGGGAAACATGAAGAGGTTCTTTACCCTCAAAGATGTTCAAAAGTCGAGCGAGAGATAGGGAAAACTGCTCAAACTCCAGAAAAGCATGCAGAACCTACTCCTGCAGATTATGGGGTGGGGGGGTGGTTGAGATGTCACGGAGGATCTCCAGGAGGTGAAGAGCCCGCAAGCCTCACTCTTTGCCTCAGAGGCCTCCAAGATGATCTTCCAGTCCAGGGTCCGCACCGTGGAACAGGATGAGACATCCTTGTGTTTCTTCCAGAAGCTGCACAAGGAGAGCTCTGTGCTCAGCAGCCTGAAGGAAGAAGATGACTCAGTAACGTCGTCTCAGCCTGACATCCTGAGGGTCAGCAAATCCTTTTATGCCAGTCTGTATGACAAGAAGCCCACAGACAGCACGGTCTCCCAGTCACTCCTGTCCTCTATCACGGAGGTCTTAGACAACAGCTCACGGCAAAGGCTGGACCAGCCATTATCTCTGGATGAATTGACCAAGGCCCTCGAGTCCTTGGAAAAGAATAAAACCTCTGGAAGCAACAGCTTACCAGTCAAGTTGTATTCAGCTCTGTGGGACTTGATTGGCCAGGACCTGCTGGAGGTGTAAGGCAGTATGCTTCTAGCAGGTAGCATGTGCAAATCCAGGAGGAAATGTATCACCACCCTCACATACAAGCGGAAGCGGGAGAGGGAAATAGAAATTGGCGAGCAATTTCACGGCTGAATGCAGATCACAAAATCCTGTCTAAGATCCTTGCCAACTGGGTCCGGCTTGCTCTGGTATCGGTGATTCACCCTAACCAAACCTGTACTGTACCAGGCAGGACAATCTCTCAGAGCCTTGCACTCCTCAGGGATACGCTCACCTATGTGCAGGACAGTGCCTCATCAGCCTGGACCAGGAGAAGGCCTTTTCTGGGATTTTGCACACGTACATGTGGGACATCCTCTCCAAAATGGGCTTTGGGGAGGGAATCCGCAATTAGATCTGACTGCTCTGCACCAACATCGTTAGTGCAGTCTCAATTAACAGGTGGAAATCAGAAATCTTCCCAATGAGATCCAGAGTCAGGCAGGGCTGCCCACTCTCTCCTGCCTTGTTTGTGTGTTGTATAGAGCCTTTTGCCTAGTCCATCAGGAAGGGTGCGAGCTTGAGACGTGACACTATTCCGGGTAGTGGATGCCTGCAGGTCAAAGTCTCCCTGTACATGGATGACATCACCGTTTTCTGCTCGGATTTGCTGTCAGCGCTCAGACTCGTGGACACCTGTGATCATTTGGAACTGGCCTCAGGAGTCATGGTAAATCGAGGCAAGAATGAGGCCATGTTCTTTGGGAACTGGGCTGGCCGATCCTTTATCCTCTTCACCGTCAGGACAGATTACCTGAAGGTACTGTGAATATGGTTCAGAGGGGCTGGGGCGTGTACAAAATCTTGGGAGGAGCCTATTGCTAAGGTGAGGCTGAAACTGGGCTTTGGAACCACCGCTCCCTGTCCGTTGCAGGTAAAAACCTGGTTGTCAGGTGTGAGGCACTCTGTTATGGTAAGTGGCGTAGGTCTGGCCCATTCCCAGAACCTGCGCTGTTGCAGTCCCCCCAGCCACCATCTACTTCACCTGGAGGTGTATGATGGAGTGTGTCCGCAGGGACACCATGAACAAAATTCTGGATACAGTGGGGAAGAACATACCCAATGCTGCCCTCGTCCTGATGACCACCCTTGTGTGCAGCTGCATCAAGCTGTGCATAGACCCTCAGTACACAAACACCAAATGTCACTACGTACTGAGTTTCTTCCTGTCTCCCAGTGTTATGAGGGATGTGACTAGCCTTTTTGCCACAGAACACTGTAAGTAGTTGGGACTGTTCCGTATCACCTGTCCTTCATGGAGAAATTTGCAAACAGAAACAACTTTGACCACAATTCCATCAGGAAGTGGTCAGCACGTAGCGTCCCCGAGATGCTGCAGGAAAAGGAGAGGGTGGATCCTGTTGAATGGCTCCTTGAACAGACAGTCAAAGTCATTTGGTAGAATGCCTCATCGCCAGAACTTTCCAACAAGCACCAAGACATTGCTTGGCTGGTGGTGAGAAGACACATTAGATCCTTCATGTACACCTAGACTCTCTGTGCCATTGCATGCTGCCCTCGAAGCAGCTGTGGGAGGATAGAGACTGCCACACATTTCCTTCTGGAATGTGCCTTTGCAAATGAAGTCTGGAGAGAGCTGCAGCGGTTTATGTTGAGGTTTGTCCCAAGTGGCTCCATGTTGCAGGACTCTGCTCTAAGCGCTGTTCACCGGGAAACACCAAGACAAACATAGCTGCACCTGGAGGATCATTAATTCGGTGAAAGATGCTCTTTAGTCTCCCCGAAACTTGTCAGCCTTCCGGTGTAAAGAACTGACTGTGACTGAGTGTTGCAGACTGGCGTATTCCAAGGTCCAGGACTATGTGCTGAGGGATGCCCTAAAGCTTGGAGTAGCTGTTGCCAAGGTGCAGTGGGGAAGTACCACTGCCTGAGATCTTTCTGTTGAAGATAAATGGGGATCCATTCAGCTATCGGACCTTTCCAGAGCCTTGCATACATGTAAATATTGTTTAGTACAAGTAAGAAATGCCTTTGGTTTGTTTGCTGGATAGAGTCAAGTGCCAATGTTTGTTTGTTTCTTTATATGCTACTGTGCAGAACCAAACTGCTTCAGTGACTATGGATGTATATAAAGATATTTTAGCAATAAAGTATATTTTTCAAATAAAAAAAAATTCCTTCATTCATCACTTAAAAAGGCTGCTGATGGTTTCTCTGCAGTTCAATGTCAGTGTGGCCCAGTTGGTATCACCCTTGCCTCTAGAATATGGCACACAACTGAAAAAGCAAGAACCTTCTTCTTCAGTTTGTTACTTCAGTAAAGAGGCCTGTGAATAGAATTTGTAACTTTTTAAAAGGGATTTGTTTTAGAGTGAATGACTAAAACATTCACAGCACATATCTCATCAGAGGGAGACATCTTCCTCTTTTTACTCTTTTAGCCCTGTCCCTCTGTCATCCCCTAGCACTCTGTTCCTCTAACCCATACACTCTTACTTTCTCTTCATTTCACCCTCAGTTGGTGGCAGAACCTTGTATTCTGTGGCTCTACTGAAATCTTTCTGCACCTCCATCACTTGCCACGTTTAGAAGTTGCTTCATAACCCATTTCGTTGACAAAGCTGTATGTTATCTCTCTATTCTTCATTCTTGCATTGGTGTCCGTTTCCTTAAGAATATTTATGGGGCATCTTGAGGCATTTTTGATTTGTTAAAGGCACCAATAAATAAAAATGGTTTATGATTATTTTAGGCTGCAATTATTGAGTTGCAGTGATATTGCCAGAAGACACTTGTTCTATTGCAAACTGACCATAATCTGACCCAGAGGTACTGTGACCTTCTCAACTCATAAGTCATTTTTAACTTGAGGAAAGTGGAGTACCCATCATGTCCTATCATTATAAAGATTACACATGAAGTTTTAAACACAAGCCAATTCGTGCTTTCAAACAAAGTAGTATACTTTGTTTAAAGAACGCAGTAAGTGAAGAAATATGTTGTAGTGGCATGTCTTTTAACTTTGTAGTATTGGCGTCTGATTTGAGTATAACTAAGATCACTGCAGATTGATGTATCTAGAGCTATTATTCATGATTTCTTGGTATTTAGCCCCACCCTTTATGCTTTAGAAAGCTGTAGGTCATTAATAATTGCTTATTAGTTAGTATAAATCAGGGAGCAGCAATGGATTCTGATTCCAAAATGTGTCTGAATGCCATTGTTATAACTGATCAAGTTTTTGATAAAAACTGGCTAAATTTCAGAAAAGCTTTAAAACATTTCATCCGTAAATGGGGATTGGGAGATAATATTTGTTATCAGACAAGTAAATAAACTGGGGTCCAAACGTTGCTTGTAAGTGTCACTGTGTCTATGGTTTGTCCCGCCAAGATATACAAACCATGATATCCGATTGGAGTTGTAGTTCACAATGCTGAAATGTGGGTACGACTCCATGGTTTAGGATTTACAGCCCAGAATGAGCCCTTTGTGACATCGCTGAGTTTTAATGGTGGTGGGCTACTCCTGATGGCAGAACAGGAAGTGAACACCATTTCCCCCTCCTCACCTTTTGTTGTTCTGTCACAATTATAATCAAAATTGAAATGCCATGACGTGCACGTGCCATTCCAAGGCAGGGTTGAGATTTTTAGGAGTGATACCTGCTGCCAGCTAACAATGCAGCAGGTATGGGTGAGCTATTGAAGAGCCTCCTGGTCAAACTGAGAGGCTCTGTATCATGGCCATAACTTCCCTGCCCAACTCCATTGCCATTAACAGAAAACTTATTGAGGATGCAAAGATGGTTCCATTTTTCAAAATGAGCTTCACTTGCAAATATTTCACATTATAGTGGTGTAACTTTATTTATATGTGAATTACCATCATTTATTGAGACTATTTTAGCCTATGAGCAAAATGTACTGTCACACCTCATCGTTGGTACACACTGATGTTTACAGGGGAGTTAGGGGCTTTCTCTTTATTGTGGAATAAACAGTGTTATATTTTTGCATTCGTCCTTTCTTGAATGTTAACTTTATGTCGAGTGTTGTACTTGCCTTTCTTGGGACATGATTGAACCTGCAACTCAGTTAGTCATTCCTTTTCTCTGTATCGGATATTGTCCAAAATTGCACTCGATAGGACCACTTGAAATGTTGTGGGTGAACTCCAAAAGCCCTGTAAAGATTCTGCACGCTAACAGCCTGAGGCTGACCCACAGACAGACAACAGCAATAGCATCTTCCAGCCCCTAATTTTCCTACTGTTCACGGTTCACTTGGCTGTTCCCACCACCTATACCACAGCCAAGGCCCTTTGCTCTTTTACTCCTTCATGCTCCCTTCCCCCCCTATCCAACCTTGGATGCTTCTTCCATTTCCCTGACCACACCCCTCCCTTGATGCTGACACACTCATGCCGGTCCCAAGGCTCCCTGCAAGTTGCAGTTCTCTTGCTCTCCACACTTCCCATAGATTTAAGGAAAAGAAAACCACTGACCTTGCAGGCACTTGCACAAATCTGACTGTTGCTCACCACCTTTAAACAAGTGTGAACTGAGTGCTGTGAGATCCTTGTGCACCTTTGACTTAATATTGAAGATTCAAAAAAGTTTTAAACTGATGATTATTCATTGCATGCAAATGTGTTATGAGTGGGAACCCAGCATAGAGCACATCTGGTCAGATGAACTACTAACGTTATCTTTGCATCTCAAAGCTGCCGTGGTGGAATTGAATTAGGTGCCTGCTGAATTCACTCAGCACACCTATTATTGCAGACTTTGTTTCTTGATTTGGCCACAGCATTTTTATGACAATGACAGGACTAGATTTATTGCCCACACTGAATTGCTGTGAGAAAGTATTTTTTGGATCTTCTTGAGCTGCTGATGGTTCTTCCACCAGTGTTTACTCGTCTTCACGTGATTATGAACTCCGGATGGAATTTAGTATGGAATTCTAGAGTTTTCATGTAGTAGTGACAGAGGACAATAACGTATGGTCAAATCATAATGTAGTATCTTGGAAAGGGACATGGAGATTTCTACAATGTTACTTGTGTCCTCCTTGGAGATCCAGGTTGCAAGAAAATTGTAAACTTTTTTATCACAAAGTACTATCATTGAACAGAATGGCTGGTCAGCAGTGAAAATTTAAAGTCCCACTCAGGACCTGAGTATAAAAGTCAAAGTTGACTCTCCTTCAGTATGTTATTGAAGGACCACTGCAGTATCAGATGTCCTTTCTTTTGGATGGGGAAGATCTTAAACTAAGGATCCGTCTGCTTACAGAAGTGGATTTCAAAGAAGAGCAGGGGAGTTTGCCTGGTCAATATTTATCTTCAATAAATATCGCAAGAACTGATTATCTGGTCATTATCACATTGATGTTTCTGGGCGTTTACTATTCACAATTCCTCCATCAGAACAGTAACCACATTTCACAAAGTCCCTTTTGGCTGTAAAGCACTTTGAGAAGTCAGTTGGTCATGAAAAACACTATATAAATGCAGGTCACTCTGTTCATGGACTCCTTTTTTCGTCCAAGGTGGCATCAGTATCTTGAATCATAGTTGCAATCATCGATGACAACAGTGGATTCATAGTAACGAGTGGTTATATAACACCTTGTAAGAGCTTACAAGGGTCTTCTTAGGAACATTATTAAACTAAACTTGACACCTATTCACATAAGAAGCTGTTAGAGCAGGTGATCAAAAACTACTTCATGGAGGAAGGTTTAAGAGCTTTGTAAAGGTGAAAAGAGAGGTCTCAAGTTTCCGATATATTTTAATAAAAGCCATTTCAGTGGCAGGGGCAGAAATCCTACTGGAGGGATTCACATGTGGAATTTGGGTAAGGATAGGCAGGGATTTGGCAGGTGGCAGTCATACGTTTTTATGTACTTGTTTTTTGGAAAATAAAAATGTTAGAATCTGAAGGAAGGGGATACTTAAAACATTGCTGTCATTGAAGCTTCCATTACAATTCTAGACCCCCACTGATGCAAATATTTTTTATGTACATTGACCTGAAAAGTAAAAATATTGAGATCTTATTATTAGACTCTGACTGTCGAGAACACTAAATACAAGTGTTTTGAGACATACCCACAGGGCTGCCTGAGATTGTACAAGATCCAGTAAAACTCCAGCATTGTACAAAGTAATGTTTCTTTGGAATGAATTTTACTGTATTTTTTAAAATTTATTCTGTTACTGTATTTTTAAATATCATAAAGGTGCCTCTATTGTGTGAATTTATAAAATTGGTGGTCATTAACAAGCTACATCTATTGGCCTCTAACCCCATCAAACTCTGTATGATGACTGGCTTCTCAAACTGCAAGTGGCTTTTCTTTTAAACAACAGAAAGCTGTGTTACACTTTGCTAGGCATTAACCATGTAGCAAGAAACTGGAGTCCATGTTGGTGCAGTTGAGTAGTGGTGGCAGGTTCTCTTTCCTGATGGATGTTCAAAAACCATTTGGGTTTTTTATAATATCTGGCAGCATTCATGTTGATATTTTCGTTCGGCAATCTGTATAACATTGTGTGTAGTACCTGAATCCAGATTAGCATGTACCTAAATTGCCAAGAAACTCTATCCTTTGATCATGTATTGTACAAACTGTACATTAATGGGGGCACATTGCACATTAATAGTTTGTTTGGGTCATGTATTTGTTTATCTAGACATCATGGTGTCTGGCATGAGGAATTTAAAGGGTATTTGCAATGTTCTGTTGGAGTCTGATACTGAATTGTGTGCAAGTAAATCTTACTCTGGTATTAAATTTATGTGGAAATACAAAAACAAAATCCATTGTCTCCTCCTACTATTGTTTGACAGCAGCTGAAATCAGAAAACCCCAGTTTATGGATGATGATGTCCAGTGCATCCTTACCAGAATAACAGGCCTTGATCTCGAGAAGGTCTTCAAACCTGTTCAGCAGCAACTGAGACCACCTACGTACAAATTCATGACAAATGAACAGCTTGAGGAGGTACATTTACTACTAATTGCGTTCTTCCATTCATTTTCAATAAACTACCAAAGGAAGAGAAACTATGTTAATCCCCTTCCTTGCCATTTGGATAGTTATTACCCAGTTGTTTTGAACATACTGGAATTTTTTTCTGCAAGTTATACAGTAGAAATGATTTGTATTTTGGTTGATTGAACAAAAATCTGAAATTCGTTCTGAGGAAGGGTCACCGGACCCGAAACGTTAACTCTGTTTGCTCCTCCACAGATGCTGCCAGACCTGCTGAGCTTTTCCAGCAACTTTGTTTTTGAATCTGAAATTGATATTTGTTGCGCAGTTTATTATTGTTGGTTTAATCTATTGCTTTTTTGCTTTCTTTAATACTTGTCAGACTTTGCGATCCAGTATCAGAACTTTGTGGGGCAGCAGTACTGCATTTCACATTTGAGATTGATTAGCAATCACACGTGGTAGACCTAAAGCTGCAGGCTGAAGTTCTTTGCCTACTGCAGCAGAATGTAAATGATTGTGGTGAACTGGCTGGACCATTATTGGGAAGGTTACCAATGCTTAGTGATGGTAAATTGTGTTTTTATCTGGTTAATGTAGGGGACAGACAGGAACGTGGGGTTCAGGCCACCAAGGATGGAGCAGGATTGAAAGGGCCAAATGACCTACTGTTCGTAATTCATATACATCTATTCTGTAGTACCGCTGCTCACAGTTGGGGTCTCTGAGCCTTGTTTGACTTCAAGCTGTACCTCAGCTCTGAGGACTGAGTAAATATCTTGTGAGAGGTGGCATGCATTTCACAATCAGGCACATGGAAACTTTTTTTTTTCTGACTGCCCGATTGACTGACTCGATTTCTCAGTAGCTTGATTTGGAGAAATTTCAGTCAGGTGGTGGCTTTTCACTCCTGTCAAGCATCTTATGGACAAAATAATTTGCAAGTCACAGTTTCGCATTATGGCATGGATTTACACCAGAGTAGCTAAAGACTTGTAGCTGGGAAATGTGATTGAAGTAAATGTGATATGTTTTTACAGGCTCATCGGAAAGCTGTGGAAGTGGCTCAAACCCGACTGAAAATGCCACCAGTACTAAATGAAAGAGAGCCAATTCATGATGTGTTAGCAGAAGATAAGATTCTTGACGGCCTGGAAATGGCTAAATATGTATTCACAGATATAACCTTTGATATTCCACACAAAGTAAGTGGTTTCTGGGGTCTGAATAAGGACCTGAATAGGCTTAACACCTAAACATTGTTTTGCCTGATAATGTATCTGCTATCTCCTTTCAAACATGGAGTCATTATGGCAGAAAAGAAGGTTATTTAGCCCACTTACCCCATACCAGCGATCTGTAGCTCCATCCCTGCAAGTTCATTTCCCTCTAGTGGCCAGTCAGTTCCCTCTTGAAATTATTGATTGTCTTTATTTCTAGCAGCCTCCTAGGCAACAGGATCATTACCACTTGCTGCATGAATCAGTTCCTCCTCACATCTCCATGCATCTCTTGCCCAGAAATGTAAATGTATTCTTCTGAGAATAGTTTTTCGTTGTCTACCTTGTATAAACCTGAATTATCTTCTCTTCAAATTTAGTAAGTTTGAGCAACAGGATTTTGTAAATAAGAATACAAATGACAAAACTGGGACAATGATACTTTTAGAAACGAAAATTTACAAATAACAGCTGTTCTAAGTGTAGTGCCTGTGTGCTAGTTACCACTAGTTTTAAGCATAAATTATTATTAAACTACTGTTTGAATACATAAAATCCTATTTAGCATGTTGCATTCCACTTAAAGCAATGTGCAGTGCAACGTCTGGTTGTCTTGGCATGGCTGTGCTTGCCATGGAAGCTTTGTAGATCAGGAGAATGAGGTATCTTCTTAGGCTTTTGCGTCTGGAGGTTAATCCAGAAAATCTCTCAGGTTTATTGGTCATGGTTGTAGTCAGTTGCTGTATTGTTTGTGCTGATTGAATCTCCAGGTACAGGCCCAAGACTGGTAGCTACTAGCAAGAGTTCTATTAGTCCGCTATCAGGTGGACAGGCACTGAACCAAGTCCTCTTGGATTTGCAGGATTGACAGTGGTCCTTGTGTTTTCCGTGACAATTGTCCAGAATGCCTAAATGAATTGACAAGATGAGAGTAAGAAGAGAAAGGTACCCTTTTTGCCACAACACCTCCAATTGTCATCTGATTTGGCTAAATTAAAAAAGCAGGACCTGTGTGAGGTCTGGTACATAGAAGCCACAAAGCCATTTGGCAGCAATAATTCTATTCAAATCTATATTGCATATTTTCATATTCCTTCATCTCCCTATCCAATCTAACCTTGAATGTTGACAACTGCATGATTTTTGCTCTGTGTCAAAATATATCTCACATTTGTTTATCTAGATGTCATGGTGTCTGGCATGAGGAATTTACAAGGAATTTGCAAAACAGAATATGTGACTTAAGTCGAGTCTAATTTAAAATTGCACATCCTGGCTCACTCAGCTCCAGTGCCTATTTATTGTCTACTTATTTCGAAATAAGTTTTCCACTTTTTCTTTTTCCAAGGAACGATTTATTGTGGTTAGAGAACCAAATGGAGTGTTGCGGAAGGCAACGTGGGAAGAGCAGGATAGGATGATCCAGGTCTACTTCCCGCGCGGTGGCCGAAGGATAGTTCCACCATCAATTTTCAAGGATGAAAATCTTTCGGTAAAACCTTTTTTCTTTATTTCAGCTCAATATTGTACCTCTTGAGCAGTGGGGCTCAGAAGTAAGTTTTTGCTTTCTTTGGTTGACGTATACTGAATATCTGGACTGAATAAATAAATAGAGGGTATAGCTACCAACCACTTCAGCTTGTGTTTGCTCCACCACAGCCACCAGAAATATTAAGCAAACCACATCTGCATATTTTGAATAGATTGCAAATGCTTGGGTTGTAAAAGCCATGGAATTTACGTGTTTATCTTTTTACAAGCCAGTTCCTTGATTTTATTTCCTACTTTCCTTTGTAAAATTACTAGGGGATTAGCTGAAGATTAACTGAAAAGCACCAGGGATAAGTAATAGTCAGAGAATGAGAAAATGGCTCTAATTGTAAGGGGTGTATATTTTTAGATTAAGGAATTAGAAAACTTAGCTAGCAAGACTAAGTTTAAATTTAAATCGTGACAGATGAGGGCAACCAAGTGGTTTGTGTGACCTGTTATATAGGGGAATTATAAAGTCATAGAGTCATACAGTATGGAAATAGACCCTTTGGACCAATATGTCCATGCCAAACAGGCTGTCAAACTGAATTAGACCCAGTTGCCTGCATTTGGCCCATATTTCTCTTAAACTTTCTTATTTGTGTACCTGTCCAAATGTCTTTTAATTGTCGTAACAATACCTGTATCTACCACTTCCTCTGGCAGTCTATTCCACATATGCACCGCCCTCTGTGTGAAAAAGTTATCTGTTGTTATCCTAGATGACCACGTGTGCAGGAAGTGTGGCCAGTTACAGAAATGTGAGCGTCTGGGTTTTAGAGTTCGAGCAGCAGTTGGAGAGAGACAATGTTGACACATCCATAAGGCTGAGTGTTGTGTGGATAGAATGTTTACAGAGGAGGACACACCACACCTCAAGGGAGTGGAAGAAAGAAAGGAATATGCAGTCAAACAGCATCAAGTAGGTAGTGCTACAGTACCCTGGAGTCTTGCTTGCCAATCATTTTTCCATTTTGAAAGCTGATGAGGGCATTGGTTCTGCAAGGGACTGCAGACATATTCAAGCTTCCAGCACCACTAGTGGCCTGACTGTATTAGGAGGGGAAGACAAAGAAAACTGGAGCGATAGTGATAAGGGTGTAATTAGTTAGACAGGCATGACTCCTGGATCAGAGATAGTAGGAACTGCAGATGCTGGAGAATCCAAGATAACAAGGTGCAGAGCTGGATGAACACAGCAGGCCAAGGAGCATCATAGGAGCAGAAAGGCTGCCGTTTTGGGCCTAGACCCTATGACTTCTGGATGATGTGTTGCCTCATTGATGCCAGTATCAGGAATGTCTCTGAGCAACTGCATGGCAACGGGAAGGTGATAAGTCAGACGTTGACTCATACATGGGGTTCACTTAGTTTTGTTTGCTGGATGGCTGGTTTGCGATGCAGAGTGATGTCAGCAGCATGGGTTCAATTCCTTTTCAACCTCTTCCCCCTCACCTGAGGAATGGTGACCCTCAGATTATACCAGCACCCTCCTATTGAGAGAGCAGCCTGTGATCTGGTAGGAGGACAGTGACTTTATCTTACCAATGAAAAAGGTAGAATGAGGGATGAGGCCTTGCATCAAAAACTCAGGGAGCTAGGCAGTCGACTAAAAGACAGGATCTAAAGGTTACAATCTTTGGATTACTCCTGGTGCCATGTGCTAACGAGTACAAACATAGGAGAATAGGGCAGCTTACTATGTGGCTCCAAAGCTGGTGCAGGAGGAACGGTTTTGGATTCATGGATCTACTGGGACCCATTCTGAGGAAGGTGGGACCTCTACAAGTGGGACAGTCTGTGCTGAACCAGAATGGGACCAGCATCCTTGTGGGAGGGTTTGCCTGTGCTGCTGGGAGGAGTTTAAACTCGTTCAGCAGGGGTAGGGGACATGGTGCATTAGTTCAGTATTGACACAAAATATCTCAGAAAATGAACCTAGGCAGAGGGAATTCAGATATGTTGACTCTCAAGGGAGTAAGGCATGGCTGGATGGCCTCTACTTTAATGCTAGTAGTATTATAGGCAAGACAGATGAGTTAAGAGTGTGGATGGAAATGTGAAATTGTGATGTTGTTGCCATCACAGAGACGTAGTTGAGGGAAGGACAGGACTGGGAACTCAACATTCTGGAGCATAGGATCTTCAGTCGGGACAGGGGAGAGTGTAAAAGAGGAAGTTGTGAAGAATTGTGGGAGTTATTCAAAATGGAATTGTTGATATTGCAGGGCCAACATGTTCTCTTTTTAGAGTGAAATGTAGGAGCAACAAACCCAGAGAACCCTGGATTTTTTGGAAAATTGAGGACTAGATTAAAAAGAAACAGTGACGTATAAAACAGGTACAAAGGGAGCAAATCGATGGACATCCCAGTGGAGTATAGAAAGTGCAGGGGAGGGTACTTAAGAAAGCAATCAGGAAAACAAAGGGGAACATAAGGAAAAACTACTGGGGAGTAATTTTAGGGAGAATCACAATGTATTCCAGAAGTAGTTCAAGGAGAAGAGAATAACTATGGAAAGAGTAGGGCTCATTAGGGACCAAGGAGGAAATCTGCATAAAGCTGGAGGACATTGTTTGAGTGTTAAACAAGTACTTCACATGTCTTCACTTGAGAGAAGGAGGATGTAGGTACAGAATTCAGGAAGGTGGACTGTGAGGTTCTTGAGCAGATTTATGTAGGGAGTAAGATTTTGTTGGGCTTAAAAGTGCGCACATCCCAGGTCTGGATGAATTTATCCCAGGTTGATGTAGGAGATGAGAGAGGAAATTACAAGGGTCCTGAGCCAAATTTTTATTTTCTGTCTGACCACAGGAGGTGCTAAAGGACTGTCGAGCCAGTTTTTAATCTAATTAGCTAGCTCTCCCTGGATCCAATGTGACCTAACCTTCATGACTAGCCTGCTGTGCAGGACCTTGTCAAAGGCCTTACTAAAGTCCATATAGACAACATCCACTGCCCTACCCTTATCTATCCTCTTGGTTACCTCTTCAAAAACTTGAAAAGATTTGTCAGACATGACTTCCCCCACACAAATCCATGCTGGCTATCTCTAATCAGACCTTGATTCTACAAATGTTGATTGATTCTGTCCCTCAGTATCCTCTCCAATAACTTGCCTACCACTGATGTCAGGCTCACTGGCCTGTGGTTCCCTTGCTTGTCTTTGTCTTCCTTAAACAATAGAACAACATTAGCCATCCTCCAGTTTTCCAGAACTTCACCAGAGGCTAAAGATGAAGCAAAAATTTCTGCAAGAACCTCTGCAATTTCTTCCCTAGTCTCCCACAATGTCCGAGGATGGATTTGATCAGGCCCAGGGGATTTACCCACCTTAATGCGATCTAAGGCTGCGTACACCATCTCTCTGGTAATATGTATGCGATCCAAAGCATCTCCACTTGTTTCCCTTATTTCCTTAGCATCCATGAGTCTTTCCTCAGTAAAAATGAAGGAGAAATATTCATTAAAAAATCTCCCCCATCTCCCGTAGCTCCACACATAGATGGCCATGCCGATCTTTAAGGGGACCTATTCTCCCTAGCCATGCTTTTACTCTTAATATAGCTATAGAACCTGTTTGGATTATCTGTAACCTTATCTGCCAGATCCATCTCATACCCTCTTTTTGCTCTTCTGATTTCTCTCTTCAGTGTGCTCCTACACTTCTTACAGTCATCTAGGGATTCACTTGAGCCCAATAGCTTAAACCCAGTGTATGCCTTCTTCATTTTCCTGACCAGAGCCTCAATATCCCAGTCATTACCCAAACTTGCCAGCTTTTCCCTTCACCCTAACAGGGACATACTGTCCCTGGACTCTTCATATCATACTTTTAAAAACCTCCCATTTGCCAGTCATTCCTTTTCCATCTAACAGACTCACCCATTCGACCTCTGCTAGATCCTGCCTAATGGCGCCAAAATTGTCCCTGCTCCAGTTTAGCACCTTAACCTGTGGACTTATCCTATCTTTTTCCATAACTATGTTAAAACTAAGAGAGTTATGGTTACTGGACCCAAAGTGCTCTCCGATTGACACTTCAGTCACTTGCCCAACCTCGTTTCCTAAGAGGAGGTCCAGTGTTTCACCCTCCCGAGTAGGGCCCTCTACATGTTGATTTAGAAAAATTTCTTGGACATATTTGACAAATTCCACCCAGTCTGGGCCTTTTACACTCTGGGTAGCCCAGTCAATACAGGGGAAATTAAAATCTCCAACCAATATTACTCTGTTATTCCTCCAGGTATTTGCAATCTCTCTACACATCTGCTCCTCTAATACCCGCTGGCTATTTGGGGGTCTATAATACGATACCAACAGAGTGACCATCCCCTTCTTGTTTCTAAGTTCTAACCATATGGCCTCAATTGATGATCCCTTAAGAATATCCTCTCTAAGCACTTTTACTATATCTCCGCTATCAAAATGTCAACTTCCCCTCCTCGCTTACTTGTACTTCTGTCACACCTGTCGCTTCTGTATCCTGGAACATTGAGTTCATCTGCCATACCAGTCAAACCTTGTGCATTGAAATAAATGCACTTTAAACCAGATGTCTTTTCCTTCCCTTCACTCTGTCCATGGCTATCCTGAATAGTAAACTTGCTCTCGATGGCTGACTTCTCGATGAAGAGACAAAATCCTTGAAGGTGGCAGGGCAGGTTAATAGGGCAGTTAAGAAGAGACATGGGACTTGCTTTAATCCGTCAAGAGCAGGGAGGTTATTTTGAAGCTGGTTAGGCCACAGGTGGAGCACTATCCGCAGTTCTGATCACTGCACTTTGGGAATGATACGATTGCACTGGAAGGGGTGCAAAGGAAATTCATCAGAATGTTGCCTGGCATCAAGCAGCTTATCTATGAAGAAAGGCTGGATAAGCTCAAGTTGTTTTCCTTGGAGCAGCGAAGTTTGGGAGGGGTGGGACCTGATTAAAGTGTATAAGATTATGAGAGGCATGGATAGGTTGGATAGAAAACAGCTATTCTCCTTAGTTGAAGAGTCAGTAACAAGGAGGCATAATTTTAAGGGGATTTGAGGAAAACATTTTCACCCAGAGGGGGTCTGGAATCTATTGCCTGGGGGGGGGGGAGTAAAGGCAGGAAACCTCACAACTTTTAAAAAGTACTTGAATGTGCACTTGAAATGTCATGACCTTCAGGGCTGTGGGACTAGCTTGGATTTAGAGTAGTTTTGGTGGTACAGATTCGATGGGCCGAAGGGACTCTTCTGCACTCTGATTTTGAGTGAGTGTAAATACACATGATCTAATGGTTTGCTTATTAAATACTTCAAAATAATTTAACCCATTCACGTCTCTAAATAACAATTCTAGGTACAATAGTATAGTGGTTAGGTGACTGAAATGGTAATAGTAATTAGTAATTAACTGAGCAATAAGCCATTTCCCGTTGGGTTCAAATTCTGCAATGGAGGTTTGAGAATCTGAATTCAATTGAAAAATGTGGAGGTTATTGAACAAAAACCAAAAATCTGTATTTGGTGAAAGTGACCAGCAAATTTGTCAGATTGTCCAACTGTTCACTAATATCCTTTAAGGAAGGAAAGCTGCTGTACTTACCAGATCTAGTTTGGATATAATCCTAAACAGTTGCTGAAGCAGCCTAATAAACTACTACACAGCAGGAATTCAAAAGATCCTGCTGCCACCTTCTCAAGTTATTGGGAATGGGAATCAATACCAGAATTAATAAAATATAACAATCTAATGCAAAAATTACCATGAACCATCAGGAGTTCCCTGTTTCCGGTGCTCACTGATTTGGCTGTTTATAATCAAAATGGATTTTGCTGTAGCCTCTTGCAGTGTTGCTCAGAGTTCACGCTTGAGTGTATTTCTGTGAGTGTGGGTATTGGTTGCAGAATGGGATCTTCTTGTTAACTGATTAAATTCACTCTGAATTTGGATCAGCTATAAGCTCTGAAAATATAAAGTGGTGGTAAGCTATTTCCATTTTCAGCTCATCTGTCATATAGAGACACATTGCCTTCTCAAAACACAGTATTCTGGAGAAATTCCCTTTAGTATTTAAAGACACAAGGAAGGTAATGATGATTAAACACAGCAGCACAATTTGGATGTGGTGTCATTTTTGGCCCATTTCCAATTATGTGGCGGTGCATACAAAAAGCTCCTGGCGACATGCTTTTTCCTATGAGTGTGAGCTTTTTCCTATGCTTGTTTGCTTTGTTCTCACTGATTATACTGAGGCTGGTAAATTACATGGAAATATGGTCTGATTTACAGTGCCTGCATGTCATCACTTCTAAACAAAGATTATCTGATAGCCAAATGTCTGACCCCGAGATCTGAAAATGGAATAGTATCTCCCAAACAATACGATAGTTATCCTTGCAATCGTATAGTTACTGAACTCATTTGAAAACTGGCCTGAATTTTTCAGGATAAACGAGCAAAATGATTGTTCAAAGCTCTCATTTCAGTGTGTGAATGTACATGTTCTTCGATGCTGGTACTTTGAGTATATCAGAGAGGACCATCAACAGCTGTAGCTGTGAGTGAGACCAGTATCTTTAAAGCAAAGATACCAGAGTGTCAGCAAGAATTTTGAAGGAAGTAGTCAATATGTGGATTATAATAGTTACAACTCACCTGTTCTATTCATTCTTAAACGTAACATTTTCTCATTTTATTTATTAATGTAAAACGAAAATGATGTGTACTGTTCCCTTTATTTTTCAAATGAAAAGAGAACTTTATGATGACAAGTATAATTGGAACAATAATTCAGTCAATTAAACTAACTGCTATTTGGCTGCTGACTTTCAATCTTAAAATATATTTTCACTAAATCCTTAGCACAACATTATTTACAAACTGAAAACTTCCATTCTCAGAATAATTGGGCATTGCTTGGATAAGTTTCATCTTACTTTGGGAAAAAAAAATTGAAAAACTTGAAATAGAGTTTACAACAAACAAATTCTACATATTGTGCTCCAGAAATAGATTATAAATGGATTCTGCTTGGTTCATGCCAAGCTCTTGAAAAGTCCAAGCACTAACCCATTGTTGTGTTTAGGGCATTATTTGTAAAGATTGATGGTTTAGGTCAGCGCTGGTGGATTATAATAGAACAGTCTGTCTCTTCATTTTTTTAATGCTTCCTATGTGATGTGGATTTTTCATACTTCTGAGCTCCAAAACCCCATTAGGATGGGGACTCATAAGTGTTGACTGTGGCAGATCAACCATCTCAGCTATGCTGTCATAGTACAACAGTAAACAGATTCACAACTTCCATATTGGGAGTGAACTTGCTGAATACTTATCAGAACAACTGTCAAAGACCTGATAAATCTTGTGCCCATCCCCAAAGATAGCATGAAATCTCAAGAAATGGAAAAGGAAAGAGGAGATTTTAAAACAGCCTTTTCCTGAAAAATCAGATGCAGATTTTAGGATTGATTTTCTACTTCACACAAAATTTAGGGGTGTATGTACAGCTAATTAGGGCAGCTAGACTTCCACAGTACTGACAATAAGTCCTTCTGGGTTTACTGCTTAAACTGTATGATATTGTGTGTTATTTCTAGTTGTTTTAATTGGTAGTCTAAATGCATAAGCATTGAACATATTTTTTTTCTGTTGCTGGGAAGTATCAACTAGGTGAAGCTTTCACCCATGAAAACCAAGCATTAAAAACAAACTTTATATATTCCCAGTTTAATGGGATAAATTATTTTTTCAAAATATCTTAAATGCATAGTTTCATTAAATAATATTTGCTATTATGAAATATTTTTCATGTTTTGAGTACCTAATTTTTTGGTGGATCACATTACCATGTCTCTCTTGTCCTTTCAGTTGCCAGAAAAGCCAAAAATAAAAGACCTTAAGCCAAGCCAATTCTAGATCCACCTCCTTCACAATGCATACACAAAATCCGTCACATGCTGTGACCGGTTCTGTTCCAAAATGTTTTTTTTTGCTGTATGTAATAGTTAGACTCGAAACTAACTTGCAGCTTTTAGCTGTATGAATATTTTTCAGCAATTATTCTGTGAATTTTCCTGAGCTCTCTGGGATAGGCTGCAGCACCAATATTTATGTTATGAAAAGCAGATGACTCTCACTGTTCCCCGATCGAAGAGAAGCTGCACTCAAAGTCTTGTCATGTTTGGTTGATTGAAATGACCTTTAAAGACAGTAGCAGCTGCCAAGTCTCATTGTCACTACCTTAGACTGCAGTATCGAAATGAAAGCTATGTCTAGTGCCCTTCAGCAAATTGTTGCTACCTCGATGTGTGGTTGAAAGAAAGAATAAAAGGGGTGCTCTGCAGGCACCACATTTGTAATGACTGTGATCCTGCTGGCCACACTCCCTGACCAAAAACTTGGGCATCAGCAAGAATACACAAACAAGGAGGAGTAGGCCGCTTGGCTCTTTGATCCTATTCTGCCATTTAATAAGATCATGGCTCATCTGATTGTAAACTCAAATTCACAATCCCACACTTATCAATTGCTGTCTTAGACCCGTGCAAGGACTCTGTTTCCACCACGTTTTCGGGAAGAATTCCAGAGACTTGCAATATTCTGTAAGAAATATTTTGCTTCATCTCTGTTTCGAAAGGGCAGCCTTTGATTTTTAAACAGTGGCTCCTAGTTCTTCATCCTCTGATAAGAGGAAACGTCCTTTCCACATGCAGCCTGTCAAAACCCACGAGGATCTTGTATGTTTCAGTCAAGTCATCTATTCTAAACTCCAGATATCAGCTTAGCCTGTCCAACGATTTGTCCTAAGACAGCCCACCCAATTCCACGTACTCATCGAGGAGACTTTCACTGAATTGTTTGCAATGCATTGACATAATTTCTTAAATAAGGTTACCAATACTGTAGCCAGTACCCACTATCTCAGCAGTGTCTTGTATGATTGAAGCATAACACCCCTATCGTCTTAACTTCCCCTTGCAATAAATAATAGTGATAACCCCTCCAAGGTCCATGGGAAATCACTAATTATTCTCCTTATGGGGTGCATTGAGTATGCATTCCCTTCGTAACAGGCAATGACCTGCCCAGCCAGAACTCATTACCTGAGTCCTTTGTTCTGGACTGTGAGAAGGACCTTTTTTGTGTGCAGTGGTAGTGTCCCTACCCCTGGACCTGAAGGTCTGGGTTCAAGTCCTGCCTGCTGCAGAGGTGTGTAATAACATCTCTGAACAGGTTGTTTTGGCCCCTTCCCGCTCTACCTAGCCCTCGCTCACTTGGATGATTTGCATTGCCCATATTGGGCTTTATTTATAAGGGTTCAGGAAAGATTTACAAGGATGTTGCCGGGGCTGGAAGTCTTGAGCCATAGGGAGAAGCTGAATAGGCTGGGACTATTTTTCCTGGAGCGTCAGAGGCCGAGGGGTGATCTTCTAGTGGTTTATAAAATCATGAGGGGCATGGATAGGGTGATAGGTCAGGGTAGTTTTCCCCAGAGTAGGGGAGCCCAAAACTAGAGGGCAA
Source organism: Rhincodon typus (assembly GCF_021869965.1). NCBI lineage: Eukaryota > Metazoa > Chordata > Chondrichthyes > Orectolobiformes > Rhincodontidae > Rhincodon > Rhincodon typus. The sequence goes on from NC_063344.1 coordinate 53,308,401, forward strand.
AGGTTTAAGGTGAGAGGGGAAAGATTTAAAAGGGACCTGAGGGGCAACATTTTCACGCACAGGGTGGTGCATGTACAGAATGAGCTGCCGGAGGAAGTGGTGGAGGCTGGTACAACATTTAAACAGCATCTGGATGGGTGTATGAACAGGAAGGATTTAGAGGGATATGGGCCAAATGCTGGCAAATGGGACCAGATTTATTTAGTATCTCTGGTCGGCATGGACGAGTTAGACCGAAGGGTCCGTTTCAATGCTGTACATCTCTGTGACGCTACATGGGTGATTACTGGTGGTAGTTTGTCGTACACAAAAAAAAAGTCACAGTGATTTTGGTGGTGAGTAAGTCGCTCAGTTGTGAATGATAGCACTTCTGGGTAGGAAAAAAGTTAGATAAAGCAGACACACTGGAGGTGATGGCATAGTAGTTATATCACTGGATTAGTAATCCAGACGTCCAGCTAATACCCTGGGACATGAGTAACCATGGTTAAGAAAACAAAGTCATGGTGATTTGGTGGTGGGAAAGTCTTTCTGTTGTGTGTGATAATTGTCCCTGCCAATGGACAAGTAGGGCAAGGTTCAAGTCTCAACTGCTCCAGAGGGGTGTACTAACGTCCTGAATAGGTTTATTAGGAAAATAATTTTAAAAAACACTCCCAGGTATAAAAAGAAAAAGAAAGCAGACCCAGAACATAAACCTCTTGTAGCACAAGGATAGCGTCCCTATTTCTCAGTCAGGAGACCTGGGTTCAAGTCCTGCCTGCTCCAGAGATGTGTGATAACATTTCTGAAAAGGTTGATATATTTATATTTAAGAAAAAGATCCAGGGATCGGTCTGCAGAACTGTCAGTTCCAGGCTGGGACGAGCCTGTGTATGCCATGAGTAGTGGGTCAGTTTTGGTGTTCAACAATAAATGATGTTCCTTTCCAGTTTGGATTACTGAGTTATTATATATTACATATAACATTCTATTAGATTTGATAATGACTCGCTGTACCTGCATATTGTGAATCATGCACTGGGGCACCCAGATCCCTTTGCATCTCAGAGCTCTGCAATCTCTTACCATTTAGATAATGTGCTTTTTTAGTTTTCCTGCTAAAATGAACAATTGCACATTTTCCCACATTATGCTCCATTTAGTTGATCTTTGCCTACTCACTTAACCTAGATCCTTTTGTAGCCTCCTTATGTCTTCAAAGCTAAATCCCTACCTATCTTTCTGTTGTCAGCAAATTTGGCAACCACACATTCCATCCCTTCATCTATGTCATTTATAAGATACAAAAAATTAAGGTCCTAGCCCTGATCCCTGTGGCACATCACTTGTTGATGTCAACCTGGAAAAGACCCATTGTGCATACTGTTTGCTTCCTATTAGCCAGTCTTCTATCCTTGCCAATGTTGTACCCCTATTCCCTGAGTTTTATTCTCTGCAGTAACCTTCAATGGGACACTTCATCAAATGCCTTCGAAATCTAAGTACAATAGATTTTCCAGTTCCCATTTATCCAAAGTGCATCTTACTTCCTCAAAGAACTCCAATTAATTAAACATGATTTCCCTTTCACAAACTACAACAATCCTGCCTGATTACCTTCGAACGTGTGTAAGTACCCTACAGTAGCTACTTTAACAATAGCTTCTAGATGTTAACCTAATTGACCTGTGGTTTACTGCTTTCTATCTCCCTCCCTTTTTGAATAAAGGAGTTACATTTGCCATCACCCAATTTAATGGATCCTTTCTTTGAATCAAGGGCGTTCTGGAAAATTGGAATCAATGCATCAACGATTCCATTAGCCACTTCTTCTGGGACTTTAGGATGAAGTTCATTATGAGCCAGGCACTTTTCACCCATAAGACCAACAATGCACTCAGTACCAGTATAAGTTTGGTATCTTCTCTAACCTTTCTAGTTAACTGTGAATCATGGGTCTGTCCTTTGGATTGTATATACTGTATATTCTGAAATATCCATTAGAGCTATGCAATCTGCTGAAAACAGCCTTTGAGAAGGCTGTAATAATCACTGGAAACATTTACAGCCTTTTTGAAGAGTACACGTTTCTTCCCTCATTATACATCCACATACGTTTGGAGTTTCCTTATGTATCTTTGTTAACATCCCTGTATTAAGTAAGTTGAAATGGTTTGGGAGATTAATAAAATTATTCAAATAAGGCTGACACTGAAAGTTTCTGAAGCAGACTGAAGCATATGTTCTGCACTTTCCTTTTACCTATCCAAACATGAATCTAGCCTGCTGATTTTGCAAATGAATCTGGGGGTGTGTTAAAATTGTAACTGTCATATAAATTGCACATGGTGAGCTATTCATAAGATCATTGTGCAACTACAAACACACAGATCTAACAGAGTCTGGAAAGATGTCACCTTGCAATCACCTCATTCATCCTCCTTCAATTTCATGATTTAAATTGGTAATCTGCTCAGTGCACACTCCAAATGGACTTCTTTCTTTTTCATTTGACTGCATTGTAGTTTGATTTGATCCATGTTGCCCATTTCAGGTTGTGTTTGCTCAGGATCGTTATGAAGATATTCTCGATCTTTGTCTTATCCAATTTGAGCCAAATTCTGCTGATTACATTAGGGTGAGTACATTTCAGATCAAAGTAAAAGAGTTGTTTGATGAAATGAGTACTGTCTGGATAATAACAATGCAAATCTAAAGTGCTACAGTTTGATAAATGCACCGTAGCTTCACAAGAAATGTGTGCTTCTTGAAATTAGTGTGCACCTTGTATCTATAAGAGTCTCAGCTCGATGTCCTATTTTGTATTTTGTATCCCAGCCTACTGCTTAACTCGATGAGGTTGAGTCACATTTGATTACTGTCCTCTCAAAATTATTTGTGATGCCGTGAAAGGGGAATAGAGGTTGTTTATCTGGCCTCCATGACGGAGGGTGTGTATGTTTGTGTAGCCCTCTCGGGTTGTTCTCACCTACCCACAGTGACTCTATTTCTGGTTAATTCTGAGCAGACCATCTGTTCAACTGCAGTTATTTTGTAGCCTGGATAGTGTATAAATTTTAGCTCTAAACTCCTGTAGCTCTGCAAATATTTCGGCCAATTTGCTTGTAAATATTAATTTCTTATTTCTTTTGGAAACAAATCAACTTTCAAACCCTCTATCACTTTAAGAAATACTTTATTGGTTGCAAAGTGCTTTGAGATACCTGATAGTTGTGAGTAGTGCTATATAAATACCAGGCTCTCTTTATCAGGTCCACCACCAAACATATGAGGATATTGATAAAAATTGCAAGTATGATCTTTTGCGTTCAACGAGACACTTTGGTGGATTGGTGTGGTACCTGGTCAACAGGAGGAAAATTGATGGTTTACTAATCGATATGATTCAAAGAGATCTGTAAGTACAAACTGAAGTAGTTAAAATTTCTAGCAGATTTACATAGAATGCTTGAAATTACTTTTGTGAAGTTTCAATTTATAAAAACTTAGCTTTCCCTTCCCACAGTTCAGAGCAAGTATTCAAACTGTAATTTTAGACCCAAACACATGCTACAAGCCCTGACATGATCAGGTGCACAAAGTTTTGCTAACTGAAGATTTTTTTTCTGGAGGATTGCCCGGTTTGAATATTCTAAGCTGGGGAATTTAAATAAGACTGTTTTGGATTCTTTCAGTAATTATTAATGGATGAATTCTGCAGAGAAGTTCAGTGTAAACAGCTCAAGATACAGAACTATTAAAACATTGATGTAAACTTTACATGTGGCACACAGATTTCCATGGTATGCATCATATAGCCCGTGAAAAGACTAACCCAAGATCTCCCTGATGTATCATATTGGGGACACAGTTTTAAGTACTGTTCCCAGAACATTACATCTACTATAATGATGACAGAAATATGGGGATGAAATGCAGCCATTTAATCCACTCATACCATGCCTAAATTCAGTAATTTAATCAGATGTAATCATTGGTTGAAAGTTAATTGACTCAATAGTTAGCATTTCCCACCACCTTTGCCTCCCCCATGTCAGAACATCTAATATTTTGTCTAATGGTATGAATGATTAATTCTCATAACAAAGAGATCTTGAATCCCACAAAACCTCTTGGAAATTTTGACAGAAAATTGGAAATCTGGCAGCCCAGTTACCTGTGATTCTATCAATTTCTCCTTAAATTATACAACTTAAGGCCTTGTCTATACAATAATGCATACCACCCTTCGCAGAGACTTACTGATTGATTGTGTTACTGTTACTGTGACATAGTGTTGATCCATTTAAATCTCGCGTTCAACTGTTATGAATGGAGATGGATAAAATTTTAAGCAAATGGTAGGTTTAGCAATTTTGTTAATTAACTTTTAACAAATGAATTATATGGGATTAAATCAAAGTTAGTGCATTGTACGAGGCAATTGAGGGTTGGCGCATCAATTGAAATGCATAAATTCAATCAGTTGAGAACTGTGTGACATCATAATGTTCTTGGAAAAGAATTTAAAAGTCTGTTCCTAGTTCTGATACCCCACACATACTTTATTTTCAAGTGTTTACAAGCTGTTTCAATGTCATCCACATCCAAACTCTAAACAGGGAATGAGGACAAGAAACAGCTATCTTGCCTTCATCAAAATCTATAGCCAAAATACATAGATGTGGGCTAGTGAAACTAAAGTGCAGCAACATGTATGTTTTTTTTTGGTAATGAATTATCACTTATTACCCACTCTAAAGGAGTTTTATGGTACAGTGATTTTAAAGCAATAGCACCATCTAGTGGTCAGGATGTGGAGGTGCCGGTGTTGGACTAGGATGGACAAAGTCATAAGTCAACAGCACCAGGTTATTGTCCTACAGGTTTATTTGAAACCACAAGTTTTCAAAGTGCTGCCCCTTCATCAGGTGAATTCACCTGACGAAGGGGCAGCATTTACGAAAGCTTGTGATTTCAAATAAACCCGTAGGACTATAAGCTGGTGTCATGTGACTTGACTCTGACACCATCTAGTGGGAGGAATATACCTCTTGACATGAAGATTAGACCATCGTCTTTGTTGAAGGAATCACTAATATAAAAAGACAAAATTGTCGTAGTCCTACTGGGTTATAGGACTGTTTCTGATGAGTGAGTGGGAGGGAGGGAAGAGACTGGTGGTGGTTTAACCTGAGGGTTGCCACATTTTAGACGAGTGGAGAGGTGAAGAAGGAATGTTCTTCCTGGGAATCTCAGCGGTAACTGAACCCACACCCATTGGCATCATTCTGCATTGCAAACCAACCATCCAGCCAACTCAGCTAACCGACCCCCCCCCAAAAAACTGGGCAAGATTGTGAGCTCAACAATGAACTACAGCACTAGCATTTAATAGACTAACAACTACCCATTGACTGTTCACGGGCTTTTGCTTCACAATTTCCAGAGTGTTGGGCTTGTGAAGGACTTTTTCAAGTCACAAGTGGCTGCCAGTATGCACAGTAAGATCGCATTGCCTAAAAGAGTTGTGGAGTTGGGAACTCTCCAGGTATTTAGTAACTACTTACATGAACACTTGAAACACCATCACACACAAGGCTATGGTACAAGAGCTAGAATAATGGGATTGGAATAGATGGATGTTTGATGATCAGCATGGACATGATGGGCTGAAGGGCTTCTTTCCGTGCTGTAAAAACTCTGACTGTATAAAGTAGGGGGGAAATATAAGATTAGAAATGGGCCATTCGGCCCCTTGAGCCTGTTCCACCATTCCATGAGATCGTGGCGGATCTGTGACCTAACTCCATATATCTGCCTTTGGCCCATATCCCTTAATACCTTTTGCTTAACAAAAATGTATCTATCTCAGTTATAAAATTAACAACTGATACTGCTTGCACTGCCAATTGTGGAAGAGAGTTCCAAACCTCTGCTACCCTTTGTGTGTAGAAGTGTTGCCTCACATCTCTCTTGAACGGTCTGGCCTTAATTCAGTGGAAATAGTTTATGTAGTCTGCATTTTCCTGTTATCTGGGTCCTAAGTGAACAGCACAAGCATCAACATGTCTTTAGCCAATTGAAGAATCCTTTCTGAGGCGCAGGAGGAGCCTGAGCCAGGAAATGCAAATTAGAATATTTAATTCAATATAATTTTACATGCAGCGATCAATATAATGAAAGAAAAGAGTGGCAAAAAGTTGATCAATGATAAAATTCTCTTAAAAAATAATCTTACAAATATGGACAACTTGTTTGATGCCAACTAAAACTTTATAACCGCATTAAAAATTCACTTACATGTGAATGAACAAGACCCAACCTACTTTTTGGTGAGTTTAATGGCTCTGTAAACAGATGTTCCTGCTCTGTTTTAATGCCTAACTTTTGACAACATACTGGTGGAGCAGGGCAAATCACACAACAACCTCTGTATCAATTTTTAAAGATTATATGCAAATATGGGAAACTGTGATCTCTTTACAACATAATAACAATGAATGTGGGTAACCTCACAACTATTCACCGCAAAATTAGACATATTTTTTACCACCACCTGTTCAGGGATAAGGGAGAGGAAAATAAAGGATAGAAAACAAATTAATTTCTAGTAACATGTTTGATCAATAACTGCTATTCTTCCAAATTTATATGATTTTGCTATTGGGTGTGTTAGTCGTTTGATTTATAGTTAGCATTTAAAAATTTTTTTTTTGCAGAATAGAGGATGCCATAAGCATGCTTCATCTATATCACATGGTACACCCAGACTGTCAATCGTCAAAGGAGGCAAACCAACAGCAAGCCCAGGGTCTTGACCTGATTAAGGTGCAGTTTACAATTTTTTCTTTAAGAATGCATATGTGGCTTTCAAATATTTCCTGCTTATAATTGTAGAATATTGGCATTTGTGTAACATGCAATCTTTACATCAGATGAATGGAATTAAAATCGTCTCCTTCTTAGCGATCAAGAGACCTATGTTTCTAAAAAAAAATGAATTCACAAACAAAGATCTGCAAAATGTAAAGCGATGGAGGAGGTAGTACATTCAGGCTGGTTTTAAGGCACATTATTAGGTTACAGGAAGGGGATGTTAATGTTCATTTTCTAAGAATGGAGTTCAGAAATTACTCTGAAGTGTTTCAGAACAATGGGAAATAGGAACAAGATTAGGCCATTGGGCCTCTCGAGCTTGCTCTGCCATTCACTAGGATCGTGGCTGATCTGACATTCCTCACGTCCACTTTCCTGCATTTTGCCCATAGCTTGATTCGCCTACTGATCAAGAATCTATGTATCTCAGCCTTAAATATACACGAGGACTCACCCTCTACGCCTATAGTTCTTTGTGGCAATGAGTTACAAAGACTCTCAACCCTTTGTGAGAGAAGAACTTCCTCATTGTGACAGTCTGAAATTGGCACCTCTTCATGCTGAGACAATGCCCTCTGGTCCTAGACTCTCACATGAGGGGAAACATCTCAGCATTTAACCTGTCAAGGTGCTTAAGAATCCTATAGGTTTCCATGAGATTACCGCTCTAAACTCCGGTGACAGTCCTAATCTGTTTGGCCTTTGCTCATAAGACAATTCCTCCATACCAGGGATCATCCTAGTGAACCTCTTAACTCCTCCTATAAAACGATATCTTTCTTCAAATAAGGGACCAAAACCGCTCTAGCAACTTGTACAGTTGCAGTAAGACTTCCTTACTCTTCGACTCCAACCTCCTTGAAAATAGAGATAATATTCCATTAGCCTTGCTGATACCTGCTGCACCTATGTGCTAGCTTTCCGTGTTTCATGTATAAGTACTCCCAAGTCCCTTTGTGTTGCAGCTTTCTGCAATTTTTCTCCATTTAAATCATCTGTTGTTTTGTTCTCCCATCCAAAATGAACAATGTCACATTTTCCTATATTATGATCCATTTGCTAACTTTTTGACTACTTACTTAACTTATAAATATCTCTCTAAACAGATTGTTTCCCTCTCACAACCTGGCTTCCCATCTATTTTTGTGTCTTCTGTAAATCTGGTAGCTGACCCAATTCATGATAGGCCCAATTACTTCAAATTAGACAGGTTATTTGTGGAGCTCCGAATAGTCAGGGAAAGTAGAAAATAGCAAAATTAGCATGCAAATCCTTTTTACATGTTTACCTTTCAAAAATTCTAAGTGCAACACTAACTTGAAATCAGAGTTTTTAAAATATAAAATAATTGCAGTAACAGTTTATCTTTTTTTTAATTCACTTGTTGGACATGGGAATCACTGGCTGCCCAGCATTCATTGCCCATTCCTAGTTGTCCTCGAGAAGATGGCAGTGAACTGCCTTCTTGAACCCACTGCAGTCCATGGCTGTAGGTAGATTCACAATGCTATATACAAGGGAATTCCAGGATTTTGACCCAACAACAGTGAAGGAACAGTGATAGTTCCAAGTCAGAATGGTGAGTGGCTCAGAAGGGAACTTGCAGGTGTAATGTTCCATGTATCTGCTGCCCTTGTCCTTCCAGATGGTAAGGGTCGTGGATTTGGAAGGTGTTATCCAAGGATCTTTGGTGAATTCCTGCAGTGCATCTTGTAGATAGTACACATTGCTGTGAGGGAGTGGATGCTTGTGAATGTGGTGCTAATCGAGCAGGCTGCTTTGTCTTGGATGGTGTCAAGCTTCTGGCGTGTTTTGGAGTTGTATGCACCCAGGCAATTGAGGAGTATTCCATCACACTCCTGACTTGTACCTTGTAGATGGGTGGACAGGCTTTGGGGAGTCAGGTGGTGAGTTACTCGCCACACTATTCCTAGCCTCTGATCTGCTGTTGAAGCCAGTGTTTACGTGACGAATCCAGTTGAGTTTCTGGTCAGTAATAACCCCAAGGATGTTGATAGTAGGGGATTCAGTAATGGTAGCACCATTGAATGTCAAGGGTCGGTGATTAGATTGTCTTATTGGAGATGGTAATTTCTTGGCATTTGGGTGGCACGAATGTTACTTGCCACTCGTCAGCCCAAGCCTGGATACTGTCCAGATCTTGTTGCATTTGAGGTTTTGGACTGCTTCAGTATCTGAAGAGTCATGAATGGTGCTAATCATTGTGCAACATGACTCCAACCAGCAGAGGGTTTGCCGGATACCAGTTTTGCTAAGGCTCCTTGATGCCACACTCAGTTGAATGTAGCCTCTATGTCATTTTCATCTCATTTCTGGAATTCAGCTCTTTGTCCATGTTGAACCAAGGCTGTAATGAGGTCAGGAGCTGAGTGGTCCTGGCAGAATCCAAACTGAAAAACAAAGTACTGGAACTTTGCATAACTTGGTCAGTAGATGAAAAACCAAGTCCTTGAAATTAATAAACACCCTTTCTGGATATTATTTTGCAATTAAAGCCGACTCTTTATGGAAAGAGCTATTTCATCTTACTCTTAAGTATTTGCAAAATCTCAAACATGACCTGTTGTGTTTAACATTTATCAGATAATCGTAGAAAGATGAAACCGTGCCAAATAAATTATTGAAGCTAAACTTCAAAATGTTTCTTTTTCTAGATATTTTCCCATACGGATTCCCAGAAAGGAGGCTACATTGAATTAGCTTTGCAAGTTTACCAGGACACGCTGAACAGCTCTGCTAACCAAGATCCATGTCGGAATGAAGAAGGAAATTAAAATCAATCAATCTGTCTAATGCAAGAGTTCTGAATTCAGCTTGCTAGGAACGTGGAGTAACTGAACGTTTATCATTTCTATTCCACTTATTTTTGGGGAAAAGAAAATATTTTCTTTAAAGTATTGAAATATTACAGGTGTTCTAATGCTTTAAAAAACTGGAATATGAGCAGGTTGGGCCATTAGACTTCTACAAGGAGGACGCATTTAGCACTGGAGAATGGTTCCACAGACGGTCTAAGTTTCAACTGAATCATCGTGTTGTGTGACTACGGGTGAGATCACAATGAAGCCCAAACTTGTCAAGCTCTCGACAAATATACAATATTTTTGAAACCTAATTGTAACAAGTGTTAACATGCTGGCCAAATGGATTTTTGCTAAAGCAAGAGCAAGCTAGTCCTGTAGTGAAATGTGGCATTTCATTGTATAGTTATACCATAAATTAATCACCCAGGAAATATGGAATAGGTAAAAAGAAGAGGTTGGTACATTCCCTTTCATTTTTAATATCTATTCTTTGGATTGCCTCCATCTGGAAACACTCATTATTGAAGTGATTTCAAAATGTTTGCTTTGAACAATAATTCACATGTTGAAATATGAGAGTATGCTGTCTGTAGATGGAGTGGGAGAGATTAAAATTGAAATCACCCAAGAAAACATAGGCTACACATTAACCATTTTCAGTGCTTTTGATCAGTAGTACCGTTGACATTGTAATAAAATCAGTGTAAGAGCAAACAATTGTCCTCAAACACTGATTGTTTTTCTTAAGAGGAACTTCTTATAGCAATAATTTAATGGTCCAATTTTATTTTTCACTACATTTGTAATAAAATAAGTCTTCACTTATTGGAGATGCAATTTGGTTTTAATGTTAAAATTAATATAGTCAACTTCTTTTCCAAGTTCAAATGCAATACCCATCTTCTGCATGAGAAATGAGTTAATCAGGGAATTTCAACTCATTCTGCATCAACAATCAACTTTTGGGATTAGTGTTCCATTAAAGGGGGTGAGCCACACGTGCCAGAGTCCCATGAAAAATGTAATTAGTTTTATTTAGAGTTAATACAGCACAACAATACAAACTTATATGCAGTTATGAAGCACTAACTCCACTACTTACTTTACAGGTATGTCAGTGGCAGCCATGCATTCTGATCTGCTGGTTTGACAACAGTGCCACCTGTTGTTGTGTGGTGCAAAATGCATTTCAGAATGGGCAGCAAGACAGTGACAATCAGCTCTACCATTTTAGAACTGTCCAAAGTTGTAATAAATTGCAATATCCTTCTAAAAGCAAATGTTGAATATTCACTCGTTTAATAGAAATTTGGTCACGTTTAAATATACTTGGTTTTCAATTTAATCATCCAGGAATTCTTCATCCAAGTTAACGTCTGAAGTGTCTATGTCTTCCAACTCCAAGTTATCCAAATCATCATCAAGATCAGTCAGAGACTAGAAACAAGAGAATGAGATTAAGACAAATCTTTTGCACTTCCAGCAATGTACAGCAAATCAAAAATGCTTCATATTTCAAAAGTGAATGGGGCAAGACTTGAGCCTGATAGATTCCAGGCAGCTGATTAAATCAAATACATTTCTTCCATATTTATGATTGTTTGCTCTCAAATTTCCCCTTTGCACACACTTGCCAGCAGGGCTATTACTAAATTGCATCTTACACTTCATTTTCCCAAAATGTTCTTCTGTATTATGTTTCA
>NC_063344.1:53320289-53345289 GCF_021869965.1 Rhincodon typus
TGCAGTAATGCTGATTTTCTGTGTTTTCTAGCCTCTGAGACTAGACATCAAACGGAAACTGACTGCTCGGTCTGACCGAGTGAAAAGTGTTGACTTGCATCCAAGTGAACCATGGATGTTGGCCAGTCTTTACAATGGCAGTGTCTGCGTGTGGAACCACGAATCCCAAGTATAGTATTAATGCCTCTTCCAGTTCTGGCAGATGTTACAATTGTTAAATAGTGTTTAATAAAATATTTAATATTTACGTCATTTCAGACCACCCCACTGCAATTTGCTCCTAAAATTGCTTTGCCACACTGTTTCTGTCCCAGAGAAACAGATTGGTGTTTCTGTTTTCCCTTCCAAGAAAAACCACCTTTTCCCCTGTGTAGTGTCCAACATTTCATTTGTAAAAGACCATGAGACATTCTTTTATGTCAGAAGAATTGTAGTTTGAAGTTATCCTATATCTTTATTTTTAAGACTTGATGAAGGAATGTTTAACATATGGTCAGATATTTCAGAAGTAAAAATCGTCTTAACGTAAAATTGTAATAAGTATTATTTTCTTGATTATAATTCACCCAAAGATAATTAATACCCGCAGTTGCATCTTGTGCCCTATCTCTATGTAAAATGACTATATGATTGCACTGCAATAGATTACAAATCTTCCACTTCCAAGATTCAAGTCAGCCCACATTAGAAATACTCTCCTTGAGGGAATGAACTTGTCCACATCTCAGTTTCAAAATTTAATGCCACTCAAAGAGACAACAGTTGGCAATGGAAATGTCTGAGATATTGTAATGGGGCTGTTTTGAACTTATGTTAAATGATTCTGCACAACCGTTCATACATGCACTTTCTGCTCTGAGAATGACTAATGTCACTGCTACAAAATAAGAATAGATATTTAATTTTCCCAGCCCACATGTCCATATCTACAAAACTTAAAAAATATTCAAATTAAACAAGCTTCTATCTTGGTTATTCAAAGATAAGTGGTTCCATCACATGGGTCTTTCTTGCTCTCATTTCTTCCTGTATTTAGTTTAGCAAATGTATACTAGTGTTTTAAATGAATGGGATATCACTGTTAGTGTGTGAGTTTCAACTGAATTGATTGTATTTACTTTTTATACTATTTGTGTACTCTTTCAGACTCTTGTGAAGACATTTGAAGTGTGCGACCTGCCTGTCAGGGCATCCAAGTTTGTGGCACGAAAGAACTGGGTCATCACAGGAGCAGTAGGTATCTTTGATTGTAAACTTTATGATTCGAAAGAGGTGCGCTTCCTTGATAACACTCACTTAAAAATGCAGCTCAATGCAATGTAGCACCATCCAGACCAGAGGGTTATATGAGCAGTCCATCGTCTCTCTTGTACTGGTAGATGTCAGCTAGACTGCAATGGGGGCAGTGATCTTGGCCTCTCAATCCTCAGTGGAGGAAGCAACTTGCAGACATTGCTGCAATATAATAAAATGTCTCAAGATTTAAATGTCTTTTATATTGCAGAATTTCAGAAGGGTAAGACCAGATATAGTTACATCGCCTAATCAACATCCAGTGACTGAAGTTGAAAGTTTGTGGTTAAATATCTGTTGTGAGCCTTCAGCCTAAGGTGTAATAACCCATCCATATTGAATAGCCAATTGACATTCAGACCAAGGTTCATGTTTGAATGGTTACTTGGTTGAGGGATAAAGGCATCTGGATGGGTACATGAATAGAAAGGGGTTAGAGGGATCTGAGCCAAATGCTTGCAAATGGGACTAGATTAATTTATTATATCTGGTTGGCATGGATGAGTTGGACTGAAGAGTATGTTTCTGTATAACTCTTACGATAAGAGCATTGCTCACAACCGAGGAACCAATAAGGATTCGGCATGTAAACGTGCGAACATTTTTTTAAATTCAAAAATGAAGAAGGAACAATTACCTTTCTTAAATAAAATTACACACCTAAACTATAAATGGCTTAAGTTTTTTTTGTTGGCCAGAACTTTCCCAAGTATTAAAACAATTTTGTTTGTTTGTTTGAAAATGTTTGGAGAATCCAAAAGGCCAGCATGTCTAAGGAAGATAAATTATTGATATTGGTTGGTCCCACAGTGCTTTGACAATACCACAATCTCATGTTTTGTTGTGAAATCAGCCATTTGTCGTTTAGATGATATAAACAGTGAATCAAGGTTATATCTGCAGTTTGTGTTGGTATTAGAAGGATGATGTGTGTCATTTTGAAATAGCAGTTCACAAAAACTTGTACATCTTAGATTTCCTGTAACATCTAGGGACGATAAGGCATAATTTGTTGCCTTGTAATTTAGGATGACATGCAAATCAGAGTCTTCAATTACAACACACTGGAGAGAGTTCACATGTTTGAAGCTCATTCAGATTACATTCGTTGTATTGCTGTTCACCCAACTCAACCTTACATCTTGACCAGCAGTGGTGAGTATATTTCTTTTCTTTTGGCTTTAAACATTTCAATGTTGTTACCTGCAAATGTAAAATTAATAGAAAGTTTTTTTATTTCTTTAGTTTTTTTTATATTGAAAAGATTGTTAAAATCTTGAGAGTGAAAATCTGTCTCTGCAGACACTTTTTTGGTTGTTTTAGTTTCTTGCTGATTTCTGGAATAGTTTCAAAAACTGATAAATTGTTTCCTTGGTAGATGACATGCTTATCAAACTGTGGGATTGGGAGAAGAAGTGGACCTGCACCCAGGTTTTTGAAGGGCACACTCATTATGTTATGCAAATTGTCATCAACCCGAAAGACAACAACCAATTTGCAAGTGCATCCTTAGATAGGACCATTAAGGTATGTGAACAAGCTGTTAGGGTGTGACAATACTATTTGAAAGAATGAGTTGAGTAATCTCAGTAGTTAAAATCATTCAGTGTAAAAGGGCATATAGAGAAATTTGAAAACAATGATTACTTTTCAGTCTAAAATAGGGAAACAAGTAATGCTGTGCTAAAACGTTGTACTTGGTTCAAAAATGTATTTTATTTTGTAAAGATCTGATGTTGAGCAAAGTGTGTTGGTACACTTCAGGTGTGGCAGCTTGGGTCATCCTCACCTAATTTCACCTTGGAGGGCCATGAAAAAGGAGTGAACTGCATTGACTACTATAGTGGTGGTGATAAGCCCTATCTGATTTCTGGAGCTGACGATCGCCTAGTTAAAATCTGGGATTACCAGGTACAGATAAATTATGACATTAAGTAATTGTTCATGCATGTTTAGTAATTATGTAAGAATATTTTATGGTGCATTGGATTTTATTTAATAATAAAGGTTGATTCTGCAAAATGATGTAACGTAAACATTGTTTCCATAATGATCAAATTATACAAAAGTGTTGGCTATATTCTTCATTGTGATTAAAAGGCAAAACTTCAAACCATTATGGGTCAAGAACTGACAAAAGCATAGATGCAGCAGCAAAATGATCAATATTTCCACCAGGGTAAAATCAGCTGATCATCTAATTTATATAAAATCATTGCCAATACTTGCAAAAATTGGTGAAGCTGAACATATTGCTGTGTGCAGTGATTACTCTATTGCCAAAAGGGAGGCCTTTGGTCTTATCGCTGGACCGTTAATCCAGAGACCCAGGTATTGTTTTGGCGACCCGGGTTTGAATCCTACTTTGGCAGATGAAATTTGAATTCAATAAATATCTAGATTTAAGGGTCTAATGGGGCCCATAAAACTATTGCCAATTATTGTAAAAATCTATGTGGTTCACTAATCTCCTTTAGGGAAGGAATCTGCCATCCTTACCTCATCTGGTCTATATGTGACTCCAAACCCACAGAAAGTTAGTTACTGTTAACTGCCCTCTGGGGAATTAGGGATGGGCAAGAAATGCTGGCCTAGCCAGTTACACTCTCATCCAGTAAATGAATGAAAAAATTCAACCTAATAACTAATCCAACTTTTTATTTCTAAATTATTAAATAAGTATTAATGTTATAAGTTAAATAATACTGCTTTGCTTGTAGAATAAGACTTGTGTTCAGACACTGGAGGGCCATGCTCAGAATGTCTCTTGTGTTAGCTTCCATCCTGAACTTCCAATTATCATCACTGGATCAGAGGATGGTGAGTATTACTGAAATTTAAATAATTAATGATAGCAAATTATGTGCTTTTAAAATTGAAGAGAAGCTTTCAAATGAATATAGAAAATTCCGAATAACTATGCTAGAGAATTGATAATTGCAGCTTTTTCGTGTAGTTTCTTTGTGACGTGGTCATTTTTGATTGACATGGAGGGGAGCTGTCTGTAGCTTAGTGAAGGTGTAAAATAGATAATGAAGAAATTGTTTAGTATTAATTGTTACTAAAAAGAGACCAGAAATTGAAGCTTTTCATCTTGCACTTGTCAGGACAAGGATGCTAAAAACAGACTTGAAGAAAGGGACATTTGTTTATGCAGTATGTCCTTTTTCTCAAGCCTGTTTTCTTATGGCATGGTCCTGATAAAGTACAAAACGAAAAGCTTTGATTTCTTGTCTCCTTTTAGTAATGTTGGAGTTCTGTGCTCCCAGGCAAAGATTAGTATTAATTGGGAAGCTGTTTTGTGGAAAATGACTTGTAATTGTGATGACCCATGCAATGTTCTCAAAAGCTTACTATTTTGCGTTGGCCCGATGTTGAGAAATGAATGATCTGAAAGTATATCTTTTCTTTGCATTGTAAAGGGCAGGCTGTAAAAGCAGATTGGATTAAACTTGAGTAGAATTGCTGATTGTATCTTCACAATGCTCAGCATTTCTTTGTATGTTACTTTTATTTGAAAGGTTAATTAAAATGTTTCAAAACTTTGTCCATTTTCCACGTTACTACAGGGAAGGGTTTTGAAATTCATTGCTTACCAACACTCATTATTTATAGCTTGTTTAAAGAAAGTTGTAATGGAAAACAATAGATGTGATCAAGAGTAAAAGGAAATGATCTTTTAAGTTATGTCTGGTCTTGATGAAGCAGCATCTGGTGTATTGTATTCTGTTTTTTTTTGCCTTCACCGGAAAATGTAAAATTAGTGGAAGGATTTTAGCAAAGATTTGTAGCTCGGGTTGTGGGTGAGGTTGTTGATTTGCTCGCTGAGCTAGCTAGTTTTCGTTCAGACATTTTGTCACCACACTAGGTAACTTCATTGGTGAGGCTTCCGATGAAGTAATGTTGTTCTACTCCACTAGGAATTTATACTGTCTGGTCTGTTATGGTGAGTAGTGTCATTTCCAGTTTTGTTCTGTATAGGTTTGTATATGGGGTCCAATTCTGTATGTTTGTTGGTTGCATTATGGGTTGAGAATCATGCCTGTAGGAATTCCCGTGTGTATCTATATTTGGCTTGGGCTACTGTGGTTACATTGTCCTAGTTAAACTGATGTCCTTCATTGTCTGAGTAGACTGACATTAAGGAAAGTTTGTTGTGTCGTTTTGCTGCTAGTTGATGTTCATGTATTCTAATGGCTAGTTTCCATCCTCTCTGTCCAATGTAATGTTTGTGGCAGTCGTTGCATGGTATTTTGTAAACCATGTTGGTTCTGCATGTTGTGGGAACAGGGATTTTAATCCTTGTGAGTGTTTGTTGTAGAATAGCTGTGGGTTTGTGTGCTACCATGATTCCTAGTGGTCATAGGAGTCTTGTTGCCAGTTCTGGTATGTTCTTGATGCAGGGCAGTGTGGCCAGTATGTTAGGGTGTACTGTGTCCTCTGGCTGTTGTCTATTTAGTAGACATCTGCGAATGAAGTTGCGGTCCAAACCGGAAGCATACAGAATTGGACCCCGTATGTAAACCCATACAGAACAAAACCGGAACTGACACCACTGTCCATAACAGACCAAACAGTATAAGTTTCAAGCGGAGTTGAATAACATCTCTTCATCGGAGGCCTCACTGATGATGTCACTTAGCGTGGTGACGAAACATCTGAACGAAAACAAGCCAGCTTGGCGAACAAATCAACAACCTCATTAGTGGAAGATCAGAAGACAGTTAAGAGTTTCTGAATTAAAAGGGCTGCGCTTTGAGGGAGGATGTTGTCTTCCCAAACCCCAAAGAGTTCATTTCCTGAAGGAGGAGGAGGAGATGAGAGGGACTGATGAAGATCCTTAAGGTTTCTATTGGAATGAAAACTTTGGATTGAGGAAAATATTTTTGTTGGCCCCAAAATTCAGGAATGAGGAATGTGCATTTTCAAATCAAGGACATTAGAGAAAACTTAAATTTAAGTAACTTTTTGTTTCTTAAATAATGTGATTAAATTGTTAATTAGTTTACTGGTTAGGGTGATTCAGAAGGAAACAAGTTTTAAAGAAGGAATGTATTCTTGTCCGTAAAGAAATGTAGGGTAATAGTTCAAGAATCATGATTTAAACTGATGTAAGAGTCGGAAGAATGGATTGTATGAACCAGTCTCCTCTTGTTCAAAACATTTCTGTGTTACCATGCGTACAACTGACCATTTGCATTTAATCCTTTAAAGGTACTGTTCGTATCTGGCATTCGAGCACTTACCGCCTAGAAAGTACTCTGAATTATGGGATGGAACGAGTCTGGTGTGTGGCAAGTCTGAGAGGCTCCAACAATGTGGCTCTTGGCTATGATGAAGGCAGTATCATCATTAAGGTATGCGAGTTAAAACACTTTTGTTTGTGCATCTATAATTTGCAGTATGAAAATGTAATTCTTTTACGCTCTCAGATCATTGAATGGTGTGATTTCTCGATTCATTTTGCTTTGTACAGGTTACCTATACTATCCCTTAACTGCCATATGTAGAATAGAGTGCAAAATGCTGCAATTTAAGGAGAATCTGGATGTCCTTGCACCTGATTCACAGAAGTTAGGTTGCAGGTACAACGTGGAATTGGGAAGATAAATGTAACGTGGAGAACTGAATTTAACAGTAGCGAAAGCTTGTTATAATAGTGCAGGGCAATTAATTGGAGATTAATTGACACTGAGATATACGGATTTTGTCTCCTAAAGGAGATAGTTGCTTTTGGAAGCAGTTCATAAAGGTTTACTATAATGATTACTGGCACAAAAGAGTTGTCTGAAAAGGAAGGTTTGAGCAGGTTTATAAGAAGGATGGATTAACAAGGATGTTTCCACTCAGAGTTCCAGAATGAGGTGCACAGCTTAAAAAGAGGTCCCCTTTTTATGTTGGAGTTGAGGGATTTCTTCTGTCACAAGGTTATTAGCCTGTACAATTATTTTCAACAGAGAACAGTGGAAGCTGAATTTTTCTCTCAAAGTGAGAGGTTGTTGGAGAATGCAGGGAGGTGGAGGTCAGGCAACAGTCAGAACAGCAATGATCTTGTTGATGGGGAACAGAAAGTCTGGGCTGAATGGCCTTATCTTCCCATTACTTATTGATCCTGTGATCACTCACCTGGTTAGAATGTAGGTGTATATTCATTGATTAGAGGGATTTTGTTGGGAGGAGATAAGGTTTAATTTACACACAAACAGTTCTGCTGGAGAAATTCAGCAGGTCTATAGAGAGAAAGCAGAGTTAACATTTCGGGTCCAGTGACCTTCCTCAGCACTTTTATTTTGCCCATTAATGCTTGTGAGTTTTAATGAAAGGATTATGAGCAAATACCTTTTTTAAACTTAAGCCAGTTATCTCAGTGTAAGCTTGTCTTTTCTCTAAGACAGCAAATGTACAGGAATGCAGATGCTGTAAATCAGAAACCAAAACTGAAATTGCTGGAAAAGCTCAGCAGGTCTGGCAGCATCTGTGGCAAGAAATCAGAGTTAATGTTTCGGGTCAAGCCACCCTTTCTCGCCACAGATGCTGCCAGATCTGCTGAGCTTTTCCAGCAGTTTCTGTTTTCGTACAGTAATGTAACCTGGCTTTCAGTTTTGGCACACGTAAAAGTATTCCTAGAGCAATGTAAGTGCACAACAAAAACAAAGTTTATATAACTGTACCAAGCAATATATCTAAATTAATTCAGACACTTGAGAAGATTAAACAATGTTACATAAGTCTGAAATTTTCCATTATCCGTAACAGCTTATCCTATGTGTTCTCTGAGAAGTTTACTTATGCGTATAGGTGTATATTCAGGTAGAACTGAGGTGAGGCTGCTGATACTCATTTCAACTAAGATCTTTGCAACTGGTAGAGGAGAGAGAGAGCGGAAGCTTTTGTCTCTTGAATTTCAACCAGGTATTAGTCAAAAAAGTTGCATGAAAATGTATTGCTGCTCAGTTTTCCCTCAGCCTCATCCAAGCTAGTCTTTTTAAAATATTTGTATTTCAAACTAGAGAATTTAGAAGGGTCACTGGACACAAAGCATTAACTTTGCTTTTTCTCCACAGGTGCCGCGAGACCTGTTGAGTTTCTCCAGGAATGTCTCTTTTTGGTATATATTGGTCTGACTTGGTTTTCAAACATGAGAGAATAGTCTTGTACTTGATAGATTTATATTTAATACTTTTAGCTGGGACGTGAAGAACCTGCAATGTCTATGGATGCTAGTGGTAAAATTATTTGGGCCAAGCATTCTGAAGTCCAGCAGGCTAACCTGAAAGCAATGGGAGATACTGAGATAAAAGATGGTGAAAGACTGCCTTTGGCTGTGAAGGACATGGGAAGCTGTGAGATTTATCCACAGACAATTCAACATAATCCCAATGGAAGGTAAAGCTTTAACTTGCACTAATTTAAAACTGTATTTTTTTAACAATTGCACAGTACAAAATAGACTTAAGATTAATATTTATTTTGTATCGAAGTAAAATCAAAATATGGTTACCATAACTGATTTTAACTACTCCAGGATAGTTACTTGGATAAGTTAATATAACCTTTTCTAAAATGTAGAAATTTACTGTTTGGAGTATTAGAAATGGACAGTGTAAAGGAATTATTATGTGCCATTGTGTTTGGCATCTTTCAGTCCAATGCAGTGCTTCCCAAGCATGTTCCCACTGTTATTTCATATTGAGACTTGTAAATTGTCGCAAATACTCTGATAGCGAATGGGTTCTTGGAGAAACGTAAGAGGGTGGGGTAGGGGAGAGAAATCTGTGTGAACTGGTTGCAGGGAGGTGAGGGCTGGTTATCATGTCCTCTGAGTGCAAGTGACTATTGGAGTGTCAGCACTGTTAGATCCGTATGGCAGCATTTGCTGCCTCAGAACATGTAACCCCCATATTTCAGCTTGTGACCCCAATTGCAGTCCTGATCCCACTTTGGGAAGCCCTGGTTTAGTGCAATGATGGTTTGTATTTTGTTAATAAACTGTATTAAACAGTGTAGCTCAGAATACACCACTTCGGCATAGCAGTTTTTACTATATTTGATACAGATTAAGACTGTAGCCCAAGAAACTGCAGGATTTGCTGACCTATATTTTCCCTGGACCCTATGCTTAGCGATAAGAAGTTTCTATTTCTTATTTCCTCTTGCAATACTCCTCCAAACAGTCAGACTCCAGAGGTTGTAGTCATTGATGACTGTCTTCCAGTTGGCTGTATTGATGTTTGTCACCTTCTCTTTTGTTTGCAAGTGCCATTGTAGCAGATGTATGGATGGCCAGCAGGGTGTAACACAGTTCACACACAAGAATCTTTGGCTACGTGCACATAATCCTTCTGAAAAATGTGGCTCAGCCATGGCAAATATTGTTATCTTAACAATAAGCATATGCTGCTGAAAACAGCACACTCCAGGTAGGCCATCTAAACTGGTGACCTTGTCCTACCAAGCAATGCCAAGGATATGTCTGAAGTAGCAAGGCTGGATACTGTTTTTCCTGCTGAAAATATGTTGTCCAGGTAGAGGAGGGCTCTTTTCGGGAAAAGGAAATTTTCATTCATGTGTTCATTTGAATTTTGATACTTAGGTTTGTGGTAGTCTGTGGTGATGGTGAATACATTATCTACACAGCGATGGCTTTGAGAAATAAGAGCTTTGGATCTGCACAGGAGTTTGTATGGGCACATGATTCTTCTGAGTAAGTAAAATTCCAATTATTTGATTTTAATTAATGGTCAAGAAACACTTGAACAATTAATGGAGTTTCCTTTGTTTTTAGATATGCAATCAGGGAAAGCAACAGTGTGGTGAAAATATTCAAAAATTTTAAAGAAAAGAAATCATTTAAGCCTGATTTTGGAGCAGAAGGTAAGGAGTTTCATAATAGCAACTGGATGTAAATGAGATGATAGCCAAGTTTAGCAAATATCCCTTTCCCTACAGAATTATGAAAGTAGCCCATTCTCCACATTAGTACATCCAGCAAATTGAACTTTCTTTCTCCCCAGTCTTCCCTGCTCCCCCCCCCTACCAACCCCATGTAAACCTTTGACTGGCTTTGGTGTGAGTTAATAGAGTGGAGAAACTTAAGCTATTTTTGAGTTGCTTCAGGAAGTTATCATATTTTGGGAATAAATGTACAGGAAAAGAATTTGATTGTTTCTGTCTGTTGTATTTAAAATTGGTAGGTTCAGTTGGAACAGCTTAAATGTTTTTGAAGCCAAACTATAGTTTGCACAAAATTCCAGGTAGATGGAAAGTCTGAAGTTAGCTTTCTTGTAGTATTTGCATGTAATTGTACTTTTCAATAAGCGATACATTATAAATCAATTATGTAACTGCTTGGATTGCCTTTTAAATAAAAACAAAATGGTCAGACATTTGAGTCAGCCACTGGAAGATGGTGAGAGACATCTGTTTTATAATTCAGAACTAAAAAGACACCTATGCAAGATACACTGTCCCTGATGATAAACTAGAAAGTTGTTCTGTACTTTGGGTGAGTAGAGACACTGTTGAGAGTGGAAATTCAAAATAAGATTCATTGGAGCATGAATAAAGCAAAGTAAATGTGGGAGATGATGTGATGAAAAGGAAGAATGACGGCTTAAAAGAGGAAGTAAACAAGAAAGAGGCAAAAAGGGATGATCTGACAATGCATTATCCTATCAAGTGACTTAATTTTTCATGTCACTGCTTTTGGCTCATTCTTAAAGATGCAATGTAGTTAGGTTATGAAGACTGATATCCTGTAATTTTCAGTCAATGGAGTATGTACTAGATTAGACTATAATTGAAGTTGGAAGACTGAATTCTGGAATGTTCTTTCAAATATATTTGCAAACAGTTTGTCTTTTTTTTTGTTTTGTGTGATGTTCTTGTTTGATAATTTTAAAGCTTTTCATATTCATAGGCATCTATGGAGGGTTCCTCCTCGGTGTCCGCTCAATGAATGGCTTGGCGTTTTATGACTGGGACACCACTGAGCTCATCCGCCGAATTGAAATACAGCCCAAACATGTGAGTGATTATAACCTGACTATTTGTGTTACACCAAGGGAGAATATTCCAAATTAAGAACAAAATGTGACTTTTCAGTGTTTATCTTAACGTAAATATATCATCTTTTTTCAGAATCTTAATGTATTTCGTTCTGGTACATATTACTTCTGAAATGTTCTTAAGATATAAATATGTGACTTTTCGAGCTGATCATTTTTACATTGCTCTCTCAATAGCGGATGATGTGCTCCCAATGAAAATAGCATCTGTATAAGAGGATTTACAGTATTTATTGCTGAGATTTTTCTTCAGATCCTGTACTCTGTCCATGTATATGTATGTGTAACACTGTGCACAGTTGGAGATTGCTGTATACTAGTGGGCATGTTGTTGATGGCAAATCATTTAAAATTAATGAACTATTATTTGTTGTAGTCGGAAAAGCCAGGTAGCTTGTGCACATGGTTAGAACTTGCAGTAAGTAACTAACAAATCTGACTGAACTTTCAAAAAATGTAGTGCTAAATTAAGAGAAGTGACTTAAACCTCCAGAAGTAAGATAAATTTTACTATGAAGTAACTTTTAAATATTTTGGAGAGGAATGCAACTTAGTATGATGAATGCAGCCTCTGTTGAATTCAGCACAGTGTAGAGCTGGAGGAACACAGCTAGTCAGGCAGCAGCAGAAGAGGAGCCAAGTCGACATTTCTGGTCGGGACCCTTCTTCAGAACTGGGGGATGGGCGCTGGGAAATAAATTGAGGGAGGAGGGGTGGTGCTGCGGGAAGGTAGGTAGGATGGTGACAGGTGGATGCAGGTCGGGGGTGGTGGGAATTGGTCAGTGGGAAGGGTGGGGCAGATAGATGAGAGGGAAGATGGACAAGTTGTGTCAGGTCAAGGAGGTGAGAGGGAGGATGGGTGGGGCTGGGGAAAGGTACGTGGGGTGGATAATAGGTGAATGCAGGTAAGGGTAGTGGGGATTATTCAGTGTGAAGGAAGGGGCAGATGGGTCAAGGAGGCAGGGATGAAAGTGGGGGTTGGGCGTGGGATGAGGCCGGGGATTGGCAGGTTTTAAAACGGGTGAATCCTATGTTCAGACCATTGGGCTGTAGGCTCCCGAGGCGGAATATGAGGTGTTGCTCCTCCAGTTTGCGGGTGGCGTTATTGTGGCACTGGAGGAAGACCAAGTTGGAGGATGTACAGGTGAACCCTTGTTGGATATGAAAGGTTTGCTTTGGGCCTTGAATGAAGGTGATGTGGGGGTGGGGGTGGTGGCGGGGTTGGGGGGGGTGGCGGGTGCGCGTGGGGGAGGGGTGGGCGTGGGAGGGGAGGGGGTTGTAGGGGCAGGTGTAGCACTTCCTGTGGTTGCAGGGATAGGTGCTGGGGTTAGTGGGGAGGGTGGAGCGGGTGAGGGAGTCACGGAGTGAGTGGGTTCTACGAAAGACAGATAGGGATGGGGAGGGAAATATCTCTTTGGTTGTGGGGTCAGATTGTAGGTGGCAGAAGTGGCAGAGGATGATGCGTTGCTGCAGAGGTTGGTGGGGTGGTATGTGAGGACCAGGGGGATCCTGTCTTTATTTCTGTTGGGTAGAGGGGATGTGAGGGCAGAAGTGCAGGAAATGGATGAGATGTGGTTAAGGGCATTTTTGATCACCGGAGGGGGGATATTGCGGTCCTTGAAATAGGAGGACATCTGGGATGTTTGGGAGTGGAACGCCCCATCTTAGGAGCAGGCGTGGCAGAGCCGGAGGAACTGGGAGTAAGGGATCGCATTCGTGAAGGAGGGTGGATGAGAGGAGCTGTAGTCCAGGTAGCTATGGGAGTCGGTGTGTTTGAAATAGATGTTATTGTTGAGGTGGTTACCAGGGATGGAGACGGAGAGGTCCAGAAAGGGGAGGGAGGTATCTGAGACAGTCAAGGTAAACGGAGATGAGTTCAGTGGGGCAGGAGCAGGCAGAGACAATGGGTTGGCTGGGGCAGTCAGGTTTGTGGATTTTAGGAAGGAGATAGAACCGGGTAATGCGGGATTGGGAACGTTGAGGTTGGAGGTTCTTGGTGGGAGGTCACCTGAGATTGTGTGGTTATGGATGGTCTGAGAGATGATGGTTTGGTGATCAGAGGTGGGGTCATACTCGAGGGGGCGCGAGATGGAGGTGTCAGAGAGTTGGTGCCTGGCCTCCGCAATGTTGAGGTCAGTGCATCCTACCACTACTGTGCCCCCGTTATCGGCAGGTTTGATGGTGAGGTCA
The DNA here is from genome assembly GCF_021869965.1 of Rhincodon typus. Classification (NCBI taxonomy): domain Eukaryota; kingdom Metazoa; phylum Chordata; class Chondrichthyes; order Orectolobiformes; family Rhincodontidae; genus Rhincodon; species Rhincodon typus. Next base: position 53,333,840 of record NC_063344.1, read on the forward strand.
GGGTTGGAGCGGAGGGCTGCGCGTTCCGATGGGGAGAGGGGTGGAGACATTGAGGTGATTGATGTCGTGACGACAGTTGGAGATAAAGGGGTTGAGCGAGGGTAGGGGGTCATGGGGTGGTGTCCAGGGGGATGTGGGTCCACCCGTCACTTCCCACCTACCTTCCCCCAGCCCCACCCCTCCTCCCTCTATCTATTTCCTAGCCCCCTTCCCCTTCCCCGCCTCCCCATTTCTGAAGAAGGGTCCCGACCCGAAACATTGACTTTCCTGCTCCTCTGATGCTGCTTGACCTGCTATGTTCTTCCAGCTCCACACTGTTGACTCTGACTCCCGTATCTTCAGTTCTTGGTATCTTTGAGCCTCTGTTAAAGTTTGCTTTGTAAATTATTCCAGATTGAATAGAAATAGAGGAAATGGCAATTGGTATCAAGGGAGTAGGAAATAAAAATGATCTGAGTTATAGTCATACAGCATGGAAGTAGATCCTTCAGTCCAACTAGCCCACACCAATCATGTTCCCAAACTAAACTAGTTCCATTTACCTGCATTTGCACCATATTCTTCCAAATTGTTCCTATTTATGTACTTGTCCAGATGTCTTTTAAATGTTGTAACTGTACCTGCATCCATCACTTTCTCTGGCAGTTCATTTCCACACATGAACAATTCTCTGTAAAAATGTTGGCCCTCATGTCCTTTTTAAAACTTCCTCCCCTCACCGTAAAAATACGGCCCCTAGTTTTGAACTCCCCCCACCCTAGGGAAAAAACCCTTGTCATTCACCTAATCTATATCCCTCATGATTTTATAAACCTTGATAAGGTCACCCCTCAGCCCCCTGCGTTGCAGTGAAGAGAGTCCCAGCCTATCCAGCCAATTTTTATAACACAAACCCTCCATTCCAAGCAACACCTTGGTAAATCTTTTCTGAACTCTCTCTAGTTTAATAATATTCTTCCTTCAGCAGAGTAACCAGCACTGCACAAAGTACTTTAGAAGAATCCTCACCAACATCCTGTACAACCTCAACATGACATCCCAATTCCAATACTCAAAGGTCTCAATGAAAGCAAGCATGCTAAATGCCTTCTTAACCACGCTGTCTATCTGTAGCGCAAATTTCAAAGAACTATGTACCCGAACCATTAGGCTTCTCTGTTCTATGACACTACCCAGGGTCGTATCATTAATTGTACAAGTCCTGCCCTTGTTTGTTTTACCAAAATGTAATACCTCTTCTAGTGAGATTGAAGTAATGAGTAGGAAGCCTTTTCCTGTACCTAACCTCAAATGACATTAGGCATTCGCTACTTATAGTCGCATAGGTGTTATGAATAATAGTTGCATTTCAATTCTCCTCTCTCAAGTTTCACTCCTTTTCTGAGGACACTGATCTATTTTAGAATACAAGTTCACATTCCCTTCTTTAAGTGACAGTTTTCCCCAAGACCAGATCTGAAGTGTATGTAGACTAGTCCCCTGAATAGGGAATCATAACCAAGCCTGATCATGTTTTTACACATGCTGTTTGCTCGTAAGATCACTGGATCGTGATCAGGTTTGCAAATTTAGGCTGATTCTGCTCCCCACCTCCTTCCTAACTCAATAGCACCAAGACCCATTGCATTGTTCATTCCACCAGTCTAAACAAGACTGAATTGTTCTAAATTATAGGATACTAAATCTTACAATGCATTTGCTACATCAACCTTAACTCCATGCTACTTTTTCTTTCCTTGCAGATATTTTGGTCAGATTCTGGTGAACTAGTGTGCATTGCTACAGAGGATTCCTTCTTTGTTTTGAAATATCTTGCTGAGAAAGTGGCTACGGCACAGGAAACACACGAAGGAGTTACAGAAGATGGCATTGAAGATGCCTTTGAGGTCAGGTTGCAAATACTTAACAGCTGAGATGTTACTTAAAAGCAGAAAAAAAACTGAACATTTTAGGATATAAAAAGTTGCTTAAATAAAACCTGTCTTTCATGGGTATGGTGAACTAAATGACCTGCAGTGCAGAAAATCTTATGTTTTTAATTACAATAAGCTGCAATTATGCTACTCCAAGCTTGACATGTTTTTGATTGTTTTGAATTTTTCTAATTACTTGGTATTGGGAAATTGTTCCACTGAGTTAAGTGGTTTGTTTAATTTCTTTGGATATACTTTTTCCAGGTTCTTGGTGAAATTCAAGAAATTGTTAAGACTGGATTGTGGGTAGGAGACTGTTTTATCTACACCAGCTCTGTGAACAGGCTCAATTACTATGTTGGTGGAGAGATTGTCACCATTGCCCATCTTGACAGGTCAGTGGGAGAGCAGTGGAGAACTTGCAGGACTTACAAATAATGCTCAATATCAAATGCTTAAGCAAAATTTGTTTTTACTTGTTCATGGAAAGGTGTCACTGCTGGCCAGTATTTTATTATCCATCCATAATTATTCTGAAAGGGGAGAGTGATCTAGCACTGATTTGTGTGAGTTCTGTATTTGTTACCTAATCTATAACTAATACTTTGGAAAGAAAAAATTCAAAAATTTGTACAGTCTGGTTTCGGGTTCCTTACCAGATCAGCTGCAGGCATGAATAGTAAATGTACAGCATTTAACAGGTCGTGAGTGAAAGTTAGCTGTGTTTCCCGAAGTATGCCTTAGGAACAATTATAACTGTTTACAGCTGTAAACCAAAGACCTTAAAATCACAGCATAAAGTAACAGTGTGATAAATTGATATGACTATTCATACTAAATATCAGTTGTAATTCCACTTCCTTTCCCTTTAAACCAGAGCTTTGCAGTCTGAAAAATTCTTTTCTTCCTTTGATAGATGTTAGAATACAGTTCCATGGACACTGATTTCCTGGCTATAACCAACTAACCGCCCTCTACATATGAAGTCTGGGACTTTGTGTCAATGGGCTATTTATTGTTGGGTTATCATAGACAAGCCCAATGTTATTTTTCATCCAGCTTTACTGACACCGGTGCCCTGTATACTTTTTTTTTCATTTCTCCTTGACCTAGGGACTTGTCTTCATTAGCATCAGCTAACTTCGCCAAAGATTGAGCTGGACACTTGTGCTCTGTTTGATTTGATCTGTATTCACTCATTGGTTATAAAAGAAACTTTGAAGTCTGCTAACTGAACTCGTAGTTCCAAAATGATGTACATAACTGAAACTGTTATTTTCATTGAAGATCAATGTTAAAGTGTTACAATTTAAGTGCCAATATTATTTTTTCAGAACAATGTACCTCCTGGGTTATATCCCAAAAGATAATCGACTGTATTTGGGAGATAAAGATTTGAACATCGTCAGCTATTCTTTGCTTGTCTCTGTGCTCGAATACCAAACTGCAGTCATGAGGAGGGACTTTTCCATGGCTGACAAGGTTCTTCCCACAATTCCAAAGGAACAGAGGACAAGAGTAGCACACTTCCTTGAGAAACAGGTTAGATGGAATATAACAACAAAAATGTCAGAAATACTTTTTGTAGATTGTTTCATTCAACAAGGGCGTTTCTCAGCAGAAATGATCCACAACTTCCACACTCCACAATGCTTAACTTAAAGTAAGCAAGCAGTTGAAAGACAGTTCTTGTTGAGCACTTCTCTAATTGCTAAATTGTCTTATGTGGAAATTTCTTTTCAAAAAGTCAATTTTTAAATATTCCTATTAAACACTTGTTTTTGGTTGCAGCTTTATTTAGGTGTTCTAAATTGAATAATACTTGGCAATTTTCCTTCAGTAATGTGAAAAACTCTAATGCTCAAGTATGACAAGCACATTAGAGTTTTGGTGATTGTCTAATGGTTAAGGAAATCTCTCTTGTATGTCCAAGCACATCCTATGTTAAAGACACAGGAGGCCTGGCAGTTAAAATTGAATACAATGCTTCTTTGTATTTATTTGTTTTGTCTAAAATACATTAAGATATGGAAAACTTGGCTTGTGAATGGGTGGAAGAAATTCCTCAAGATAGTCAGCAGGAAAAGAGATATTGAATAGTGGGTGCACAGTTTGAAACTTGGCAATGGTAGGGTTGTGGTGGAAGGGAAAGTACAAAAAACCTTTAGGGAAAGTTTATCAAGAAATGGAAAATAGGAAAGGAAGAAAGAAAGAAGGAGAAAAGTGAAAATAATTAAAATGTTTGTAATGATAAGTACTTTTGGCTACAGTATGTGTAATGACTTTAAAATTGCAGATGATGATTTTTGCTGTACTACTTGATATGTATATTGTAACCTGTAAGAGTTGTATGTTCAGATAGAAGACTTGACCCTGAAAAGTTACTTGAAAACCAGTTTCAAATTCATATAACTTGGCATATTCTTGGATGCTTGCTGTTTTAATTCTCATGAAACATACCATGTCCTTGACTGACAGTTTGTTTCCTTATGCTGCTGGATTTATGATCGCAGCAATAATTTATCATAAACTGAACACTAAAAAATCTATAATAGGATTTTGGTTGATGTCTCACCTAATGAACAAAATCAGTCTTTGATTCACCATTTTCCCTATTACCTATCCCAAAATGATACTGTCAAATAAGGGATTTACAGCAGAATTAATTTCTCCTGCATTTCTCTCTTGAATATTTATCCTTTACCTTGGCAGTTTTGTAGATATTATTTCCATAATTTTCTACATTTAAAAGCTGTTTGATCCCTTAGTTTGTAGAAAACTTAAAATAATGTAATGTTTCCTTGTAAAATTGTTACTCTGTATCCCAAATTCCCCATTTCCTTCATTGACTATTTGCAGAAATTGGAAGAAATTGTGTTTGGTCCTGTGGTTGGTTTGGAAGAAATAGATTAAGTGCAATGGTATGATATAAGGAATGGTAATGTAGTCTCCAGGAAACTGTGAGAGCAGCATAGAAATTAAGAATATTTGATAAACTTTCCAGTCTAAATTACAAACAAAATAAATTCACATTTTAGTTCCTGTTGCAATTTATCTTGGTGAGGTGAAATCAATGATGGCAATCCTGTCTATGTCAAATTTGTTACACTCTTGTCAGTCGCCTTGCAACATTTCCCTATTTTGAAGCTGCTGAGCAAATGTAAGTTACGTTGGTGCAGCTGTTTGGTGATGTGGTGACATTTTACTTCTAGGTAAATAAGAATTTTTTTTTTTTTTTTTAAAGTATTACACGACTAATTTTAGGCCCAAAACAATAGACTTGTACATCAGTAAGTCATGCTGATAACAAATGAAATCCGCCATTTTTAATCCAAACAGAAAATCAATGAACTAAACATAAATGGAATTCATCTTGACAAATTCAGACTGGTAGATTTTCTCCACAGCATCCTAGTTAATTTACAAATGAGAACATTCTTTGTTTTCCAGTCCGTATCTTTAAGCTGTTTACTTTTTCCATACACAGGGTTTCAAATCACAGGCTCTTGCGGTATCCACTGATCCAGAGCACCGCTTTGAGCTTGCACTGCAGCTTGGAGAGCTCAAGATTGCATATCAATTGGCTGTAGAAGCAGAGGTAACACTTGTATTAATTAGTTTCTTTTATTCGTTCACGGAATATTGGTTTGGCTGATAGGAGTTTGTTGCCTATCCCTAATTGTTTTTGAATCAAGTGATTTGTGAGGCTATTTCAGTAGGCAGTTAAGAGGCAAACAAATTTACTGTGGGTCTGGAGTCACGTGTAGGTCAGACCAGATAAGGATGGTAGATTTTCTTCCTGAAATGATATTAGTGAACTAGATGGAATTTCACAGCAGTCTCATGGTCACCATTACAGAGACTGGCTTTCAAATCCAGATTTATTCATTGATTTGAAAATGCCCTGAATTACCACGCTGCTACATCGACTCTGATTTCTTTGATCTGAAACCTGAAAACTCTAGAGTGGGTGGGTAATGTAGAAGCAAGAGTAGGCCATTTGGTCGTTCATTATGAACTTTGCTGAACCTTATCTCTGTCATAGTTTGGCTCTCCCCAAAACCCTTGACACTGTTTCTGACTAGAAATCAATCTACTTTTAAAAATATATTCAGTGATTTAGCCTCACTGCCTTGTCTAGTTGGGCATTCCACAGGTTCACCATCCCTGTAATTTCTCTTTATCTTAGTCCCATATGGTTTACCCCATATTCTGAGAGCATGACCCCTTTTAGATCCCGTCTGGCCAGTGGGTATATCATCCCTGTATCCAGTCTGTTTAACTCTGTCAGAAATGTGTATGTTTCGGTGAGATTTCCCTCTCATTCTTCTAAACTCCAGTGAGTACAGAATGATTGACTCCATCTCTCTCCATGTGAAAAACCTGCCACACCGAGGAATCAGTCTGATGAACCTTTGCTGCTCTCCTTTTATGAAAATGTAAATTTTCTTAAGCAAAGAGACCAAAACTGCTCACAATATTGCAGGTTTGGTCTCAACAACGTGCAGACCTACTGCAGCAAGGCGTCTTTGCTCTAGTACTCAAATCTTCTTGCATTGAAGGCCAACATACTGTTTTCCTTCCTAACTGCCTACTGTACCTTTCTACTTGCTCACAGTGACTGGCGTGCAAGGACAGCCAACAATTTCCAATTTATCACTGCTTAAATAGTTTTCTGACATTGTTTTTCCTGCTGATTGGATAACTTCACATTTATTAATGTTGTATTTGCCACTTATTTGCCCACGCGTTCAATTTGTCTACTTTGCATTGAAATTTTTTCACTTCACCTCATTACACTCCATTCCTCCCAGTTGTGTCATTAGAAAAGTTGGAAATGTTACATTTGATTTCCTTCTCAAAATCTTGGATATATGTCTACTCTGTTTCCTATCTTTCAATCAGTTTTCAATTTTTTTAAAAATTCTCAACCGTCATCAGACTTAGCTAGATTGTTCCTTACAATTATCCCAGCTTTGACGCGGAACCAATGTTTGAGAACCTTGAACTGAGGCAACAATTTGACTGTTATTGCTCACATACTTTATTTGTTTTGGAGTGGGACAACTGTATGTTGTGTATTTTTGGCAGGTTAAGCACCATTTAGAGTGGTCTAATAATATTTCAGGTGTAGACCCTGAATTAAAGCTGAAAAGTATACAGATGAACAGAATTTCTATTTAAAAAGGAAGAGGGTACAAACATTTGCAGACAGAGGAAAGAGGATTTTTACGTATAAAGCAGCACACTAGGCATAATCAAAAGCAGTTACAAGGGCTACATAATGGATGGTGGTATGGTGCAATTAAATCTACTGGAAGTGAAAGCACAGGAAAAATGAGCAACATTCGGGAGCCTGGAATAGAAATAAAAAGTTAAAATTAAGAATACAGACCATTCTGTCAGATGTTTTCTGATGGGGTTTGACACCCCAAGCAGGTTTCAAATATGTAGCTTACTCATTTCATTTAATCCTGCAGTTGATTTTAAGTCTGTGAACCTGTACATCATTTTCTGAAAATAGGTATAAATTGTATTCCAATTCAATTTTAAAAGATTGTTTTGTTTTATTCAAAAAAATTTCTTTTCATCCCCACAGTCAGAACAGAAGTGGAAGCAGTTGGCAGAGCTGGCGATCAGTAAGTGCCAGTTTACCCTTGCTCAGGAGTGTTTACACCATGCACAAGATTATGGTGGACTGTTGCTGCTGGCTACTGCCTCAGGCAATGCTCCAATGGTTAACAAATTAGCAGAAGTTGTCGAAAAAGATGGCAAGAACAATGTGGCCTTTATGACTTATTTCATGCAAGGAAAGTAAGTACTACACCTTTCAATCTTTACTTTTAACTTCTTTGACAGACTTTCTAAATTTCAATCACTTAACACTGCTGAATACAATTAATTTCTATCAACAATGAATTGTGTTTTTTTATCATTTTGTTTTCAGATTTTCAGCTTATGATTACGATAGTGATTTGAATACAATTTGGAGAGCCTGGACACGTCCACTTCAGGAAATTGTCTCTTTCAATACACCCTGTGGAAAATTTAAAAATATCTCAATTACATGACCCCAAACATTCTATAGTCAAATAATCTTAACCAGATTTATGCAACCTGTCTCTTTAATTTTATTTTTTAAGCTCTTGTTGAGTGAATCATCGTTCCCATTCAGGTCCTGTATATTCTTCCTATATTTGTTCCTGCTATTTGGTGTCTAAATTGAATCTAATATATTATGAAGAATATACAGCAAAGAAAGAGACCATTTCCCCAAGGTTTAAACATTGATGTACACAACGACACCACCCCGAAACAAAATCCATCCACAGTAATGTAACATTGACCAGAGTTGTGAATTCAATAAGCGTATTTGGCTATTCTGTTAAGCTTGCAATTATTTTATCTTTTAAAATTATTTCATGCAGGCTTGACAATTGTTTGGAATTGCTGATAAAAACAGGACGTCTCCCAGAAGCTGCCTTTTTTTCCAGAACCTACTTGCCAAGTCAGGTTTCTAGGTATGAGTCTACAGTTTCAATTCCATCATAGCACAGTGCAATCTTGCATGTTTACATACAAAAATACATGTGCATAATAATTTGCATTCTGACACTAACTTTTCCTTTTAGGGTTGTGAAGCTCTGGAGAGAGAATCTTGCCAAAATAAACCAAAAAGCTGCAGAATCTCTTGCTGACCCCACAGAATATGAAAACCTATTCCCAGGCCTAAAAGAAGCTTTTGTAGCTGAGCAATACCTGAAAGAAACCAGCAAGACTAAAGAGAGACCCGCCAGGGATTACCCTCTTGTCACTGTAAGTCATAGCATCCTTTTATGTTATAAAAATGTTGAGAATTTGGATTAAAGTGGAATTTGCCAGCGCTAATCTTGTTCCTGCTATTTTGCTCACTAGCCAAATGAAGAAAGGAATGTTATTGAAGAGTCAAAAGACTTCACACCATCTCATCATGGAGCATCAGTTGAGGTAGCTGATTACTATAAAACACACTCTTTCTTCAGAAATAAAAGAAAAAGTATTGGAAAAATTCAGATCTGGCAATGTCAAAGTTAACTGAGTTGAGTCCAACATGACTTCAGTGCTAGAGAGTTGTGTTGGATTCACTGTGAATGCTGTTTCTGTCTCCAGATACTGGCCAGACCTGCTGGATTTTTCTGACACTATTTTTATTTCAGATCTCCACCATCCACAATAACTTGCTTTTGTTCCTCGATTTCTGAGTTGGAAAGTTAGTGTTGAAGTCAAAGCCCTCCACAACCATGGACACATCTTTACTGTTAATCTATTGAAAATGTTTCAAGCTGGAGTTAGAAACAGTTCATAAATCAAGAATTTGCATGTCTCAGTTGAGGAAGGAACTCTGCTGGCAGCATTGTAGTCCTGCAATATTAAAAATTCAAACAAGGATTTTTTTTTTTTTTTTTAAAATGACTGATTCCCCGGACCAATATAACAAAAAAAACTGTCTTTTTCTGGATACATTAAAAATAACCTTGATATAATTAGAAGATTTCAACATTTTATGTTTTGTCATCATAGGATTCTAAAGATGAACAGGAAACCATGTCAAGTGTGTCTACACCAGTTGCATCAATGATAGCAGACGCAAAAGCTGTATTAGAATCAGACCCTGCTTACGTGGTGACTGCACCTGTCCCACGAGGAATGGACATTGAAACTAAAAAGGTATTTCAATTTGAGCAAGATAAGAAAACTCATTTAAGCAAATCCATGTTTGTAAAGATCAATATCGACTCAAGCTGTAAAGATGAACTCCATTGACTGGCCACTCCTTACTGAGGTGAAAATGGAGTATTGCATTTATTGAAAAGGAAACCATTTATGTTTTTGAAATAAAAGAAAAGAACATTATAAAATAAAACCAAATTGATAATGGATTAAAAACCGAAAGAACTGCGGATGCTGTAAATCGGGGACAAAAACAAAGTTGCTGCAAAAGCTCAGCAGGTCTGGCAGCATCTGTGAAGGAAAAAACAGAGTTAACATTTCAGGACCGATGACCCTTCCTCAGAACATTAATGGATTAGGTAGCTTGGGGCCAAGATTGTGCATCCTGAATTTCAGAAAAAAAAGGTAAACAGAATGGCACACAATAAACCACTAAATAAATTGGTCCTCCAATAGATAGGGTGGCATGTTTTGGGTTGGATAATTAATTGATTGCATTCTTGTAGATACAAAATAGTTAATCACAGAGCCCCAGAAATAGATGTTTTTCACCATCATTAATAGTGGTGGATATAGACTATTTGGTCTGTCTCTAAGATTGTTGTTAGTGTACAGAACGTGATGAGCAAATTTATGAAAATTCCATTGTAGTAGATCTAACTTCAATGAGAAATTGACATCCATCTGGCAAATGTCACTTGTACATAAATATAACATATAGATGGATAGACAAGTGCAATCTTGTCATAACATTACATAAATATGAAGGTCTCTTTCCAGTATCGTGAGACTACTGCCAGGATGATTAAATATACAGCGTGTTATTATATTGTCTTCATAGAAGACCTTGTTTAGGCCTTATCGAGAATGCAGTGTCAAGCTTTGGTGACTCCAGGTGCTGGGTGAACTAGCAAACCTGGAGAAGTTTCAGAAGTAGACCATAAAATTGAGATCTAGTTTTAAAGGCCTTTATAAACCGCCAGTGGCTTAAGAGCTAGAGTTTGTTTTACTTTGGAGTAGTGTAACATTTCAGGATGTTTATTTGAAATATTTAAACAATGAAAGCATTATGTGGTGTGGCTGGGCCAAATTTAGTCAGACAGGTAAGGATCAGGTGACCGTGAATACAAGTTTCAAGGGCATAGAATTACATTAGATTTCAGGAGACATCATTGAACAAATGCAATGTTCCACACAGCAGGATAAATGCCTAAATCTACCTTCCAATTTTGATTGCTTGGAACTTAATTTTCTTCAGGGTAAGGACAGCAATTTGAGTTAAATTGGCCTGTTCTTGCTTCTCCCAGAAGACACCGTGGATACATTAGTTACCTCTAGTCCTGACTCTTCCTTCAAACTCCTGTTGGACTCTCCCACATTTTATCCTCTATACACTTGAAGTTAAACAAAACTTATACCAAGTTCTGTCATCTATCACCCTTACTTTCATTGACATACACAATCTCCAGTTTAAAATTAAGATCTTGTTAAAGTCTCATCCTCATTTTCAAATCCCTCCATAGCCTTACCTGTTTCTATCTCTAAAAGTCCCAATCTAATTCTGACATCTTAAGCACCATTGGGATCACACAATCTAGGAGCTAAGTTCTGGAATTGCCTCCCTCCACTGTCTACTTCACCTTTCTCCTTTAAGACATGTTTGAAACACTCTTGTCAAAGTGACTTGGTGTCATTTTTTATAATGCTCTTTGGGACATTTTATTACATTAAAGCTGATAAAATATAACTTTCTGTTGAAGAGCACAATATGCAGGAGTTATACCATGATATGATCCAGGTGTGCTGCTCTTTATATTTACACATTTG
>NC_063344.1:53345789-53358391 GCF_021869965.1 Rhincodon typus
CCTAGACCCTTCTTCATTTTTCTGAAGAAGGGTCTAGGCCCGAAACGTCAGCCTTCCTGCTCCTCTGATACTGCTTGACCTGTTGTGTTCATCCAGCTCTACACCTTGTTATCTCAGATTCTCCAGCATCTGCAGTTCCTATTATCTCTGAAACTGCTTTTTATGTCTTTTTTATTTATTCTGTCTTCATATCTGCCACTAATAACTGCCTGTTTGTCGAATTAAAATTAGTCAGGAATGAAGAGTTATCGAACGTCAGTGACAACTAATGGGAAAATATTGATGGTGGTGGCTAGGTTGCTTGGGCAAGAGCGGGAAGAGGTAGCAAGAAGTGTGAACAACACAAAGCTGTTCAAGAAAGCTCCTGTAATTTCAATTCTCTTCTTGTTCCCTGAAATGCAACAGCTGTTTTTTTTTGTATCTAAAGTTTTTTTTATATATAAAGCCAGCTTGAAGTATGAGAGTATTAAGTCAGCTGTAGTTCAGAGATTTTTCCGAGATAATTCTAGAGGATCCATAGGTCTTTGTTTGCTGGGCATACATACTGCAGAGCAAGACTGCCCCAGAATAAGCAAGATGACGTGTGATCTCTTACGCCCTCGCATGTTCATCCCTGAAAATGCAACAGACACGAGTGAATCAGGTGGCATATACTCCAGTCAAGATGTGTGATGAATCATGTCCAGCTTGAAATGGGAACCGCTCAATTGTGTGGGCACGTTCTTGGAAATTCATTCAACTAAAGATGTGCCCCTTAGCAATAACTTAACAGGTTCCTATAAAGTTCAACTGACATGACTGCAAGGGTGGAGGCAGGCTAAATCTCTGACCCATGGCATAGCCCAAGAAGCCAAGACTGATCCAGCTGCCTCAATCTCTGATTCTCATCGTCCCTAATACAGGCACTTTAGGGCCAAGAAGCCATGCATGCATCCTCCTGCCCATCACCCTGTAACCAAGTAAGTCTGGCTTTGTGCATGAATTTACAGATATCTTCAAGTGGATAATTAAATGTTAGTTGCTCTTCTTTTAATATCTCAATTTCAGAAAAGGATATAGCCCCGACTTTAAGAGGAGTGAGATTGAAGGGACGTTTTTGGAGCTGGTTAATTTAAACAGATGTTGGCAGAATTAACTGCTTAGGGATACAGTAGCACCTGACTGTATTAACAAAATTAAGAATGAACTGACTGAGCATCTAGAGGAAAAGAAAACGGATAGAAAGATAAAGGCAGTATTGTAGAACACAATACTTTCCAGATACTTAGTAGATACTGTGTGGAGGAAAACAAAATGAAATATTTGAAAATGAGCAGACTGGTCTTTTTTTCCTGAGTATACAAGAGTTGGACCTGAATTTCATTTGCAAATGTTATTTTTTTTTATTTCTGAGGTGACAGTCCAAAAGGACAGTAATTTCTAGCTCTGTACAGTTTCATATTTCTAGGATTGTGTACGACCTTAATATATGCACAGATTGTCAAAACCTTTACAAAATATATTAAATACAATTTATTGGAATCCAGGATTAAAAAGCCAATGCAGCGCAATGCAATCATAAGATAGCTTTGTTATTGAAATAAAAAAAAAACTTGCTGCTTTCTTACAAATTAACACTTCTCTTATTCATTCTTGGGACATGGCTGTTGCTGATAACACTAGCATGTGTTGCTTTGCCCAAGTTCAGTCAAAGCTAGTGCTGAGTTGCTATCTTGAACCACTACAGTTCATTTTGCAGTCTCATCTACAGGTGGAGGGCAATGTGGGGGAGAATTATTTTGCTGCAATGAAGATTTGAACAAGGTCAATATTACTCCATTCTATAACCTGAAAATGGCTAATGCAGACATGTATTCTAGTCCTTGAAATCCAGGGGAGTCTCTTAAACTTGCTGATGCTCTCAGAGCCTGGAGCAGGATTTTGGCAACACATGGGAAATGAGGAAATCTGTGTTTCACTGCATAATGTAATTCTAACTCCCAGAGCATGTGACTTTCGGCTTAATAGGTTCCCTGCCTGGTAGTCGGCCTGATCAGTGGAGCAGGCCTTTAGTTGTGTGGGAAAACTCTGGAAGTGGCTGCTGGGCCAGGTATATTCAACTCCAGAAATCGGGTTTGGGGCAGTACATGTCTGATCACAAAGTGGGGTTTGATCGCTGACTCTACAAGTGGGTACAGATAGGGACCTGACCACATTGGGGACCTTTTGAAGGCCATAGAAAGAAGCTCCACTGCTCTTCCTGGCCCTCAAGAGATGCTGGTATGGCACTTGGCTTCTTGGTGGAGAATTCACTTCTCTCCAGTTGTCAGGTATTTGGTCTGGCAGGAAAGGCCCTGGAAGTGGCTGCATGTCTGTCTGCCTGCCTCCATAAAACTGGCATGTAATTAGATTGGAGCCAGATTTCCTATGCTCCAGGCACCTTTGGTTCATTTAACTCCTCAAGCACATTCAATCCCACCTCCATGTTCCTTTGGAAGTTTGCTCCAAAATATTACAAATCTTCTCTATTATGTTGTGATGATGCAATTCTGTAATTTAAGTTGCAATAAATCAAACATTTTGTGGCTTTGGATTAACAATAACAAAATTACACTGGTATTGATTAGTAATATCTGTGCAAAGGGTACATGCAGAAAATGTGCAGCTGGCTTAGGTTTTCCCTCTCTTGCACTTATCTGCATTTTTAATGTTCTAAGTTAACTATACTGCATTTATGAAATAACACTCATCAGGGATAACAACACCATTATTATGTATTACTTGAGTGATTTTGAATTGGCTCATTGTGCTGTTACTACACTGATGTAATCACTGAAATGTGTACAATGGAAGAACAGGGTAGGAAAGTGAAGAAATTGAGAAATGTGTAGCTAAGTAGTGATCTATTTATAATTGTGGAATTTCCCCCACCTTTGTGATACTCCAACGTGCTATAATGTGTAATTTGGGGAGGCGAGGGCCTAGTGTATTGTTGCTTGACTAATAATATAGAAACTCCACTAATGTTCTGGGGACTGAGGTTTGAATCCCCCCACGGCAGATGGTGGAATTTGAATTCCAATAAAAATGATCTGGATCTAAGAATCTACTGATGACCATGAAACCATTGGTGATTATCAGAAAAATCATCTAGCTCGCTAATGTCCTTCAGGGAAGGAAATCTGCCATCCACACCTGGTCTGGCCTACGTGAGACTCCAGACCCACAGCAATGTGGTTGACTCTCACATGCCCTCTGAAATGGCTTAGTAAGCCATTCATTTCAAAGGCAGCTGGGGATGGGCAATATATACTGGCCAGCCAGTGACACCCACCTCCTATGAGTGCACAAAGAATAAAAAACAATCCAAGTACACTCCCTTGAAGTTTTTTGAAATGATTTTAATAGATACAGTACATTTTAAATGATTTTAATAGATACAGTACATTTTAAATTGTTCCTTATTTTTAACGTTTGATGCAGTGAAGATTGGTGAGGTTGATCAGAAAAACACAGTTTGGCTTGGGGATGATGAATTGTGACTTGGAAGAAGTATGACTACAGAGAGAAAATTGTGCAGATTTTATCATTTGATGGAGCAAAATGCAGAAATTTAACAATCACAGCTGAATGTTTGCATTTCAGTTACTGTAAACATGTTATTTTGAAAGCTTTTGTTCAACATTGGTAACATTTGCCTCTTAAACTTCCATTCCTTACATAATCAGTAGTATCATACTCATTTGCTTTGAAATGTTGGGCACGTTACTGTCATTATAAATAGTAAAACCTACTATGCTTTTGATATGAAATTTGGCTGGTTGTGCTAATGATTGTATTAACATAATTATTTAGTATTAATAATTCTTCATAATGAACAGTGTTGGTAGCGAAGCTCAGTTGATTGATTGTACATCTAGTTACGTCATTGTCATGCTCATGATTTAAAGGGAATGTGATAATGGCTCATGACTTATTAACAGATAAATCTTTTAGCTGAACTGGGATCCTGAAGTGAGCAAGAATACTCAATAGAGTACTCAACAGTATGAATAGGGAGAGCAATAGATTCTATAGAACAGAACTGTCCAACCTTTTTCAGCTTAAGGCACATTTTTAATAGCTAAACTTGCATAGCACACTTTCTTTTAAAAAAGTAATCTGCAATATTATTGCAAGAAATAAGATTTATTTGAAATTGAAACACAAATAGACTACAATTTTAATGAGAAATGTTTGACATGTTTTGACTGGAATTTCAATGCGAAATGGGTTCATTGAAAATATTGTTTAAAATTTGGAGATAGTAAGAACTGCAGATGCTGGAGTCCAGGATAACACAGTGTGGAGCTGGAGGAACACAGCAGGCCAGTCAGCATCAGAGGAGCAGGAAAGTTGACGTGTTGGGTCAGGACTCTTCTTCAACATTTCTGAAGAAGGGTCCCGAACCAAAACGTCAGCTTTCCTGCTCCTCTGATGCTGCCTGGCCTGCTGTGTTCCTCCAGCTCCACACTGTGTTATCATTTGTTTAAAATTTGGTTCAATTCTGGAAAAATCTACATGAAGCTCCTGAGCCATTCTTCTTAAATGTGATCTCTTCAGATTCTTGACAAGTGAAAGGGAAGAAAACTAAGCTCACAAGGGACATGGTTGAATAAGGCTGCAGAACAATTATTGCCTGATGTGAGATCAAGGGATACCAATTTCTCAAGTGTAGTCAAAATTCATCTAATGGAATCTGGGTGAATGTGAGCCCAAGGGTGCAATAATGTCTGAGGTCCAGTAATATCTTTTCCCTTCAAAGAGAAACTTATAGTTATAATTTTTTCTGAAGAAGCTGTAAGTGGATTTTGAATCTATGAAACTGCTCTGTTCTAGAAGATTGAAGCTTGAGCTTATCTTGAAGCAATCGCAAATGTTGGTCCACAAGTGAGAGAAGCCTTTTCTTTCTGGATTTAACCTAGAAGCTCGCTTGAACATTTAGTGTAAACCATGCCCTGCACCTTCTCTCCAAAGTTGAAGTTTTGATTTGAACCTGTTTAACTTGTTTGTCCATGTCAGGGCTTTCTCACTGTGTCCTTGCAGATTCTCATTCAGCGACTTCAGAATTTCATTTAATGCCATAGGTTGGCCTGATTTTCAGCCAAAACTTATCTTGCAACAAATTAGAAATCTGGGGCTCATTGTGCATGAATTGTTTTAATTCTTCCTTCAGTTTATAGACTCTGTATGGAACTTTGACGGTTAAGGGCCAGCAAACTTCGTAATGAAATTGAAGGGATTGAGGTTCTACGCCCATTCCATCATATCAAACAGAAAAAAAGTGTGACTAAAGTGGTCTGGATTTCATGAGGGTGATGACTTTAACAGCCTCATTTAGTACAGATTTCAGCTTAGCAGCCATGCTTCCCTATCAAGAACAAAGTAATTTTTTAGACCTCTGTGTTTTCATATCATAGTTTGGACACTACTACTGTGCACATTCTCTGACATTGCAACTGCATCATCAGCGGCTGATGGAACGATTGCATTTCTGCCGTGATACCAATGGTTGATTTAAATATTTTTTCCGCTGTTGTTTGCTTTGGACCTTCATGACAGAGTAAGTAACACTCTTTCAAGCTGTTCTCCTCAGCAAGGTGAACAACTGCAATTAGCTGTGCACAGTGTCTATAGATTCATCAAGCTGCAGGGAAATCTTTCTTGCCCCTTGAATTTTCTGGATTAATGTTGCCTCTGTACTGTGATATGCCGTCAATGTTCTTGCTGATGGGATTATTTGAATGTGGAACTCTTGCCACATCTTTTACTGCTTTTTCTGTTTATCAGTACAGACAATTTCCTGACAAGCTAAGAGTCTGAGCAATTGTATAAGGCATTTTTGGCTTTGGCGATCAATCTGACAACATTGCAACTGGCCGCTTGTGCACGATCAAGACTTTTGCTCAGGTTCTCATGAGAGAACTTTGCATTCTTTCTTGCAAGTGTTTGAGTAACCAGTGCCCCTAGCAGGTAAGTGGGATGCTTTGTGGAGGGATATCATTTTGATTTGCTTGGAACCATGGCTTCATTTGACAGCTTGGCAAATCTTACATTCAGGTCGAGGAGCAGTAAGATTGCTGAAGTGGTTGAATCCAAATGCCAAGTAGTCGTCATGGTACTGTGCGTTTTGTACCTTCTGGTCATCTTATTTGCTGACTCGTTGCTGTTACTGTTTTGCTAAGTCATCAGCCCATCTGATGGGGACTCCCTTTATTAAAAAAAATGCCCGTGTTCGTGGATTAATTTCTGTCCAAATCTGGCAATTGGATGGAACCTTTATTGATGGCCACTTGGAAAACATGCAATGAGCACAATTATTTAAATCAGGACTGTTCAAACTATGCCTATGATGTTCTCTGCAGCTGCTCCCTTTGACAGAGTTTTACAAGAGTTTGGACAGGACACAATTTCTCCACTTGAAATGAGATATGAAAGAATGCTGCTTTTGTGCCAATGGACCTTTTCTATGATGGCTTTAAACATGAACCTTCTGAAATTGAGCTTAATTGATGCCCATCATGGTGGCATTCTGTGACTTGCAGTCACAAGCCACAGACTGGATATCGCCATAATGAAGTACAATCTGAGGTGCACAGCTCACGTTAAACATTGCATCCAACACTCTGTGGTGAGTAATGGGTATTTGTGGTTTTCATTAGTTTTTGTTCAACGCTGTTGTATTGTGAACAATACAGCCTGGAATCCTACTTTGTATAATAAAGGTTAAGTTGTGTTTACATATACATAGCGCAATTGTTTCTTTATTAGTTAATGTGGCCCTGATTGCAAAAAGCTTGGACTCCCCTAATTTAAATTGGTGTTGCTTTATACGCTATTAACTTTTATTTTAAGTAAACATGAACTTATGCACTTTCTTGCAAAAAATTTCTTTTGCAAGCTCTACCAACATCAACAACACAAAACAAGCAAAGACGACCAATAAAGCTAAATCAAACTTTCATCCTGGGAATGGAAACCATAATTTCATGGGATCTTCCAGAAATTTTGTTTGGGAAACACTGCAATCTGCACTTGGAGAGAGAAAGACAAATTAATCCATCAGCATGGATTTGGTCAGGAAAGTCATGTTTAATAAATTTGATTTGAATTTTTTGAGGAGGTAACCAGGAACATTAATTAGGGTAATGTATTTGATGTGCTCTACATGGACTTTAGCAAGGCTATTGTAAAGGCCCCTCGTGGCAGACTGTTGAAGAAAATAAGAGCTCATGTTATCCAAGACAGTGTGACATATTGAACCAAAATTGGCTGGATAGGACAGGGTGATGGTAGAAGAATGTTTCTGTGATCAGAAGTCTGTTTCTAGTGGATTTTGCAAGGTTTGATGCTGGGGCCCTTGCTGTATCTGATGTCCATTTAATGAGTTGAAAATATACATAAGTGGAAGGATCAAGAGGTGTGCAGATGACTCAAAAATTGGCAGGTTGGTAAGTAATGAGGATAAGCATAAACTGCAGGAAGATATCAATGGACTGGTCAGTTGTGCCATGTGGTGGTATATGAAATTCAACCTGGAAAAGTGTGAAGTAAGGTGCCTGGGGAGGGATAACAAGGCAAAGAATTAAACTATGAATGTTACAACCCTAGAAAGCCCTGAAGATCAAAGGGACTTTGTGCATATCTACAAATCTCTGAAAGTAGCAGCGAAGATAGAAAAGGTATTCAAGAAGGCATCTGGAATACCTGACTCTATTAGCCAAGACAGAAAACAAGAGCAAGGATGTTATGCTGGAACCGTATAAAACATTGGCTAAGCCACTACTGCTGCAGTTCTGGTCACCATATTAAAGGAAGGATATGATTGTAATAGGGAGGGTGCAGAGGAGATTTGCTAGGATGTAGTCTGAGCTGCGAAGAAAGATGGGATAGGCTGGGGTAGTTTTCCGTGGAGCAGTGAAAGTTAAGATCGTTGTCAACCAGCATTGAAATGACAGGCTCGATGACCGCTTTCTGTGCTATAAATGTCTGAAAGTCTATAAAGCAATGTGGCCAAGTAAGTAAGTCTATGGGAAGTGTAGCAGTAACCTGGTGAAAGGCAGAAATTATTGAAATCAAATTTCAGTCAAAATTGAAATTCTAAAAATCTATTAAATTGATATTGTTACATTACTAAATAACAATTACTTAATTGCAAAAGTTCCATGGCACACTGGTGTGCTGTGGCACACAATTTGGGAAGTCCTACTTTCTTTAGTGGTTCATAAAGTGAGATGTTAGCAATGCAAGCATTTATTACCCATTGCTGGTTTCCTTTGAGAAAGTTGTGTGGACCAGCTTCTTGAAGTGCTGTTGTTTGTGTGATGTAGGCACACCCAATGTTCTGATAGGGAGTTGCAGGATTTTGACCCAGTGTCTGAATGAAATGGTAATGTAGTTCCACGTCAGGTTATTGTGTATATTGGGGTGGAAACTTGCAGGTGATGATGCTGCCCTGTGCCTTTTTCAATCTTTTGGGCAGTAGGTGTCTCAGATTTAGAGCCAATGACAAGGAAATCTTGGTGACTTGCTATCTTTTTAGATGATATACACTCTTTCCACTGTTGCATAATCGTGGAAGGAATAAATATTTAAGATGCTGAATAGGAACCCATTCAGATAGGTTGCTTTGCCCTGGTTGGTGTCAAGTTTCTTGAGAGCTGTTGGGGTTGTATTCATCGAGATCAGTGGAAAACAAAGTGAAAAGGCTTTTGAGAGTTAAGTTAGACACTCATGCAGATGAATGAACTTTTGACCTGTTGTTGTTACCACCAGAATTAATGTGAATGAAATTTCTGGTGTTCTCCCCTGGATATTATTGACGCTGTTTAAACATTATTAATGCTATTAAATGTCAATGGGAAGGGAGTTAGATTTTCTCCTCTTGGAGATTGTCATTGTCATTGTCTGGCACTTGTGTGGTATGAATGTCACTTGCCATTTAACAGCTCAAGCTTGAATATTGCCTAAGGTCTATTGCCTAGTCTACAGGAATAGTGCCAGAAGACTGGAGGATAGCAAATGTTGTCCCCTTGTTCAAGAAGGGGAGTAGAGACAACCCTGGTAATTATAGACCAGTGAGCCTTACTTCGGTTGTGGGTAAAGTGTTGGAAAGGATTATAAGAGATAGGATTTATAATCATCTAGAAAGGAATAATTTGATTAGGGATAGTCAACACGGTTTTGTGAAGGGTAGGTCGTGCCACACAAACCTTATTGAGTTCTTCGAGAAGGTGACCAAACAGGTGGATGAGGGTAAAGCGGTTGATGTGGTGTATATGGATTTCAGTAGAGTGTTTGATAAGGTTCCCTATGGTAGGCTATTGCAGAAAATATGGAAGCATGGGATTGAGGGTGATTTAGCGGTTTGGATCAGAAATTGGCTAGCTGTAAGAAGACAGAGGGTGGTGGTTGATGGGAAATGTTCATCCTGGAGTTCAGTTACTAGTGGTGTACCTCAAGGATCTGTTTTGGGGCCACTGCTGTTTGTCATTTTTATAAATGACCTGGTTGAGGGCGTAGAAGGATGGGTTAGTAAATTTGTGGATGACACCGAAGTCGGTGGAGTTGTGGATAGTGCGGAAGGATGTTGCAGGTTACAGAGGGATATAGATAAGCTGCAGAGTTGGGCTGAGAGGTGGCAAATGGAGTTTAATGCAGAAAAGTGTGAGGTGATTCACTTTGGAAGGAGTAACAGGAATACAGAGTACTGGGCTAATGGTAAGGTTCTTGGTAGTGTGGATGAGCAGAGAGATCTCGGTGTCCATGTGCATAGATCACTGAAAGTTGACACCCAGGTTGATAGGGTTGTTAAGAAGGCGTACAGTATGTTAGGTTTTGTTGGTAGAGGGATTGAGTTTTGGAGCCATGGGGTCATGTTGCAGCTGTTCAAAACTCTGGTGCGGCCGCACTTGGAGTATTGCGTACAGTTCTGGTCACCGCATTATAGGAAGAATGTGGAAGCATTGGAAAGGGTGCAGAGGAGATTTACCAAGCTGTTGCCTGGTATGGAGGGAAGGTCTTATGAGGAAAGGCTGAGGGACTTGAGGCTGTTTTCGTTGGAGAGAAGAAGGTTAAGAGGTGACTTAATAGAGACATACGAGATGATCAGAGGATTAGATAGGGTGGACAGTGGGAGCCTTTTTCCTCGGATGATGATGGCTAGCACGAGGGAACATAGCTTTACATTGAAGGGTGATAGATATAGGACAGATGTCAGAGGTAGGTTCTTTACTCAGAGAGTAGTAAGGGCGTGGAATGCCCTGCCTGCAAAAGTAGTAGACTCGTCAACTTTAAGGGCATTTAAATGGTCATTGGATAAACATATGGATGATAATGGAATAGTGCAGGTTAGATAGGTTTCAGATTGGTTTCACAGGTCGGCGCAACATCGAGGGCCGAAGGGCCTGTACTGCGCTGTAATGTTCTATGTTCTAAGTTTTGCTATATGTGGGTGTGGACTGCTTTATTAGCTGGAGAGTTATGAATGATAATATGTGGGTGTGGACTGCTTTATTAGCTGGAGAGTTATGAATGATAATAAATGTTGTGCAGTCAACAACATTTTCCACCTTTGATCTTGTGCTAAAGAGAAGATCATCGAAGCGGTTGAAGGTAGTTGAAAATAAGGGGCTACCTGAATGTCCTCGTGCAGTGATTTCCTGGCCTGAGATGATTGACCTTCAATTGACACAATGATCACACTTGGTGCTATATATGACTGCAACCACTGAAGGGTTTATCTCTTGATTCTTATTGACTCCGGTTTTACTAGTCCTCCCACTGCCTCAAATATTTTATATTTTTCTCTAAGTTCCTTCATTGGATCAACACTTTTCCAGATCTTTGTCTCACTGATCATGTTTTTCACTTTAAAGCTCTATGAATCATCTGGAAACTTTTCTTTCTCCTTGCGCTGTTATATAAATGAATGTTATTGTTGCTGGATACCATTTTATAAATGTGTGAATAGTACACTGAAGATCCTTCCTTAATAATAATGTTGGATTTATTTTCCTATCATGTTGCTGCTTTGGCAAATGCTATTTTTCATTTCAGAATGCCCTGCTGTGCTATTTAATTCCCTTTTGAAGTAAATATCTCCCTTCAGTAGTGTCTTTCAGGAAAGTACATTTTCATTATTAAATGTAATAAAGACACTCTCAGTATGTTATTTTTTGGAAGATCTTTTCAGTGGTTGTCTTCTATTTTCAATGTTGGAAACGAGGTCTTGTTAAAGAGACTACACTTTCTATGATCGGTTAGAGCCAATACAGCATGTGGACTCAATTTTATACCATCTACACCAGGGTATATACATGACTGTTTTGACATGGGTATCTTGCACAACATTTTTACCCCATTACATATGCAGAAATGCCCAATGAATTAGCAGTTTAATTACATTGAGCAGAATTTTCTTAGCTGCAGAACAAAGTAAGCATTGGTGAGAAAGTTAGGAAAATTGGATGAGATCAGCCAGAATGAGAGTCTCGATGTTGAGAGCAAAAAGTCCTATTCTCCGATCAAGTGTTGAAGAGGGGGACGAGAATCTCGTCAGTGAGTGGTAGGAGATCTGTTTTCATGCATTACTATCTCAGTACCTGCCAATCTCCCCTCATTGATGTTCAGTTTCCTGTTCTTATACTTGCCAGATAGAAACTCAACAGTGGCAACATGAAAGTCAGAGCACAACTCGCTGCCTGCTCCTCCAGGTCTCCATGGTGGACACCAGGCACCAAAATCTCAAATTACGTTCCATGCGTAGGAACCATCATCGCCCCCGTGTCCGTGGACCTTAGCATTGGATACATACTCACCCTTGCAGTATGCAGGAATATAGGAACAGGAGTAGACCATATATTTGTTGACCCTGTTCCACCTTTATTTTGATCATGGCTGATCAGATATTTCAATATCTTTTGAATTCTATTTACGTGAGGACCTAGTGGTATTATCACTAGACTATTAATTCAGAAAGACACAAATAATGTTCCTGGGACATGGGTTTGAAATCCACCACAAGAGATGGTGGAATTTGAATTGAATAAAAATCTGGAATTAAGTGTCGAATGATGACCAATTAACTATTGTCAATTGTCAGACAACCATTTCTGCTTCACTTTAGGGAAAGTAATTACCATCCTTACCTGGTCTGGCCTACATGTGACTCCAGACCCACAGTAATTGTCCTCCGATTGCCGATCCCTAATTGCACAATGCTGTCCTCGCCAGTGATGCCCACATCCATGACAATATTTTTTCTTAGATAAGGAGACCAAAACTGCACACATACTCTAGATATGCTCTAAGCTCTTGTACAGTTGACACAAGGTGACACTACTCCTGTACTCAAATCCTCTAGCAATACATGCTAATTCCATTTGTCTTCCCAAAAGCTTGCTGAACCTGCATGTTAGCCTTCAGTGACTGTTGACATGACACCCATGTCCCTTTGTACAGCTAGACCTTCCAACCTGTCACCATTTAAGAAATAGTCTGCATGTCTGTTCTTCCTACCAAAGTGGATAACCTGGTTTTCCACATTATATTCAATCTGTGATGTTCCTGCCCATCCACAAATC
>NC_063344.1:53358891-53362644 GCF_021869965.1 Rhincodon typus
ATACCAAAGAAAGTACACTTTAAACACATTGCACACCTGAAGACATTGGTGCAATTTCCTTGTTAACAAACAGGCTCCTCAAAATGAAGTAATTGAATCAAATTAAGGATAAAGTCCACCGGATTTGTTTCACAGTAACAGCTGAGTTATCTGAGGCTGACTGACCATAAAATATGGGACATTGATTCTGTCACTGTTAAATGCTTCAAGTCAAGTCTTTGTGGGACTCTGTTAAAGATGTATTAACCTATTAACTACATTAGAATAATTTGTGGTCATGAAACATCCATAAATTTGTAAACAAAATTCCTTTCTTTATACAGAATTCTCATGGCAGATTGTTACCAGATAAGTTCATAAAATTTAATATTACAACAGCCGATCACGTTCCCTGTGCACATTTATACACAATGAGCCACTCACACATGATAGCAAATGGACATTACCTTCTATTGAGCCATATGGAGCAAGTCATTACATTCAAGAGAGGGAAAAACAAAGTAAACATTTCAGCAAAAACAGTATTTCTACTAACAATGGTTTAAATCCACCATTAATCCATTCAATCCTACGGCATATGAATTTCTAAGTAACTACTTCCAATTGCCTACATACATTCTGAAAGAAAAATGTGAGATATATATATGGAACTTTATCATGCCATAGTCACTAAAATTAAAAACATCTTGCAAGTTTAACAATCAACTTGGATCATAACTTTAACACTCCAGTTCACTATTTGACAGTAGTCAGTGAAGGGGGCCGATTCAAGTCAAAGAGTTTTTGACAAGAATCAATGTCAAGAGATTTGATATTCCTCATGTCTAGTTAATAGAAATTGCAACTCCTAAGACTACATGTCAGATAAACAGTCTGACAGCACAATGGAGAAATTGTGAACAATGGTGTCACAGGCAGCATGTGAATGAGAATGTGAATGACATGTCTTTAAGACTCCAGAGGGAATGATGCAGAAACACACAACAATCATTTCCCAAGAATGCTCTACAATTTGACAGGCAACAAAGGAAACGTTAGCTGGAGATGGAGACCAGAGAGAAGAACAGCACTGGGGCAGGCAACAGAATGGATGATGGTGAGCCAAGGGGTGGCATGGTAGCTCAATGGTGAGTACTACTGCCTCACAGTGCCAGGGTCCCAGGTTCAATTCTTGCATCAGGAGAATGTGCGTGGAGTTTGCACATTCTCCCCGTGTCTGTGTGGGTTTCCTCTGGGTGCTCCAGTTTTCTCTCCAGTCCAAAGATGCGCAAATTAGGTGGATTGGCCATGCTAAATTGTCCAAAGTGTCCAGGGATGTGCGGGCTAGCTGGATTAGACATGGTAAAAGCAGGGTTAAAGGGATTGGGGAGGGGTTCTGAATGGGATGCTCTTTGGAGGGTCAGTGTGGACTTAATGCGCTGAATGGCCTGTTTCCATACTGTCACAATTCTACAAGTCTCAGTTTTATCAGAAAAGAAAAGCTGCTAATGGGGACCATTGTGCCTGAAAACAGGTTAGCTGCCCATGTGATGACACAGCCTGGTATGTAGGGGCAGGGAGTGGGGTTGGTGGTGTCGGACATGGAAGACGTTCAGACTCTAAAAATGACTCCAAGCTTCAGGTTGCCTACCACTTCAACATGTCACGCTGTGTTCCCTGGTCGACATTTCAGAGTTCAGCCTGCTGTCTTGCACCAGCAAATCTCAGCAAAGGTGGAAGGACAGCATCGCATTTTCTGTCTGGAGACTCTGTAGCCTTCAGGTCTCAAAATCAAGTCCTGTCTTCAACGCATATACCAACCTTTTCCTAGCTAAAATCCGTTTTAAAGAAGGGTCGCCAGACCCAAAACATTGACACTACTTTCTCTCCACAGATGCTGCCAGACACACTGAGTTTCTCCAGCTAATTCTGTTTTTGTATACCATACAGATTATCAGATCAGCCATTTCATTTAATGACAGAGAAAACTTGATGGGCCCAATGGCCCACATCTGCTCCCACTGATCAGATGGCAGGATGCATCACCTAATTTAAATCCTCTCTTACATCTCATGCAGGTTCATCACATTGCAGGAATTCACAATTTGCAAAATTATTTTTTAAGTGCACAAAACACATCACAACTTTTGATGTGGAAGCAGAAATGAGTGGTGGTCAAAAAAACTTGATCTGTCTACTTTGATCTCACACCAAAAGTGATTAATGAGTTTTTACATAAACAACATTCATGTTCAAATCAGTCTATTCCTCCACAGCTTGCAATTCTACAGAATGCGGGACAGATGAGAGGGTTAATCCTGCCTAAAAATGGAGAAACTCATTAGGTATAGCAGCAACTTTGGGAGAGAAACAGGTTGTGTTCTAGTGTTCTAGACGACTCATCTTCTTAATGCTACTGTTTACAAAGGTACACTTCGACCTCATTTCTGCGTTACAACAGCCTCAAACCTCCAACTATATACCTACTCAGGAATTCAGCTCTCACTGGCTGTGGACTCAATGGTTAGAAGTTATAAAGACTTAAATATCTAATAGAATACAAACATGCCTAAATTAAAACACAATTTACTTACTAACCCCAGACGACCCTGTTCACAGCACGGGCCTGAAAACGGTGAACAATAATAAGAGGAGTTCTGGGATAACAGGGTGTAGAGCTGGATGAACACAGCAGGCCAAGCAGCATCAGAGGAGCAGGAAGGCTGACGTTTCGGGTCTAGACCCTTCTTCAGAAATCTGATTTCTCTCCTCAGATCCTAGCAGACTTGCTGATTGTTGCCAGTGTTTTTTTTAACTTCAGATCCCAGCCTCCGCAGTATTTGGGTTTAATTGCAGAACAAAGGCCAGACAGATGCAGTTCCATCCAGCCTACACCTTCCTCTCGCTGCGTCAGAGCTTGGCCCTTGTATCAGCACCATGTACCTACAGATGGCCTTCCCAAACCGGGGACCCTCTGCGGCTGTACTTAGAGGCTGTGGGGCCGGGCACTTTGCGATTGATATAACAGGGAGGAGACTTCCAGCAGCCACGACCTCCCGCACCCACAGTTAGGCTCGGGCTCCCTACCCGCCCGCCAGCCATTGCCAGTCCCTGTCAACAACCATGTACCCACCATCGCTGCAGCACCTCAGCCTGCGCCCACACCCAGGCCCGGCCGGACTGATGGCTCCTCTGACGTGGAGCTTCCTCCTCAGCCACGAAACACGGGATTTCCGCAAAGCTCGCGAGAGAGGCCGCTCCATTCAGACGCAGCGCCCCTCTCCCCTAGACGGACCTCCGAGTGGAGCGCCCCCTCCGGTTAGGAGGATCTCAGCGCTCAACGCCCGTGTCGGCTCGGAAGACCCCAGCCCACAACACCGCTCACCGCTAGGAGGCCCTCAGGCCACAGCGCCCCCTGCGGTAGGAGGCCCTCAACACATAGCGCACCCAGTCCCTCGGCCCGCAGCGCCCCCTGTGGTAGGAGGACCCCAGCACACCGCCCCCTCCAGTCGGCGGACCTGCGGATACAACGCCTCCTGCTGTAGGAGGACCTCAGCACGCACACCCTTCTCCGTTTGGAGGACCTGCGGACATAGCGCCCCTTTTGAGACCCGACGTCCATGTATGTGGACATCCAATATGAGCAAGCCTTTCCAGACCATTATGGCACATCTCTAATCCACTCACACATTGTTCTGCACTGCCATGCTGCACTTTGGAGCACACCAGCATCTAATATTGCAAGACAACAAGGTGCAGGGCTGGATGAACACA
>NC_063344.1:53363044-53438178 GCF_021869965.1 Rhincodon typus
CCTCTCTGCTCCTATGATGCTGCTTGGCCTGCTGTGTTCATCCAGCCCTGCACCTTGTTGTCTCAGATTCTCCAGCATCTGCAGTTCCTACTATCTCTAATATTGCAATACTGTGGGTGGGACACTTGGCGGGCAGGGGCAGGTGCCCAGCTCACAGACTGGACCAGCTTGCATTTCAGAGCTGCTTGCTTGGTCTCTTAGCACTTACTCTTTCTGTGCATTCCTGGATTCTCACAGAACCCCTGCTTTATCTTTCTTTCACTGTATTTTCCTGACTGAGTGAACAAGGTATGTCTGTTCTGAGGAAGGGTCACCGAACCCGAAACGTTAACTCTGTTTTCTCTTCCACAGATGCTGCCAGACCTCCTGCTGAGCTTTACCAGCAACTTTGTTTTTGTTGTTGTTGTTGATGTCTGTCAAGAGATTTGTTCAAGAAAGATAGCTTTACTTGTGGCAAGATGATCACCAATGTGTTCCATACTCTCAAGCAGGCTCTGTCAATAAAGTCTTAGTATTGCAATACTGTGACCCAACGAAAAGATATAACACGCAAAGGCTTAAGCATGTGTCTTTTGCAAGATGATACAATTATTGTTTTTCATTCCGAAAGCCTGTCATCTCTGCAAGCCAATTATTCCAATAAAGAACATAAGACATTAAGCCTGGTAATTGGCATTGTATAGTTTCACACATACTTAATTGGCAAGAAGTTCACTGTTGAAAGATCATAAGCCATTATAAATGATCTGCTGAAAATTGCTAATAAGTGCACCACAGCCATTGAAGCATCTACTTGTCAAGGTGTAAGGATGTGACTTTGAAGTGGAATATGGGTCTGACATGCTGTGCAGATTATCCAACCCACATAAAAACTAAGATATACCTCTTGACTTTCACATTGATGCTTTAGACTGTGAGATTGAAGTGATCTCAAGATTGAACTCTTTCACTTTGACCAGGACCAGGGTGAAATTGCAACAGACATGGGTCAAAATTAACAAATGTTGTAAAACACTGTTGTCATGGGATTGGCTAACAGTATTAAAGATATACGCAATAGGATTTGTTAATTTTGGCCATACAGAGATGAACTTGGTTTATCACAACAACTCATTTTCAAATGCATAACGGTCCTAATTCTGAAAGCATTACATCAAGATATTTTCATGTTACACCAGGGGCATATAGGTACTGAATATATCTTCCCAATTAACACTTGAATTTATACAAGCCAGTGATGAATCAGGATATTCAATGACTTCTGAATATATGTGAGGGATGCCAAATAAATCAACCCCAGCAGCACAGGAATGTTTACATCCACACAATTTTTCATCTATTCCTTAGGCAAAAGTATCACCAGAATTGTTCAGAGTGCATGGGAAATATTACATTCTTCAGACTAACTACCTTTCCAAATTTCCTATTGTTTGGAAACCTTAGAAACACAACTAATGTGACAGCTGTTGACACGTGGAGCAATACTTTCTGATTGCCGACATTTACAGGTCTTTGTTATTATTTAAGCAATACTTCCAGTTTATTCTGTATCTTGAAATGGATAGTGTCTGACAATGGACCGTAGTTACAAAAACAGAAATTGTTGAAAAATCTCAGCAGGTCTGGCAGCATCTGTGGAAAGAAATCAGAGTTAACGTTTCAAAGTTCTGAAGGAGGATTATTGGACCTGAAATGTTAACTTTGATTTCTGTCCACAGATGCTGCCAGACCTGCTGAGATTTTGTAGCAATTTCTGTTTTTATATTTCAGATTTCCAGCATCTGCAGTTCTTTTTTTTATCGACTGTAGTTCCCTGACAAACCCAGGAATATGTATAAAGTGGATCATGACCCATATCACACTGTCACTCTATTATTCATATTCTAACTGTGTAACAGAACACAAACAAATCCATTATCAATAAGTGTCACACAACAAAGCAAGATTTGTGAACTGTGTTGCTACATTTTCCTGAAACATCAGTGGAGAAGGGTTTACCTTACCCAGAAGAACTTAAGTTCAAACAGCCTTGTCCAGCAACCAAACATCTAAACATTTTGAGGCATAGACATTTTTTTTTCAAAAACAGAATAGAATGAAAGAGATACATGATGAGTTATCAGGCATAGACATACCAAATAAAAACCGAAAGAACTGCGGATGCTGTAAATCAAGAGCAAAAACAAAGTTGCTGGAGAAGCTCAGCAGGTCTGGCAGCATCTGTGAAAGAGAAAACAGAGTTAACGTTTCGGGTCTGGTGACCCTTCCTCAGAACTGGGAACTCAGAATGTTAACTCTGTTTTTCCATTCACTGATGCTGCCAGACCTGCTGAGCTTCTCCAGCAACTTTGTTTTTGTTGTGATAGGAATACCAAAACTGAGCAAAGAGTATGGGTTAGAAACACAGCAAATATTTCCAGAATACGCCACCAGCCCAGATAGTACCTGATAATTCCTGATCATGGTGATAAATTGTGAAGGAATAGCAACCAACTCAGACAAACCTGCAACACCTTAGTCATGCTGGAAGAAACGGAGGAAGTACACTCAGAGAAGTTACTGATTGTGTGGTGATGTTGAGTGACAACAACCAGCAGAATATCCAGGATGTGAATTATACACGTTGTATTCCTCAGTTGCATCTCAACCAAAAAAGTACAAATGAACAGGGTTCATCATTTTGGATACATCAAGCAAGATGTCAGATATATTTAACAAAAAAGAATGTGGAAGTTTGTATCCCCCGAGACCCAGGTTTCTTCAAGTGCTAGCAGCACAGGCAAAATCTTTCTTCTGAAGTGACAGTGAACCATGTCTCAAAGGTATTTACACCGTAGACACCATGGTGAAACGGTGCCAATGAAGACTGTGAGTTCCAACTTTTATCCTTAGTCTTGATAACCTCCAATTCCTTGTGAGGAAATAGTCTGAATTAATCCTTTTAATTGTATTATTCAACCAAGTCCAGTGAATGAATTCCTTTCTTTTCAACCCTGAGGTTGGTAAAAAGACCTTGGCTTTTTTGAAATGATGCACGTTTTCAAATCAATAAATCCTCAACCATGTATAAAGCTATGAAGAAACAAGCCAGCCAGATCTCTTGAGTAAGGAAATAATGAGTTTGTTTTGTTAATTAAAAATAAACACTTAGATTTAAAGTGTAAACACTACTAAAACCTGCAACATATACACACAAGCATCCAAGTAAATAGAACAAATTACAGAGTGGATGATGTGGATTGGAAAAATGTAAAAGCCATAATTATAAAGAATTATATATTCTGATATTCCTTTTGTGGTCTGGAAATCCAGTGGTGCCTTGACTAATGTAAGCTGGTTGTTTTTCTGGAAACTGTTTCTTTCAAACTGCAGTCAAAGTTTTCCCCAGAGTGGATGCTATGGTACTTGAATTTCCTTTTAGTTTTAAATTCCCCATAATGGAGCCAATTCATGGTCATTGAAGGACTTTCAATCTCCCATTGTCACAGCTATCAGTGTAATGCTTTTTAATAAATTTTCTCTTGTTTCTGCTATTCCTTCAGATGAGATGTTTGTTGCTTGTTATCACTTTCAACTATGTTAATATAAAACAATTCCTTAATAACATTATTTAGTTTTGGAGTAGATCTGTAGGTGTGGGTGTTGAGGTTGGTTGGCTCGCCGAGCTGGTTTGTTGTTCCGCAGATGTTTCGTTACCATGCTTGGTAACGTCCTCAGTGCAGCCTCTGAAGAAGCATCGGTGTGTTTTCCCTCCTGGTTTTTAAACTCTGGAGTCCGTTGCAATGGATTGCCTCACTTCTGGGTTTCCTCCGTAGTGGAATGTATATGGGGTGAAGATCAATGTGTTCCATGGGATCGCCTATCTCTGAACTCATAGCAGAAGCAGTGATGCAAAGACTGGAAAGGACTGCCCTTCCGCAAATCCAACCTAAACTATGAATACGCTACATAGACGACACCTTTGTCATCATTAAACGGATCAAATTAGAAGGGACACACAAACTCATAAACAACACCCTCACCGGAATAAAATTCACCAGAGAGGAGGAGAAGAACAAACAACTCCCATTCCTGGATGTCATGGTACAGCGCAAGACAAATGGGGAACTGCAAACGAAAGTACACCGAAAAGCCACACACACAGACCAGGTATTGAACTTCACTAGTAACCATCCCAGCACACACAAACAAAGCTGCGTGCGAACACTATTTAAAAGAGCAACAACACACTGCAGCAACATGGAACTACGCCAAGAGGAGGAGGAATACCTCTTCCAAGTATTCAAAGATAATGGATATCCAAAGAACTGGGTCAGGAGACGCCTACAGGAACAGCATCAGAAAGATTCTACACGGCCCGACACACTCATCACACTACCCTACATCAGGAACACGTCAGAACTCACCACAAGACTTCTACGACCGCTGGGCATCAGAGTGGCACACAAGCCCACATCAACCCTATGACAAGTGCTCACCCGAACTAAAGACCCACTCCCCACCATGGGCAGGACCAATGTCATCTACAAGATCCCCTGCAGAGATTGCGAGAAACACTACATCGGACAAACAGGAAGGAAACTAACAACAAGAGTACATGAACACCAACTGGCTACAAAAAGACACGACCAATACTCACTCATCTCAATCCACATGGACAAGGAGAACCACGGCTTTGACTGGGACAACACCAAGATCCTGGGACAGGCTAGGCAGAGACAAGCACGAGAATTCCTGGAAGCATGGCACTCCACGAAGCATGCTATTAATAAACACATTGAACTCGACCCCATATACATTCCACTACGGAGGAAACCTGGAAGTGAGGCAATCCATCGCAACGGACCCCAGAGTTTAAAAACCAGGCAGGAAAACACACCGACGCTTCATCAGAGGCTGCACTGATGATGTTACCAAGCACCGTAACGAAACGTCTGCGGAACAACAAACCAGTTTGGCGAGCCAACCAACCTCAACATTATTTAGTCATCCTTTTTGAAAGCTCCTATGGTCCTTGGTCAACATGCAGGCCAAGTAGCTTCTGGAACTGTTTAAAACATAGTATATTAGTTATTTTAAAGATGGTTTATTTCAAATGAAAATCTCAGATATTAAATCAATCAATGGAATCAAAAATACTAGCCCATATATTACAGCTTCATGACATTTGGCTAAGAGTGAGGATCACAGAGTGTTACTCATCTCTATAACTGGAGTCATGTAGGCTGAGATAATAAGAACTGCCGATGCTGGAATCAGAGATAACACAGTGTGGAGCTGGAGGAACACAGCAGGCCAGGCAGCATCAGAGGAGCAGGAAAGTTGATGTTTTGGGTCGGGACTCTTGTTCAGATTTCTGAAGAAGGGTCCTGACATGAAATATCGACTTTCCTGCTTCTTTGATGCTGCCTGGCCTCCTGTGTTCCTCCAGCTCCACATTGTGTTATCTATAGGCTGAGATAAATCTCTTTTGTCCTAAGCCTCCATAAATTACATTTCATATTGGGAATCTTTGCAGATACAGGTTGCAGTTAACATTGTTAAACATCCCTGGTATGAACTATTACCATGGTTGACATAAATAGATCAAACCATTTGTGCAGATCCAATGCAAGACATGATGTCTTCATGAAACATTGATACTGTTCTGCCATGGATATCAATAATGAATCAAGGCAGGAGTAAATCTAAATCTAATTCAAGGACCTTATTGTTGTTTAACAAATATCAAGATAAGGAGAGCCATGTTGGGTTCAAACTGTTGGCCAAAGCTTTTGCTTATTCCTTTAAAACTGACAGACCTTGAAATGTGCTTATTTGTAAAACAAGGGGAATGCTGTAGCTTCTGAGGCTGGCAGACAAAAGGCCTTCATCAGTACATTATACCCACAGAATGAACAATTACAGCAATTGCAGCTACTGAACCTGCTGTTTAATTCAAAACTCACTATTTAAAAAGGTGGCTCAGGCAATATCTGAAAATGTTCCTCCACATGGGCATGGAACCCTAAAATGAAATACTAATATAAAAATATTTTATACTTTTATAAGCTTCTGGGAATCTTCTTCTACCGTCTGAATTTATTTCCTTTTCTGTCAACAGCTCTTTGTGCCTTTCATTATTAGCCCTGAAAACTCCTATTACTGGTTACAACATGTTTGTTTTTTATTCATTCATGGGATGTGAGCGTTGCTGGCTGGCCAGCATTTATTGCCTATCCCTATTTGCCCTTGCAAAGGTGGTGGGGAGCTGCCTTCTTGAACTGCTACAGTCCGCCTGTTGTGAGTTGACCGAGTATTTTGTTTCCTTCCACCTATTATACCATTTTGTGTCTGTCTGTATATACAGGTATGTGTGTGTGTGTGTGTGAAATAAGTCCACAGAAGCCAGTATCCCATCACCAAGTCACCCTTTATTTACATGTTGAGAGTCCTTGACACTGATCCAGTTCCCTCAGAGCCAGCTCTCAGAGTGAACAGGATGTCTGACAATCCTGCTCATACCTGTCAGCCAGGACTCCCTGATTGGACCGGATTAAAGCTGGGTGTGTCTGAGTGTGTGTGTAGTGTGTGCGTGCAGGTGTGTGCAAGCATGTGTATATGTGTGTTTGTGTGTGGGTGTGAGTGTGGGTATGGGTGGGTGTG
The DNA here is from genome assembly GCF_021869965.1 of Rhincodon typus. Lineage (NCBI taxonomy): Eukaryota > Metazoa > Chordata > Chondrichthyes > Orectolobiformes > Rhincodontidae > Rhincodon > Rhincodon typus. The sequence goes on from NC_063344.1 coordinate 53,369,690, forward strand.
TGTATGTGTGTGCATGCTCGCAATACATGTGTATGCGTTTGTGTGTGTGTGTGTGTGTGTGTGTTTGTGTGTCTGTGGGTATGTGAATATGTGTTTGTGTGTGTTGGGTGTGTGTGTGTGTGTGTGTGAGTGAGTGTGTTGGGGATTGGAGGGAGGTGTGAGAAAGGGCTAGCTTTTTTAAACACTAGAATTAAATGTTGACAGTTCATGTCACTCATTAAGCAATTAACAATAAAAAAAAGGGAAGGATAGGGAAAGAGGGAGAGGATTAAATTAAAATGGAGTTGGAGAGGAAAACAAGACACTCCAATCCCCACAGTGCCTACCCCTCTCTCGAGGTATTGAGAGTGTTGGCAGATCCTGTGTGCTTGCTCTCCATAGACACCCAGGTACAAACATGGCTACAGCAGAAGGGGTAGCAGTCAGGCACTATGACCCATTCCATGGCCGGCTGAAAGTGACTTGGCCACCATGGCCAGGCCGAGAAGCAGGCCTAGAAGGAAGTCCTCGACTTGCCCACAACCCTTCCCCCTCCACAATATCCAGATCTTTATATTTATTTCTTTTACATTTATTTATATGTACCTATTCAGACAGGTTATGACACACCTCTGGTGCAGATGAGACTTGAACCTGGACCTCAGTCCAGAGGTATTAACACTACCGCCACCACAAGTCGCCTAACCTCCAGCATGGGATTCAAACCCACACCCCTGAGATTAAGAGTCTCAGGACTGGCTTGCTCAGCCAGAACAGCATATGAGCATCACCAGTTCTAAATCGACTCTGGAGATCATGTGGTTGAGCCTTAATGAAACCTGCATTTCTAACTCTAACAGCATCAGCCTCACAATTCATTTTAAACTGAAGCTGCTCATTCACTGCTGTGGCAGCAACTTTATTCTGTTATTTCTGTTCACTCATGCAATGTGGGCATCGCTGGCTAACCAGCAGTTATTGTCTGTCCCTAGTTGTCCTTGAGAAGGTGGTGGTGAGCTGGCTTCTTGAATCACTGCAGTCCATGTGCTGTAGGTTGACTGTCAATGTCCTTAGGGAGGGAATTTCAGGATTTTTACCCAGCAGCAGTGAAGGAACGATGATATATTTCCAAGTCAGTGTGGTGAGTGCCTTGGAGGGGAACTTGTAGGTGGTGGTGTTCCCATGTATCTGCTGCCCTTTACCTTCTAGATGGAAGTAGCCATGGGTTTGGAACGTGCTATCTAAGGATCTTCAGTCAATTTCTGATCCACTGTTTCACTTTCATACAATTTACTCAGTTTTACTCTCTCTGGTGCAAATTTGGGTAGATTTTTTTTTCTATCTAAATCAGCATTATATCCACATAAGATGTTTGGATTTTACTCATTGACATCTGCAACCACAACAAAAGTGGAGTATTAATGTATACATACACAATTATATATACTTTTTCAATCATACTTAAATATTGTAAAAATAGAACAAAAAGAATGGGGTGAAACACAAAAAAAAAGATGGTAACTAGCAGAGAGGAAACGGAAATGATCAATGTTAATTGGACAGAGAAACAACAAAGTGAGGCAACATGAAACCAGCAGAAAGTGAATGAGGCAGGGACAGAAAGAGAAAAAAAAATAGAAGAATTAGAAACGAAAAACATAGGAGAAGAGAAATGAAGCAGAAAAATGACAGACCAGAGGGAGACAGAGAAATCAGAATAAAAGCAAAACAAAAGGGAAAATAGAAAGCAAAGGGATATGAAAAAAAATGTGAGAAACATAGAGAACCCACTAACAGAACAAGAGGACACCTAAAAAATTCAAATCAAGGGTGTAAATGACGAGGTAAAGAAAGAGGTTGCTAAAAAGAGAAAGGGACAATGAGAAGTGAAAAAAGTAAGAGAGAAGAGACATGCTAAAAAGGAAAATGAGAGGAAACAACAGCAGGGGACAGACAGGGTGAATGATCAGAGATAGAACAAATGGAACAAATTGAGAAGGACCAGGACAAAGCAAAGAAAGACAGAAGAATGAACAAATAAATAGAAAAAAAGAGGAAAAAGTGGAGAGAATCAAGTGCAGGCTAATTTGGGGGGCGGGGGGTGGGAAATAGAGGGAATGTGACAAACACACAAAAGGAAAGAGGGAAACAGGAGAAACACAAATAGAAGGGAGGAGAGAAGTGATGGAGCAAGTGGTGAAAAGGAAGAAAGGAGGAGCAATTGTTAGAAGTGAGAAAAAGGAATATGAAGTGCAACAAAGAAAAGAAAATGGGACAAAAGGAACATTCAAAGAAAAGAGAGAGAAAACATGTAGGAACAGAGAAAGAAGAGAGAGAAATGAACTGAAAAGTAAGAAGATCTTAGAAACAGAAAAATGGAGAGAAAGGCCAAAAGAAAGAAAAACGCAAGAAACACAACAAAGATAGAGAGACAACAGCTGGGAGAATCATGGAAAATGCAAACAGAGAAGAAGAAACAAAGATAAACATGAAAATTAAATGAAAAATAAACATGATTTCATGCAGAGGAATGTGGAAAAAATAGGAAACGCAAAAGAAGGAACATTGGGAAGCTGAGGAAAATTGGTCGCATGTGAAGGGAGTCAGACTGAATCAGACTCATCCTGTTTCAAACTGTGAGAGTTTATCTGACATTGACTTGCACAAAACCTTCAGCAGTGAAAGAACTTAGCTGCTTGTCTTTTTTGCAAAAGAGATTATATGTCTCACAGGGTACAGTTTAAAGAACAAGCAAAGATTGTCAGAAAATATAAACCTTTCTGTGACAGTTATCTTGACTAGTCATTTTGAAAGATAGAAGTTATTCTTAATTGCATCAAAATTGACTGCTGATTGAAAAGATAGATGCATAGAAAGGTTGGACAAGCCTTGTCATCTGGAAGTGTTGTTCTTGGTACTAAGCAATCTGATATACAATTCAAGTGTGAGAAGAAAACAAACCCGTATCTGTCCCAGCTGTCTAGAAGGCAAGATTAATTAAAACCATGTTTATACACCTAGATAAAAGTACTACAGGGGACTCAGCTGTCAAAAACCCATTTGGAAAGCATACATTCTGTTGGTTTCCCTTATTTGGCTGTTCCCCTACCAGAGCCATTTTTTCCCCAAATTAAGCCAATGACATTGGATGCTGCAGTATGAGGAAAAACTAATACAAGTTTAGTCAATACATGTATTCCAAGTTTTCAGCCAAAGTGGCTCAAAGTAGTATGTCAAAAAAAAAGTTATGTATTGTGGCCACAAATCAGCTGTATCTTTATGTTGAATAAATAACTACCGAATAACAAAGTAACACTAGCAGTTGAATATTTATATGTAGCTCTCATCCAGGAAAGATCACAAGAAATAGGAGGAGGAGTAGGCTATTTAGCATTTATTGCCTGCTCCAACATTCAATAAAATCCATTTAAACTCCATTTGTTCCAGTCTTCCCCCATAACCCTTGGTTCCCACGTAGATCAAAAATCTGTCTAACTCAGTCTTGAATATATTCAATGACCCAACCTCGACTGCTTTCTGCAGGAAAAAAATTTCCATACAGTAGCAACCTCTGCGAGAACATTCTGCACATCTCTGTCTTAAATTGTATACTCTCTATGTTTAAACTGTGCCACTGTTTCTCGACTCTCCTATTTGTTAATCATTCTTTTATCCATGCAAGCATATAACTCTGACACCATGGGCTTTTACCTTGTGCAGTAAGCTTTTGTTTGGTACCATGTCAAATGGCAAATACACTACATCTACTGATTTTCCTTTATCCACCCGCTTATTACATCCTCAACACCAATAAATTTATCAAACACGTTTCCTTTTACAAATCATGTTGACTCCATTTGATCAGATTATGATTTTCTAATTGTTTTGTTACTACTTCCCTAGTAATGGATTTTGGCATTTTCCCAATGACAGGTGTTAGGCTATGTGGCTGTTAGTTCCCAGCTTTCTATCTTCCTCCATCTTTGAACAGAGATGTTAAATTTGTAGTTTTCCATTCTATTAGGATCTTTCCAGAATGTAGGGGATTTTGTAAAATTATAAACAATGCAGACTATCTCTGCAGCCATTTACTTTAAGATCATAGGATGCAGGCTGTCAGGTCCAGAAGGGTTATCAGCTTTAGTTCCATAATTTTTCCTGTACTTTTCTCTAGTAATTCTATTCCTTTTAAGATCCCCTTCCATTTTGCCTTTTGAATTTCTACTGTTTTTGAGATGCCTTTTTTTGTCTCTTCTACTCTAAAGGCAGATTCAAAATACTTTTTCAAATCATTTGCCATTTCCTTATTTCCCTCAAGGGGACTATCACTTCTTTCTATTCCTCTTCCGTTTTATATATTTTCAGAAGCTTTTACTGTCTGTTTTTATGTTTCTTGGAAGTTTTCTCTCATACTCTAATGACTCCCTTTTTTGTAATCATCCTTTGCTAGTTTGTGAACTGTTTCCAGTTCTCTGGTCTACCACTAATCACTCTAGAAATGAACATGTTTACTTTAAATTTGATACATCTTTAATTTAACTAGCAATAGGTGGAAGTGTATCCTTGTTATGGATTCTTTCCTCATATTTCTGTAATTGCCTTTATTTCAGTTTCAGACAACAATTTTGAAGTACACATTTCTCACCTTCAAACATATTGTGAAATTTATCATGTTATGATTGATCAAATGTCAATTTAACATTGCCAAACCTAAAATAATCTAATCTCTGATTGGTTCCAGAGGATATTATTCGAAGGAAATATCTGGAGTACTCTCTTTGAATTCTCCAGACCACCTTTGCTAATTTGATTTTAATTGATGCGAAGATTATTGCAATACCTTTCCTGCTAGCTCCCTCTTTTTTCTCAATGTTCTGTTTTACAGTGTAATTGTTAAGGTGCCTATAAATTACTCAGAACAGTGACTTATTTCCTTTGTTATTTCTTATCTCTACCAAAACTGATTCTGCAACTTTATCTTCTGAACCAAGATCATTTCACAGTATTGTACTGATCTCATCCTTAATCAATAAAGCTGCCTCACTTCCTTTTTACGTCTTCTTGTCCTTCCAAAATGTCAACTATCCTTGAATATTCAGGTCCCAGCATTGCCTCTGTTTGGTTCCTGCATCAGACTCATTTTTTTCTAATTGCTCCATTAATCCATCTGCCTTGTTACAAATTACATGTGCATTTTCGACAAAAAGCCTGTAATTTGGTCGTCTACTGTTTTTTTCCCCTGCACCTTCATTGCCTCTACATTGTTACATTTTTACGCTCTGTCCCTTCCTGTTACAATCTGGTCGTCATTATCTGGACTATAACACTGTAATAGTCCATAATACTTGGGGATATAATTTTATTGTCAGTCTGATTTTTCATTCTCCTTGGTATTTCCTGCACAACTGCTAGAAATAGTCATCGACAGATGTGCCAGCTTTTGAATAAATTACTCTTGGGATATCTAATCTCCATTTAATTAGCACATTTGCATCAGACTTCAGCTTCCAGATTGCAGTTGAAATATTGTACTGAAGCTGAGAGTTCTGACTATGGAAACCACCAAAGGCACACTGCGCCTAAAGCTTTGCAGGCCTTGCAACAATTTACTTCTGTAACTCAGACATGGTTGTACAGTTGCCAAGTCTGGTTGAGCATATTTCTGGAAGTTTCCTCATGGACTCAGTAAGCTCCAAGTGACCACATGTAAACAAACTTTTCTCTCATCATCTATAATATTAGTTGTAACAATATCACCTCGATTGGCCTCACACGTTGAGGTTACATTTGTAAATATGAATTACGACACTCAAGCCTGCTCCACCATTCAATACAGTCATTGCTGATCTGACTGTGGTCTCAACCCCACATTCCCACCTCTACATAGAGTCATACAGTCATAGAGATGTACAGCATGGAAACAGGCCCTTCTTCCAACTCATCCATGCCGACCAGATATTCTACATTAATCTAGTTCCATTTGTCAGCCTTTGGCTCATACCCCTCTAAACCCTTCCTATTCATATACCCATCCAGATGCCTATTAAATATTGTAATTGTACCAGACTCCTATACCTCCTCTGGCAGCTCATTCCATACACGCACCAACCTCTGCATGAAAAAGTTGCCCCATAGGTTCCTTTTAAATCTTTCCCCTCTCAATTTAAATCTATGCCCACTAGTTTTAGACTCTGCTACCCTGAGAAAAAGACCTTGGCCATCCACCCTATTCCATGCCTCTCACAATTTTACAAACTTCTATAAGGTCACTCCTCAACCTACGATGCTGCGGAGAAAATAGTCCCAACCTGTTCAGCTTCTCTCTATAGCTCAAACCCTTTAACCCTGGCAACATCCTTGTAAATCATTTCTGAACCCTTTCAAGTTTCACCACACCTTCTGAAAACAGGGAGACCAGAATTGAATGCAGTATTCCAAAAGTGGCCTAACTAATGTCCTGTACAGTCACAACATGACCTCCCAACTCCTACACTCAATGCACTGACCAATGAAAGAAAGTGTACCAAATGCCCTTCACAGTACGCTGTCTACCTGCGACTCTGCTTTCAAAGAACAATGAACCTGCACTCCAACGTCTCTTTGTTCATAGTGTAGGATGTCACATCAGTTCAATCTGAGAGTGACTGCATTGTTAGAGATGCTATGAATAATGCATTAAACTCTTGCCCTGCTGGCCCTCTCAAATGGATGTGGCATCATTTGAGGAACAGCCAGGAGTTTTCCTCTGTGTCCTACCAATATTTATACCAACACCTGAAAACAAGTCATCTGGCTATTATTGCATTGCATTGTTACATTATGATGAGGCATACCTACTCAGATTGGAGATTTGATGACCACAGCCTAATTGCCATCAGACAGCCTATCTGATGGACCTGAAGGAGAGTTCCTGCCTGTTGGCTAGCAGGTCTCAAAGCTGACTGAAGGACTTGGCATCAACCCCTGATGATTGGCCAACTAAAATATTTTAGGTCCCCTTATAAAGGAGGCAGAGATTTTATCCTGCTGTGCCAGTGACAATGGCACTCCTTCAGAGAGGTTTTACAGAGCCATAATACCCACGTTCTCCAAAAATGTATGATCCTACAAAGGGTCATGATGGCAAGGGCACCCACTAGTAATACTGACATCAGGAAAATTCCCCTTGATCCCATTTACTTTGCTGAACACAGCAGTGGAGGTTTACACCAGGATACCTGACATTTCTGCTGTTATTGAAAAACTGTGCAATGATTAGACCTATCCTTATTTTGAAAACAAAGGGTTTTAAAACAAGCTTTGACTTTAACAAATGCTTGTTATCAGACCAACAAATGGTAAAAGTATATTTCTGTAAAAGGAAACTGGCTCTGTTGCAGTTTATGACGTCTCATCCATAGTTGAATTGTTTGTAATCATTTCTGCAACTACGCAACGTGCAGAGGGCACTGGGGATTTATACACAGAATGGCATTTATTTAAGTAATGTACAACTACTGTACACCAGCAGAGGGATCCATCTCCCAACAGAATGCTAACAGAATATTCTTAATCATGTGAAACTCCTCCTCCCATCCACCTTCCTGCAAAAATGCTATCCCCTATTCCCAATTCCTTCGCCTCCGCCGCATCTGCTCCCAGGATGAGGCATTCCACTGCCGTACATCTCAGTTGTCCTCGTTTTTCAAGGACCGTAACTTCCCCTCCTTGGTGGTCGAGAACGCCCTCAACCGTGTCTCCCACATCTCCCGCACCTCATCCCTCACACCCCGTCCACGCAATAAAAACCAAAAAAGAATCCCCCTCGTCCTCACGTACCACCCCACCAACCTCCGGATCCAACGCATCATCCTCCGACACTTCCGCCATCTGCAATCCAACCCCACCACCAAAGACACCTTTCCCTCCCCACCCTTATCTGCTTTCCGGAGGGACAACTCTCTCCGTGACTCCCTTGTCCGCTCCACACTCCCCTCCAACTCCACCACACCCGGCACTTTTCCCTGCAACCGCAGGAAGTGCTACACCTGCCCCCATACCTTCTCCCTCACCCCCATCCCAGGCCCCAAGAAGACTTTCCACATCAAGCAGATGTTCACCTGCACATCTGCCAATGTGGTATACTGCATCCGCTGTACCCGGTGTGGCTTCCTCTACATCGGGGAAACCAAGCGGAGACTCGGGGACCGCTTTGCAGAACACCTACGCTCGGTTCGCAACAAACAACTGCACCTCCCAGTCGCGAACCATTTCAACTCCCCCTCCCATTCCTCAGACGACATGTCCATCCTGGGCCTCCTGCAGTGCCACAACGATGCCACCCGAAGGTTGCAGGAACAGCAACTCATATTCCGCTTGGGAACCCTGCAGCCCAATGGTATCAATGTGGATTTCACAAGCTTCAAAATCTCCCCTCCCCCTACCGCATCCCAAAACCAGTCCAGCTCGTCCCTGCCTCCCTAACCTGTTCTTCCTCCCACCTATCCCCTCCTCCCACCTCAAGCCGCACCTCCATCTCCTACCGACCAACCTCATCCCACCCCCTTGACCTGTCCGTCCTCCCTGGACTGAAAGGACAATTTGATTGTTCTGCTTGTAAGGGGAACCACCATGTTTAATTAATTTATGAATGTTACCTATAACCAAAGAGAATATACAACACTCAGACAAACTAATCTATATTACGGTTTATAATCCACACAGGTCACTTACCATTCTCTCAGCCTCAGTTATCATCATGTCTTAATACTCACTTCCCTCTCATGAATTCATTTAGTTTCCTTTTAAAAGCATTTAAGCCATTTATCAACCACTTCCTATGGCAGCAAGTTCCACATTATTCTAAGCATTCCTTGTGTCAACAAAATTGTTTTTTATGTGGAGGAGTCTTTTAGAGGCCTGAATGACATGGGCTAGAGCTGGAACAGAGGCAGAATTGGGCGAGAGGTCCAGTGAGGCCTCTATTGACATTGGGGTTCAAAGCGACATTCTCACTAGGCAGCTGTGAGTTGCTTATGTAGGAAGGCCATTGCCTGCTAATGATCTTATTAACTGTACATCTCACCTTATTAGGATGCAGCTTCCTAGCCTACCATCCACCACGAACAAGCTGGATGTCAAGAATTCTCAATATGGAAATCAGAACAATTACCTGGCAATGTCAGCTCACTGCTTGCTCATTTTCAACATCTCAGGGCATGCTTAATGGGCACTGACAACATGCATCCAACCTCCTCAGATATTGGCATCCAACATCTACCAGCCTCTTTGGGCCCTGTATCTAATGAAGGATTGCTGGTGTTAGTGGGGGCCCAGAAGAGGTTCACAAGAATGATCCCAGGGATGAAGGGCTTGTCATATGAGGAGTGGTTGATGACTCTGGGTCTGTACTTGATGGAATTTAGAAAGATGAGGGGGGAATCTCATTGAAACTTAGAGAATACTGAGAGGCCCGGACAGAGTGGACATGGAGAAGATGCCTCCACTAGTAGGAAAGACTAGGACCTGGGGGCGCAGCCTCAGAGTAAAGGGACCACCCTTTAGAACTGAGATGGGTAAGAATTTCTTCAGCCAGAGGGTGGTGAATCTGTGGAACTCATTGCTGCAGAAGGTTGTGGAGGCCAACTCATTAAGCGGATTTATTTCAAAGATGGATAGGCTGTTGATTGGTAAGGGGATCAAGGGTTATGGGATGAAGGCTAGAGAATGGGATGGAGAAACGTATTAGCCATAATTGAATGGCAGAGAATCTCGATGAGCTTGAATGGCCTAATTCTGCTCCTATATCTTCTGTTGATATGGTCTCTAAGAACCTTCATGGCACATCTCTGATCAACCAAAGATTCTTCTGCATTTCAATACAGCTCCTCGGGCTGCACTGGTAGCTGTGATTGTCATGCTGAACCAAGGACACTGTGCCCTCAGAATCATAAACCAACCTCATGGACGGACCGGCCTCCTCAGTTGGTGTCTTAGTGCTCATGCTGTTTGAATGTATCTACTTCTCACATCATTTTATCGCCCTTTAACAACATGTTCTTCAGCCAGAAATACCAGGCTCGCAGCACTGTTCTATTGCCACAGAACAGAAATTGCTGGAGAAACTCAGCAGGTCTGGCAGCATCTGTGGAGAGAACAGCAGAGTTCAAACTTCAGAACTGAAGAAGGGTGACTTGACCCGCAGTGTTAAACCCTGTTTGTTCTCTAGCAATTTCTGTTTCTGTTTCAGACTTGCAGCATCCTCCGTTCTTTCAGATTTTTTCACTGCTGTATTGACGTTCCATTTAGCGCACACACAAACCCAGGAAGCTTGTCACAGTTGTTAGTAGTCCTCAGTCAGGTCAAGGGAGGCAGCCGTCAGTAGGGAATTCAGGCACGGTTAGTGAAGGGCAGTAACGGTGCAGGGGTTTAGACATTGGCAGTAAGCCATTTGGGGCTGTCAGAGTCTGGATCCTCTCACATTGAGGAGCCAAATATTGTACAGCTACCACCTGTATTGACTCTTTGTGGCTTCATTTGAGCTACTTTCCTCCTGGAATTAGAGGGTGTCAGGTTTGAAAGGAGATAAAAATAGGTGGCACAGCTGTTATTTTAGTACAGGTGGGGAGGCGTTCCAGGTACGTGAGTCGGCAATGCAGAGGGCATGCTTGGTTAGTGCTGTTAGGTGTTGGAGTGGGTGAGAGCGGGTGCGGGAAATGTGGCAGGCAACAGTGAGTTTGAGCCTTCGGTGTGACAAGTGTGCAGTTACAGAGACAGAGTGAGTGTGAGGTAGCAGACAGAAGTTGGTGCCACATATGCTGGCAGAGTGGAGAAGGTCATTTTCCTTCTTCTCACCAGTGCTGGGCATTCTCCAGACACTGAGACTGCACAGACCTGGGTGGCAACCTCAGACGAAGCTGGCATGGTCTGGTCTCATGGCCTTCTCTGCTGGTCCTGGGGGAAGAGGACGTCTCACATCTGTACCACCCATTCTAGCAGAACCTCCAAGTACCTACCCACAAAATTTCTTTGTTTGCCAGGTCTGAGGTAAATGTCAAGAACCGGACAGGGCAGCTCTTCACTAGCAGTGTTTGTCCATGTGCACTGGGGCCTGCTGGCAGCATCCACGTCCAGGACAGGGGTCCTCTGCTGCTGGAAAAATGCCAGCCTGGGAAAGTGGCCCTAAATCGCCTTGCAAGTTATCTAAACTGATTGCCCATCTCAGTTTAGCTGGCTGTCACTTGGTTATTCGTTCACTGAAGGAGATCATCCGCAGTGACGTGACCACGTTGGGGAGCTTCCGCCTAGTTTTCCAGCCCAGCTATCTTCATCTCAGCCTGTGTGACTCAATTATAATTTTATAAGACCTCACCTGGATTAGCTTTAAATTTCCTCTTCCAAAAGCAAAATGCCCAAGTCTTTGAATCTTTGTTCCTGGCCATAATCTCTTAATTCTCATCCCATCTTTATGAATTTTGGTTTGCACTTTCTCTAATATTTCTATGTCTTTGTCCTTGTACAGTGACCAGAAATGTATTGTACTAAAAGTGTGACGTGTCCGGGCCCCTCTATACCCATTAATATAGCACATATACTGGTGATTGCGTTCAACTCAACAAAGTCTAGATGATTATGATTTTTCAGTAGTTATCACAACTATTGAGAAAGAGATTTTTATCTTTTCTGGTTGAGATGTAAACATGGATTCGAAAGGTGATATTAAATACTCTGAGTTGCCTGTAATATTTTGTGGACCATGTCAAAGCTGAAAAGTATTTTGAATGTAAAGTACGTTATTTGCTTCAAAGCCAAATGCTTATGCATTGCCAACAATAATTAATACTGAGGAACCAAGAATATGCTTGCTGTACAAGAAGGTAATTTATCCATTGTATTATCTATTTTTTTTCCATGACTCATAATCATATCTATGACCTTTGAAGTCAGGATATTTGAGACAAAGTACTTCTCTGATCATAGTGCAGTTGTACATGACACATCAGCAGCGTCATTTGTGCATTGAATGCACTGCCTCCGAATTATCCTATTAAGTTGAGCATTGCAAACAGAAATATCTGTTTTACTATTTGAAGTAAAATTTCTTTCAGTTAAAACAGAGACCACCTGTAACTTTAAATTTTCATGTTAATATACTTTGTCATTCATTCAGACAATGGCTTCTACTGCTCAAGCTTTTGTATACAGTTTATTGATTGTAAATGTTTAATCAGTGTCAACGTCATGGCTTTCCAAAGTTCACTTTTGTGGAAGTAGCAAACTTTCCTAGCCCAGTGGAGGCAGGTTTGGGAGTGCAAGAATGCCAATTTCCTGTCCAATTTGATGTGCAAATTCATATTGGATCCCGATCCTCTCCTGATCCTGACATCTTCCAGTTGTCCTTGAAGCAACATAGACGATGGATAGGGAACTCCCATCAATCTGCCACATCAGTGATTAGGTAGTTCCTGAGCTTGTTAAGAAACTAACCATGAGCAATTCTAACCTTGAATTCTAGATCTCCAGTCATGAAACATGTTCCCGAATCTGTCAGTAACTCACCAGGATCAGAGAGGGGTATACACAGGGAAGAGGTTCTTCAGTGAAATTGACAAACAGGGAAGCCATTGATCAGTTACATTGAAGGGCTCTAGTCATGACCATTGACATCCTGTTGTTCAAAGCACTTCTTCTTTCAGAGAATGCTCTCACTGTTTAAAAGATAATTGGAAATTTCTCTAACTGGTCTAACTCATAACTTACCTTTAGCTGCACTTCACTGTTGCTAGCCATCACCATGGAATGGTTCATAAAGTTTTAATATTTGACTAAAGAGCAAAGGTCACAAGTCAACTGCTCTAGCAACAACAGTAGCTGCCTTCTCCAGAGCTACAGGCCCATCCACGGGGTGAATAGGACAGGTTCTGAAATCAAACTGGAAGAAGAAATACCAAGCACAGGTGTTTTCATTCATTCATTCATTCATAGAATTTTCAACACTGTGGGAATTCTATGACTCTAAGTGGACTTCACTAGCTAGGCCTGCATTTATTGCCCATCCCAAAGTGCTCTGGAGAATGTGGTAGTGAGCTAGTTCTTGAACCACTGCAGTACTTGTGCTATAAGAAAACCCACAATGAATTTTGGAAGGGAATTCCAAGATTTTGGCCCAGCAACAATGAAGGAAAGGTGATATAACTCCAAGTCAGGATGGTGTCTGACATGGAGAAGAACTTGCAGTTGGTGGTGCTCCTATGCATCTGCTGCTCTTGGCCTTCTAGATGGTGGAATCTGCACATTTGGCAGCTGTTATCAAAGGAGTCTTGATGAGTTGATGCAATGTATCTTAAAGTTGACACACACTGCTGCCACAATGCATTGGTTGTGAAGATAATGAATATTGAAAGTTGTTGATAGGGCCAGCCAAATGTGCTGCTTTATCCTGGAAGCTGTTCAGCTTCTTGAGTGATGTTGGAGCCTACATCCCCTCCAATTTCTACAGCTGATTTGTGAACCTCCAATGTCCATGTGCAGCAGGAGCGAGAGAAACTGGAAGTGAATAAGTCGACCTGCCAATCAGTGGGTGGATGCTCAGAGCAGCTTGAGGGAATGTTGGTTGGAGCTGAATTCATTCAGGTATATGGAGAATATTCCAACAGACACCATGTTTATTTGGAAGATTCAGTTCAGATTCTGGTCAATTTAAATCATGTCCTCCCCACCACCAAGATATCAATAGTGCAGGATTCAGTGAAGCTAATGCTTTTAATATCATGTGGTGGTTATATTCTCTCCTGTTGGAGATGGTCATTGTTTAGTATGGGTGTGGCGCAGACATTACTGCCAGTTTTCACTCCAAACCTGGATATTATTCAGGTCTTGCTGCAAAGGTACATGGTCTAATTCAATATCTAAGGAGTTGCAAATATTGCTGAACATTGTACAATTGTCAGTGAGTATCTCTCCTTCTGACCTTATAATGGACAAGAGCAATGAATTGCTGAATAATAGGATATGAAGAAGGGTCCCAACCCAAAACGTCGGCTTTCCTGCTTCTCTGATGCTGCCTGGCCTGCTGTGTTCCTCCAGCTCCACACTGTATTGTCTCTGACACCAGCATCGGCAGCTCTTACTATCTCTCAGGATACGCCAGCTTCCTCGTTTACTGCCAACTTTGTGGACTGCTGTCTTGATATTGTCACACTGCTTTCTCACCTTCACCCATCTTTTTTCAGTTGCAGCTGGAGGCCATGCAAGATAAAGTTGGTGATAGTTGTTTATCAGTACTACTTCCACCACATCTCCAATTCCCTGTCACCTGTAAAACGCAGGCAAGAGATGCTTAGGATTGATTTCTCTTTTGAGCTCATGGTTCACTGCAGCCAAATCCTTGGCCATTTTTTGAAATGAACTTGGCTGCTTCCACATGCTTCTCTCAGCTTCACACGTCTGGCCAGTTTCAGTGGCAGCAGGTAGTGGTTTGCCAGTTGTGATAAGGGAGCAGTGGAACCAGGCAGCAGTCCCAGCTAGCTCAAGGCCACCAGTTTTAACAAAAGTGCAATTGGAGTCTACTTTCATGGTCTTCCCAGTTAGGTGGAGAAAAAGGTAGTAAAATTGCGATCTGAAAGTCTGATCATCATTGTGTGCTCACTTTTCTTGTATAATTTCATAGGATGTGGCTGTCCCTGGCAAGGCCAATATTTGCTACCTAATATTAATTACCCTTGAACAGAATGGCTTGCTAGGCCATTTCAGATGACCATTAAGAGTTAAATTGTTTGCCACAACATTAAACTTGAATTTTCAAAATAATAAATTAAGTAATAAAGAAAACATGTAAAACTTGCTGAGCAAAAATATGTAAAAGCAATAAATATATAATTGTAAAGATAGACTAATTAATAAAAAAACTATTAAAATTTGCCAAGCAGTACAGCCAACCAATATAACCTTTCTTATCCTTTCAATTAAGAAGCAAAATTACAGACAGTCAGTATTGCAAATGAATTGGTTGATGCTATTTTACTAAAATGTTTTACTATTTTGTAAACTTGGAAGTGAAACCAAGAGTCATGTGGCAATAGAGTATGTCACTGTTAGTTCAAGTTTTCTCATTTGTAATAGGATTGTTGGTTGTCGTTCTTGTCTTTTGGATGTTGCTGCCTGGATATTGAAAGGAACAGAGCTGGTTGCATAATGAAAACAACCAAATTTTGTTTAATAATCTAACAAAGCCGTGGGTGTAAAGTGTACAAAACAGAAACCGGAGTTTTTTTGAGTGTTTATAAATAGATGGCCCCAGATATTTTGATCAGCATAAGAAACCCAATTTCCAAAACTGATTAAAGCCTAGCATTTACCTTTTGAGTTATGCTGGAGAATGCTGTATGGAGCCTCTAGTTATGAATCTGTCTGGGAATCTATGAATCCAGCAGCAAAGTTGAGTATTGCAGAATCCATGCCCCCTTTTGCAGCAGTTATTGTGCCATGTTCTTTGATTTACTTGTCCAACAGCACAAGCAGCCACTTTGACAACTGCTGTGAAAGTGTAGGGATGTAAGGTAAGTGCAAAGTTAGTTGGTACCAGTTGGTTAAGGATTAGGGTGCCAGCTATGTAAAGTGTGCCAGGTACATAAAGTGCCTGGTAAGTACGGTGCCAGCTGAGTGATAGATTACTTATTCCACTGCCAGAAATTTTTGCAGTTCACACCACTTGTGCCTTGACAGCATGCTGTGCAACTGTTCTTACTGAGATCATGGTGCAGGAAGGCAAGTTAAACACTCATTTTGGCGACAGGGAGTTGAAGGTGCTGATGGACTGTGGGAAGGTGGTGCTTCAGGATTGCTCCCAATTTGCTACCTATCCTCAGAGACTCCACCCCACAATTGCTCAGATATCAGTTCTGAAGAAGAGTCGATTCAGATTCAAAATATTAGCTCTTTCTCTCTCCATAGACGCTTCCAGCCCTGCTGAGTTTCTCCAGCACTTTTTGCTTTTCAACTCAGATATCATGCTAACTGCATGTTTTCATTCTCACCATAATTTCCAAAATTTCTTGCCGTTATCTGCACAGCTCAAGGCAGTGGAAAATTCCATCCTATGCCTGTGAGATATCTGCAGAGACTGATGAAAGTGGAACTGATTAGAGTGAGCACACTGTTTTGATAATAAATAATAATTTTAATTATGACCCTGGATGTTGTAAGTAGTAAATGCAAATGTTAGTGTAGGCAATTTTTTTGTTGAAAATGGAGACATGCAATTGTATTCCTAATACATTGGCTGGCTTGCTGGAATCATGTGACTTCCACCTCTGCTGTAAATGCCTTTGTGTGCAGTTACTAATAAGGACACATCACTTGTAACAATGATGATCAGTTTGTCTGGTAAAGAGCAATAGCAGGGCACACCCTTCAGAGAATTGAGTTCCAGGCCGAAAAATGGTCTCACCACTCCAGTGGGGGCTCATGGGAAAAAGATCCCCCTTGCATTTCACACGCAGAGACTTCCTGCAGGATTTCTCCCCACTTTGCAGTCTGGTGCAAAAAAAATGTAAAATAGGACTGAGAAGTCTGTGTGAAATTTCCAAAGCTTTACTGTCCCAGAGCAGAGAATTAATCTGTTTGATCCAGGATGGTATTTAAGAATGTTAGTCGGGCCTAAGCCATTAAGTCCCTCAAAACTGCTCCAATATTCAACTAAATGCCTGTTTTGAAGACCAGTCAGTTGTAATCACTGCCAGAGGCAACCCAATTAGATGCTGAAAATCAGAGTTTAAAAACAAAAAATGTTGAAAGCACTTAACAATTCATGCAGCATCAGGGGAGAGAGAATTAGAGGTAATGTTTCATGGTGATGGCCTGCAATAAGATGATGTTGGAGGTTAACAGTTTTAAGCAAGTATAGAACCTGGGAAAGGATTGTTAATGGGTGAGGGGAGGCAAAAAAAAAGGCAGTCTCTGTGATATGGTGGCAGGCACAAGTAACTAAACAGAAAAAGTGATGACAGTGCAAAGGCGAAGAAGTTAAGGTTGGGGAGAAAGCAGAACAAGCAAAGAAGCTAAAAGATTTCCAGTCTCACAATACCTTTACTGGAAGATGCCGATCAAGTTAAACCAAATGAGTCACACAGCAATAGTGCTTCAGCGCATTTCCAAGCAGCTATTTCCAGGGTGGAATTTTTGGAACCCTAGGAGCAATGATGCTTTCAATGTTTAGTAATTGTCAGGAGAACAGAAGGGTAAATGAAGAAGAGAATTTCCTGAAAAAAATAGTACAGTTGTAATATGCTATCAAAATCCTCCTGTAAATAAAACATTTTTAGTTAATGTTCTTATATGCATACAAATTAGCTCTGTACAAAAGAAAATATTTGCAGTTTCCTGATCCTAATGAGACAGTATCACAGTATCTCAAAATGCATTAGGAGTAAAGGCAGTTCATAAAATGTAGAAGGGCTGTCCATTTACCATATTATGGTTTCTCTGCAGCTATTTCTTCTTGGTGCAATCAATAACATGGCTCCTTTGCTTGCAATGCAGCCACACTGGGATTTTACTTGAATGCTGCTTCACTTATTCTGAAGATTCTAGGCAACAAAAACTTAAGTTGTGTCTTTGAATGGAATTTAAAAATTGGGACCAATTTCCTCCACAGCCAGAAACTGCTACCATTCTTTCTGCTTCTTTAACTGTCAGAATGAATTTCACTGTCACAGTTGAAGAAAAGCTTATATATGATTTAAAATAGAGCCCAGTGATTGTTGAAATGGAAACGAATATCTATTTTGCATATCATGCTTGCAGTTTTCAATAAATGTGAATGGCCTGTTTAAAATTTGAATTTCGCTTTCTCTTTAGGTGCTTTCACTCATCACAATTTGCGAGCTCACTAATCAGTCACTGACATTCATGTTATCACCAAGACTACGCTATGGAAGGAAAGGGTTTCAATGATAATGGCTCTTTTTCATCCATAAGTACTTTATGCATCACTAAGATGTTTCCAGCAGGATGCTTAATTTCTTGCTTCTTATATTCACTGTCCCCCATACTGGACCATTGTTGAAACTACTGTAAAGAGCAAGGTTCATGATAAAAAGAGAAACACGTTATTCTGTCAAGAAATCATCTTTTAACATTTCTCAAAGACCTAACATGTCACCTTACCATTATAAACGTCAAAAATTAATCAATCTGGTTGCTGATGATATAGTCCTTCCCTGAAGAAGGCATGATCCAGGGCACTAGTAGAGTTTATAGTTCAGGTCAATGAATTTTTGATTTTATACAGCCTTTTGTTCACTTGTTTTTTTAACCTTAGGTCCTTTCTGGAAAATGGGACCATTTACAGCCTGGGTTCCAAGCCCCAAGGCAGCAAGACTGCTAGAATCATCTTTCGGGAGGTAGCTAATTAGGAGGGTACCTTTGGGATGATCCAATTAGGAATGGCAGACTGGTTAATGAGGTAGGAAATCAATACAGAGCACACAGTTGCAAAGACAACAACCAGCCTTCTGTGTGTCTGTGCTTAAGTGAATGGAATGAGAGCAGGCAGGACAATGCCGAAAATGCCAGATGACTGGAGAAAATGGCAGTCACTTCTTCACCACCAACATTATCTGTGCCATCAATCTCCAGAAGAAAATTATGTAGCTGTAAGCCATCGCGTGTGGAAGACATCAGGCTTGTTGTTTGGCACCTTCAATATGCAGATTGCTTATTGTTTTTGTGACACTCCAACCTTCCACAATTCACTCATGTTGGTGAGTTGCTGAGCAGTAGATACTGTGGGAGGGGTAGGAGGTCTCATGTACCATCAATAAAATTCCATTGGCATTGAAAAAAGCCCTGTTAATTGCTTTATCAGCAATCTCAATGGCCTGCCAGACAGGTAGCCAGCGTGAAAACTAGGAGGAGGGGGACACACTAACATTCTATCCAATGTCAACTTCCCATATCCCCACCTCCTAGCCCACCTCCAAAGTCCTGGTAAAATTGCCCACTCTTGTCTTGTGAGGTTAATTTTTGCACTTACAATTTTGTAAATCAGGTCAGAAGAGGTGGTTTATTAAAAGCTTGTTTGCAGGTTAACGAAGGTCAGGCAGTTCAAGATGAAAGCACCACTGCAGTTCCTGGTAGGTCTCATGCACAACTTTTGGAAGAGGTTACACACAACCTGCCAAATGAGTCTGAGTTAAGTTCAAAAGGCAGTACGCTTGGAGCCAAATTCCAGACCTGAAGATAACTTCAGCCACTATAGTCTACAGATTGCACCTTAGTACCTTCATTTGCATTTTAGATGAGGATCCAGATGGCAGTAGCAATAGGCATAGACTCAGTGGAGAGATCTGCAGGACAGAAGTTGCAGAAACAGGAGTTGCAATGGAGTGGAACCTATAGGAGGCACTACCAGTACATTAACATGTCTCGGCAGAAGCTCAACATCATTGACCTCTCAAAGCACATTGCTTCTAAAGGCTGAGCTTGTCATCTCATGTGGCAGGGGACACCAGCATCCTCTTAGATGAAGACCTACTCCCTGGATCTGGTAGACACACATTGCCTATGGTTGGGAACATGATCAACAACCTGAATATTTTTACCTGCAAGCTGTTATTGGAGATATATTCTGGATCTTTCATTCAGCAGCATAAGTGTCACAGATAGGGTGTTTATTAGGGCTTGGCTATTAAGCCATTGTTTTGTATTATAAAACCAGCCAGAATGAGTGGCTGATGTGATCTGGGTCACTCGCTGATTTCCTGCAAGTTCTGGGTCTCATCAATGGCACACATTTGGCAGAAGCTTCAGGTTCATATCCCACCTCAAGACCTGATAGCCATAGAAGGTGTGTCATAACATGACAACCTGGTCAATTATCAATCAGTAAACTCTTCCACACACATATTCAGCCACACACACACACACACACACACGTGCACATGTGCATACGCACACATACAGACACCTGCACACACACACATGCAAACATACAGACACCTGCACACATGCGTGCGCGCACACACTTATGAATTCAAGCACATGCACAATCACATCTACATCAATAGAACTGAGGTTGAAAGAGTGAAGAGCATCGAGTTCCTTGGAGAGACAATAACCAACAACCTGTCCTGGACTTCCCACGTAAATGTGACAGTCAAGAAGGCACAACAACGTCTCTTCTTCCTCAGGTGGCTCAGGAAATTTGGCATCTCCATAAGGTCCCTCACCAACTTCTACAGATGCACCATTGAAAGCATATTGTCTGGGTGCATAACGGCCTCGTATGGCAACTGCTCTGCCCATGACTGTAAGAAACTACAGAAGATGGTGTGCACAGCCCAGACCATCACGGAAGCCAACCTTCAATCCATGGACTCCATTTACATGGCTCGCTGCTGCGGAAAGGCGGCCAGTATCATTAAAGACTCATCACACCCTGGTAATGACCTCCTACAACCTCACCCATCAGGCAGAAGATAACAGAAGCCTGAACACATGCACAAGCAAGTCCAGGAACAACATCTTTCAGGCTGTTATCAGACTGTTGAATGGATTCTAGCCTCAAATAATGTAACCTGCAGTCTCACCTGTATGCCTTTAAGTCTTTTTGATCTGTACATCCTTTGCTTGCTGTGATCTGCCTGTACTGCCATAAACAAAGCTTTTCACTGTATTTCAGTACACATGACAATAAAATCAATCGATCAATGCAAACATGCACATACATACATATATCCACATGCACACACACAAACACAGACTTGCAAACACACACGTACATGCACAAATGCAAACATACACAGATGTGCAAGCACACACACGCAACACACACACACACCCCAAAGGTGCAGTTGGTGTGCAATTCAAGAAAAGTCTTACGCAAATGTGTACAATATTCCCTGGAATTGACAGAATACTTCCATACTGAGACAGTCCTCTCTCTATGATCCTTTTGGCCTGCAGATTTAAGGGATGACTACTAGACAAGGAATATGACATTCAACTTGGAAAGTACCTATTAATGTACCCAGCAACAACGCAACAAAACCAAAAAACAACTCGATGTGTCGTTGTGCAAGTGACCGGCATTTTCAATGTATGTTTCAGAACTTGGAGGTGCACTCCAATAATCAGCAATCAGGGTTTCCACAGTGTGCTGCACTCCAGACAACATTATATAGCAGCAACGACTGGAGATGTGGAAAGAGCAAGGCATTGAATTTACATTGAGGATGGATTAAGGATCTATTATAACACTTCTACCTAAACAACACTACATTATGTTTTCTCTTTTCCAACACCTTAATCTATTGTTATAAACTGGAGGTTGCCCCCCCCGAACTAAAACCGAAACACCTAAAGAGGAGCACATCACCCTATAATCTGTAAAAGGAGTGCGAAAAGTGGTGTAACCTGCCTTTCAGCAACTTCTAGTGATTAAATAAAATAAACCCCAAATACCCACTTTAAAATCAATAAGTAACTATTTATTTGTCTAACAGCGAACTAATGAACTAAACTATTACCAAATCCCTTCTATTAACTATTCCCAAGTAAAACAAAATTCTAATGGTATGCTGTTCCAATAAATACAAATCTCACTTATTTAAAATATATTTGAAAAAAGAGAAGAATTTAGCCTTTCAAAATTACATCTGGAATATGCATCTTCCTGAATGCTCTGTGCCTTCTCCGTCGAATGTTCTAACAGGAACACCTTCTCCGTTGATTCTTCTGTCAGACAAATTAACTGGTTGTGCCATTGGTACCTTTGATTTACATGGTACTTTCTCTAACACTTAGAGAAGACTATGAGAGCCAGTAATTCTTTCTTGAGAGCTAAGAGCTATTAACTCTAGCAGATAGCAGTTAACTCTCCCCTCTTTGTCCAACTGCCTTCTTCTTTCATGCCCTTGATCAGATATCAATTTCTTACAATAGGATTGGTCCTGTTTTGTCAAGACTATCAGATTTAAATTTAATTGTTTTTGATATCTAAGTACCTGTTCCAAATTGATTGGCTAAATTCAAGACTTGTTATCTTGATAACAAAACAGAACTCCTGCTTGGCCTGCTAACTGCATGGCCTTGGATACAAATATTTCAGTTTGAGTGCTCTCTGTGCACCTGCAAACCACAAGCTGCTGCCCACAGCCATCCTTTTCAGATCTCTAAGCATAGAAGAAGTACATAATCTTTTGATGGGGCCATGCACTGCGTTGCCCCCCTACCATTTTACAAACACCAAATTCTAACTTCCTGCCTTCTGATCCACAAGTACTCTACCCAAATTTGCAACACCATATTCTGGCATTTGGTGGACTTGATTGTTGGGATTGTTTCCTTTCAAGACTATACCATCAGAGGGTGCTTACCATGCACCTGTATACTTGCTCCTTGTGTGTAGTTAAACAGAAAATTGGGTTTTGCTTGATGTCTTATACGTCACAGAGATCAAGAACAGATAACGAAGACAGACAAAGCAGGAGGAATCTATTCCTAACGAAACAGGATTCTCCAAGTCCTGGTTGGTGGATGCAAATATTGAACATCAGGGACTATTGATGAAGAGCAGCTGCAAAGACTCTCTGATGTCGAGGCAGATGTTCAAGCTGCTCTGCGCACATCTGAAGGCACTTGTGATGATACTTTGCCTTTGGAAAGAGTGCCCATTTGCAACGAACATCATGTATAGCTATCAAACAATTCTAATTAGGCTGTCACCATTAGTTTGCATACAGTGAATCCCAGCTTAAATAGGACTGATGAAACCGTAGGCTTGGCCACTCATCAACCTCCTGAACTACAGCAAAGGCTGTCCTGCATATTGCTAGGAGGGAACTGCAAATGGACCATGAGAAGGCTGGTAGTGAAGGAGGGCTTAAAAGTGAGGACTGCGCCAAAGCATTTACAATTCTTACCCATTGTCAATCACTCAGTTGATATCCTACACGATGTTTTGTCTCCTGATGACCAAGTCTGCTCCTTCCCAGTGCAGATGGAACAGAATTTGCTCAGGTCCTTTCAGTCCCCAAAACCCAAATGATGTCAACTAAGAACCTCTCAGCAAACAGAGCAGTGATCTAAACAGGCTGCCTCCACTGAAACGAATGGAACCGGAAGAGTAAAAATTTGTAATTACACAATGATTCACACGTGGGTGTATTATACATTGTTAGGTTGTGAAGTGTGCGATTGTCAGATGGGTGCACCAGCAGATTCTCTCTAATGTAGCTGCACAGCAGGCAATAAAGTGCATGTTGCAGGTCCACTGGTAATAACATGAACCTCGTCCGAAGAGACTATGAAGTCATCTGTTCCTTGCTCACTTGAATGTTCAAGCATCACTATTGTGTAAGAGAGCAACTCGTGCACAGAGTAGCTCACCATGACCAACCTGGAGACCTGGAGTGTAACATAGTGAAGGACATTTCTATATACATCAAGACACCCAAAACACGTTATCAGAATACTGGTTCCGAGTTCAGTGCTTCACCTAGTTTTCACAATGGTGCTCCCAGGCCTCATTGCTTGGGTTTCTCACAAGTGTCAGCAGCCTCTTTGTCTCCAATCAATGAAGGGAGGGTGGTCTGCCGAGGACAAAAACACCATGTCAGTTCCTTGGAAATCTTTCACACATCTGTAATAGATATCCTTTTGGGTTTGCACATCAGCAGTATGTTTGATTGTCATATGCGTGCAGTGGATGATGCCAAGTATTTGTGGGAGGGTATTTGGAGCCAGAAACCTGAATGCCCACACATTCTGACCAACACCAGCATTGGTAATGTACACATGATTGTCTATGCCAGTAAACATGGTATCAGCTACCTGTGTGATGCATTTATGGATGTGTAATTCAACAAATGTCTCCAGCAGATTGACAGCACAGCTAAAAGGTACCCGCCAGAGCAACTTAGCACAAACCTTCTTCCAGCTGGCTTTAAATGCTTGCCACTGCCATAAGACACAGAGCCTCCTGAGACACAGGGTGTAAAAATTGTCCTGGAAGCTAATCCGTTCATTGCTTGTACACTCTATGGACTTTTGGTCTTGTAAGCTGCAGCCCACTGCTTATCCCCTTATCCCCCATGTAGGTCTGTAAGGAGAAGACTCCTGCAGTTCCTGCTGGTGCTATTGGTAATGCTCCTTCTGCTGATGTTGTTCCTGCTGCTGGCCATCTTGCTCCTTATCTGGTGTCCATGCTGGGACAGCTAAGACAGCACCCATGCTGACACCTAAACCTTCAGACTTGTGAAAATTACCTGGTAACTAATGCAAATAGCAAGAATAGGGAACTGGATTTCCTTTCGACTAAACTGAGACCATCTAGTCAGCAGATAACACAGTGCGGAGCTGGAGGAACACAGCAGGCCAGGCAGCATTAGAAGAGCACAAAAGCTGATGTTTCGGGTCAAGACCCTTCTTCAGAAATGCCTCTTTCCCTTTCCTTCCCCTTTCCTCTAACCCACTGCACAAAGCCTAGTCTACTATTCCTTGCTGCTGCAGCCCTGAACTCAGAGCCTTCATCAGTTTATTTCCTATCTCTGCTTACACCCTGTCTGAGGTCATCTTGCCTAGGAGACTCACTCTCTGCTCCCTCAGACCTATACTCAATAAATTGGTGTTCAGTGAATTTCTTGGTTTGGCCCTCATGTTAGCTGACATTGTGAATGCTCCATTGTCTTCAAGCACTGACCTCCATTCTATCAAATTTGCCATTGTCATCTCTCTCTTCCAAAAATCAAATCCCTTGACATCTTCATCCTTGCAAACTTACTACCTCATCTCCAATCTTCCCTTCCTCTCCAAAGTCCTTGAGTATGTTGATGTCTCCTAAATTCATGCCACCTTCGCCAGATTTTTACAAACTCAGGTTTCTGCCACTGCACCAAAATGGCTGTTACCAAGGTTACAATTGACATTCTATATGATTTTGACAAAGGTACCATCTTTTTCTGCTATCCTGTTTGCTGCCTTTGACACAGTGGAGCACATCATCCTCTTCCATTACCTTTCCACTGGCATACAGCTGTTTGGACTGTACTCACCTGATTCCATTCTTATCAATGTATTTTTAGCCAGAGAATCAATGGCAAAAGTTTCTCTTCCCGGTCTCGCACCATTACCTCTGATGTCCCCTGTTGTGTGTGCTGTGATGCCAACCATTACCAGCTTGTGTTTGGGCCAGTTTGAAGCCATCATTGCCTTGCCTTGACTGGGTCTGAAGACTGACTTGATTTACAGTTGTAGATGAAACCCACTACTATGTCTTAATGAGATGAGACTTTTATCTTAAACAAAATATAATTTATTGTGTGATAGCAGTCAGGTACAAGTTCCATTAGTAAGTTAGACATTATTACTAAGATGACTGAGAAACCTTTGGACATAAATCTGCACCCTATAAAATTCTAACATGTTCTGCCTTTTCCCCATTCAAGCATTATGACATTGTCAGATTGAATCGAGCTTAATGTCATCTTCAATATAAAATCATTCAGAATCATTCTCTTCTATAACATCTTTCAAGGATTGATCCTTAGCACTTTCCTATTTCTGATCTAAATGCTGTCCCTAACAAAATCACTTGAAAACATAACACCAGTTTTCCATGTACACTAACAATAACCAACTTTATCTCACCACTAACAGTGTCTATCTCTCCACTATCTCTAAACTATCCAACATCCAGTGTTGCTTGTGCAGAAATTTTCTCTAATATTGGGAAGACTGAAACAATTGCATATGGCCCTTGCCTCAAATTCCAGTCCCTAGTCAATAATTTTATCTTTCTTCCTCGCAAAAGTGTGAGGCATCACCAAACTGTTGACAACCTTGGAGTCATAAGCAATGAGTTTTCGCCTACATATTGGCACTATTACTAACATTATCTGTTTTCATCTTCATTGGTCTCCCAATTCCAGCTCATCTGCTGCTGGTGTGATTATCAATGTCTTTGTGACCTCTAAATTCAACTATTCCAATGTACTCCTGACCAGCCTCCCAACTTCTAGCCTTTGCCAATTAAATGTATCCTAATCTATGCTGCTGTGACCTAAGAGATGTCAAGTCCCATTCAGAGTCACCCCTGTGCTCATTGGATAACATTGGTGCCCAGTTAAGCAACAACTCAATTTTAAAATTCTATTTCCTGCTTTAGCTTCCTCCATAACCTCACAACATTCATCCATATCACTTCCTAAGCTGTCAAAACTCCAAGATATCTCATTTGGCCTCTTGAGGCTACCTAATTTTAATCAGCCCACTTTAGTGTCTGTGCCTTTAGTTGGCTAGGTCCTTACCTCTAGAATTCTCTTCGTAAACATTTCTATCCTTCTCCCTCTCTTTCTTCTTCTAAGATGGTCCTGAAAATCTATTATTTAACTAGGTATTTGATCATCTTCTCTATAATCTTTTTTTATTTGGTTTGGTGTCAAATTGTGTTTTACAATGGTCTTGTGAGGTGCTTTATAAATTTTTGTAGTATTAAGAGCACTCTGTAAATGCAAGCTATTTTATTCTGGTCAACTGTCTATCTATTAGGTTCCTACTCAGATGCATCATGTTCCACCTGTAAGACATTATCCTGTAATTTTCTTGTCAGTTATGAATCACTTTACATCAGTTCTTCATCTAGATTATCTATGCAATTGGAGATTATCTCTCTGGCTTGCTCAGTGGAAGTGGTTTCTATCAGAATGAGTTAATTTCTACGGGCAGTAACAGATATAATTTGCCATTTGTTGCTTCTCTATCTGCATTATCAGCACCAGATCAAATATTAACCAAACCATTCAAAGGGTGTTTAATTTACTATTTGGCAAGTGGAGATGTGCCAATAATCTATGAATCCATGAACAATTACTCACTAGATACCCTATAGAGTCCTTTGGTTGTAAAATGTAGAAGAGAGATCTTGTCCCTCGGCTAATAAGTTGGAGTATTATGTCATATATTGAATATTATATAATTACAACAGCATGTTATAATTTCTGTCATGTTCCAATGAACCCTGACCGAGACAGACTAAACTAAAGAAAATTTAAGTAGAATGTAGGTTGTTTTCTGCTATATTGCAGAGGGCCTACGTTGATTGAAGATATGAGTCTAGTGGACTTTATACTTCAACATTCCACGAGTAAGTTGATATAGAAATTGCTAAAGAATGATATCGATTGTGTAAACTCTGACAGTTTATTGATATTGGCATGAATCGAGTATGAAATTGTTCTTCAAGGCCAAGTGTATTGTTAACTCTTCTGCAAATATCTCTGTGCTACAAAGGCTCAAAAAGTACAAAAAAAACCATAATGGAGTTTTATCATCTTAGCATTGCACAATCCCAAATTCACTACAAGTGAATTATGTTAAGAAATAGTATACTTTGAATATTGTTCACAGTTTTGGCTTCACATTACAGTAAGGATATAAAAGCCCTGGGGAAGGTGCAGCAAGGTGTCACAAGAACAATATCAGAGTAGAAATATATAAGCAAGAAATTTTGAACAAGTTGGTTCTCTTTTACTGAAAAAAGAGAAGGTTGAGAAGCGAGCTTATAGGTCTTTATAATTATAAGGCTATTTGACAGAGTTGACATAGAGACAATATTTACACTTGCTGGCAAGTTCAGCTAGAGGAAAGAAATAATGGATAGTCACTAATAAATTCAATAAGGAATTCATGATAAAATTATTTATTTGACAAGTGGTTAAACTGTGGAATTTGCAACACACAGTGCAGTTGAGGTGATAGAATGAATGCATTGAAAGTGAAATTAGATCTGTATATGAGGAAAAAGAAATGGGAAGAATATGCTGATAGAGTTAGATAAAGTAGGCAAGGAGAAGCCTCACATGTTGCAAACACCCTTTGAACCAAACGACTTAATTCTGTGCCATAAGTTATATGTAAATTAATGTAATAATGCCTGGTACAAGTTGGTAGTTGAGTATTGCTGAAGAAAGACGCATTTTGTTGAAACATTTCATTTTGCACTCATCAGTTTACAAGAAAAAGTTTGCAAATATATCAATTCAGAGGGAAAATCAACATGTATACTACATGAGAGGAGAGAACTGATTGACAAATGGACTCTGATTGGTCAAGGCTTTGCCTTGGAAATGTACCAAATGCTGATAAATGACAGTTAACTGCCAGACTTTGTTTAAACTCCAAACCAGGCAAGTTGACACTGATCGGTCAGTGAGGAATGAACAAGTGAATAATTGTCATTGTTTTTATGATTTAAACAGGCACATTACATTTACATAGTCTTTCTGTCTGTAAAGAACAGAGCCTGTGTAACAATACACATAGCTTACAGTGCATGCAAGTGTGGTACGCTGAGGCCAACAATCAATCATAAATTGGTTCTCCACAGAATTATTTCCCATTCTGGATTTACCAGCAAATTGTGTCCAGTTGCAGAATCACATCCAATGTTGGACACAGTGTTGCAATTTTTACAAGAGTGAGCTGGGTTTACTTTGTCATTCACATGCCACATTACTCATTTGATAGACATGAATATCCTTTTAGCTCAAAAGCAGCACCCAGTTAGCAAACAAACGTCAGTCATGTTGCTACTAACAGGATGATGTATAGCAGCAGCTTGAAACAGCTAACTTCACCTGTTTCTTAAACATTGAGATGCCTTGCCCTTCCAGGGGCTGGTGTGACGCCAGTTACGTAGACAGTATGTACCTAAGGTGAATCTTATCAATTAGCTCTTTCCAACAAGCGAGGTACTGACCATACCTGATACATCCATGCTTGCAAAACTTCCAACACAGTGTTCATCATCAGATGGGATTCCACAATTGGACAACAATTACTGGATAATCCTGTGTAAATAATGACATTGTAATATAGTGTAAAATAATATAATTTCAGCATTTCATTCAGACATGCAGAGTGGCAAATCTATATATATATTAATATGTGGGGTTCTGTCCTTTGCAGACAGAATGAACTAAACAAAGTCGCTGGTGACCCTTCCTCAGAACCAGACCCGAAACATTAACTCTGATTTTATCTTCACATATGCTGCAAGACCTGCTGAGCTTTTCCAGCAACTTTGTTCCTGATTTACAGCATCCGCAGTTCTTTCGATTTTTGTGCAGACAGAATGAATATGTATTGCACTATACCTGTTTCAACACGACAAAGTAGACAGCCATTCATTGGTTCATTTATTGGGGATGTGTTCTGATTAATCAGAGTCAACCTGCCTGGTTCAAAATTTTAAAAAAAACCTGGCAGTCAATTAACATTAATTGTGTGCATTCTCCATGGCGATACCTTTACAAATCAGAATCCTTTTGTCAACCAATAAGTGCTGTGCTCTCATAAAGTATAAATGTTGGTCTTCCGTTTAAATTGGTATTCTTGTGAATTCTCCTGATGAGGCAAGACAAATAACTTCAACAAAATGTGAATTGTTTCAGCAATACTTAATGTCTGTACTACCAAATCAATAAAGTTTGTCATTGTTTTGTGATGAAACATCATGCCTTAACCTCATTTTAATCAGTCTCATACAAAGTATAGTGGACAGCCAAATTGGTTTCTCCTGATTTCTGCCTATTTTTGCTTGCACAAGCTTTAAGTCAGGAAAGACAATGCAATGTGTTGTCTGAACCAAACGGAGATTCATTGCAAAATGTAGAATACAACTGTCTGGCATTTAAATGTTTGAAAATGCCATACAGATTTTTTGTTTTGCCCATTTCCTCCTGTTCTTTGTAGCTGTCCTCCTAAACTAATCTTGTCAAATTTAATTTGGCAAACAAATTTTACCTCTCCCACTATTTGTCTTTCTTTGACCAATGTGATTCTGTGTTGGCAGTGTGAAATGCAGGAGAACTGACTACTATCAATACTTGATTCTTCAGTCAAAATTTGAATCATTTGTCATCATTTAGAACTGCCTCAGACCTAAAGGTGAAAAGTGGCCCCTGCAATTCTCTGCAAATGCAAATTATCCGTAGCCAATTGCACTGATAATTATGCAGCTCTTAACTCACAATGCAAGAATCTTAATTGAAGAGCGTGGCATATGATCTGGTATGAAATGGCCCCTGGGAATGAGTTGAAACACTAGTTCAGGTTAATTTCCATCTTCCAATACAATTCTCTGTACTGGAAGTTCAAAGAGACAGTGATAAAGCAACTGGCAATGGTGTCTTTATGGAGATAGCTCTTATCCTTGAGTTGTATAATGAGTCTGTGCTTTATATGCATTCCTCAAATAATAGCTTTTAATCAAAGTTCCATTGAAAATGAGCAGGAAAGATAATAATTCATGAAATAGCGAGTCAAGCGCATCTAGTAATTTCAGAGGTGAATCCTCATTTTTAAATTCATGTGTTTTCTTTTCCCCAATGTTCATCCATGAATTTTTAGAGACCACTATTCAAATATTTAACTCAACTGTAACTGCAGTAATATATCCATTGGCTGTATAGATTGGATAAATTCAAATACCCTGTAGATTTGAAGAGAATGAAAGTTCATTCCTTTTACATTTTGTGCACAGCCCTACTGGAAAATCCTGTGAATTGAAAATAATTCAATAACTTATTACACAAACTCAAAGCCCTCAGACTGGTGTTGGAAAAAGAATATCCATATCATGGAACATGAGAACAATTTATGAGACAGGAAAGAACAATAGAGATGGGCTCAGCCTTAACCAGGCTTGGACCAGGATCTGAACAGAAGTGATGAATATGTCCCAGAATCAACAAGGTTACATTAGATACAACAATGAGTGAAATTCCAAATGCAGCTAATAGCCTAAATATATGTGCTGTCTTATCAAACAGTAATCGTAATATGATCAAGTTCAACCTTGTGTAGAGAAACACAAAATACTGACTAAGCTTCTAGAAATAAAATCAGAAAATGCTGGAAAAGCTGAGTAGGTCTAGCAGCATCTGTGGGGAGACAAGCTTTAAAATTTTGAGTATGTACGATTTCTTCAGAATTGTTAAGACATCGAAATGTAACAGGTTTATGCTATTGAGAAATGGGGAAAAGACAGGTGGAATGAAAGGGAAGATTAGAAAAAGGTTAGAGCATGAGGGAGATGAGAAATCAAATGAGTCATGGAACAAAAAGCAACAGAAATGGCAATGTTTGTATGTAAAAAAATAAAGTATGTGCCCAGAATACATGTTAATATTGGAATAAAGGTCAGCTCTGACTGACACCAAATACATGAAACCAAAATATCAGAGTAAATCTTAAAATTTTTTTGGCTAAATCCAAATAGAGTCAGGTTTTTGTTTGGCAGGGTTGTCACTGCAAGATCTACTGTGTTCTCTTACCATATCTTAACAAGCCATTAATTAATTAGCATGCTCTTCTGACATCTCTCGCTCCTAATTTCTGCCTGATCTTACCACATGCAGTTCCCAGAACAACTCACCCTGCTGTGCACCTGGACAAACACCATTGGTCTGGAACTGCCCTGCATGGCTACTGACATTTGCACTGAACATGACAAACCTGGGGAAATCAGCTTCCTCCCCTTTTTAGGCCGAGAGATGGAGGTGTCCTTGCTGCAACGTGACAAGGATTGTTCTTAGAGACTGGCATGTGTCAGATGAACGCGGGATGTATATGACCAGTGCCCATGGAGCATGCTCTGAAATGTTGGTTCCTAACGTCCAACATGGAGATAGTTTGGAACAAGCAGTGAACTGAACCCATCAGGTGCTTGCTCTGGTTTGCCTGTCAAGTTTTCCTGACATTGAACTTGTTTGGTGATTTTTTTTTGCAAAAAGATGGCAGGCTGAACATTAATGAGGCGAGTTGAGCTGTTAACAAGATGTCTAAAAAACAGCAATCACCATCAATTAGCAACTCGCTGCTACCTAATAAAAATCTCACCACGCCACTTGTGAAAAGCATAAAAGATGTTGCTCCTGATGTCAAGATGGGCTTTGCCAGACTTGTCACCTGATCTGCCACATCTCACCTTACCCTACGTTGCTCAAACCCTTATCAGATTCTACCAATGACAGGGAGAGGAAACAAAACAGGGGACAGATGCCATAGAATGAAGTTGTTAAACTCAATGTTGGGTCTGTAAAGTGCCAAAATGGATATGAGGTACTGTTCCCCCAGTTTGTGCTGGGTTTCCATGGAAACTGCATCAGGCCTAGGATAGAAATGTGAGTCAAGAACAAATTGGTGTATTGAAATGACCAAGTGACTGGAAGGTTGAGATCATGCTTACAAAGTGAGCAGAGATCTTTGGCAAAGCAGTAACCCAGTCAGCATTTGGTGCCCCCTATGTCATGTATGTGGCACGGTGGCTCAGTGGTTAGTGCTGCTGTCTCACAGCGCCAGGGACCCGGGTTCACTTCCACCCTTGGGCAACTGCCTGTGCGGAGTTTGCACATTCTCCCCATGTCAGCGTGGGTTTCCGCTGGGAGCTCCGGTTTCCTCCCACACTCCAAAGACAGGTGGATTGGCAATACTAAATTGTCTGTAGCGTCCAGGGGTGTGTAAGTTGGTGGATTAG
Source organism: Rhincodon typus (assembly GCF_021869965.1). Taxonomy (NCBI): domain Eukaryota; kingdom Metazoa; phylum Chordata; class Chondrichthyes; order Orectolobiformes; family Rhincodontidae; genus Rhincodon; species Rhincodon typus. Next base: position 53,402,184 of record NC_063344.1, read on the forward strand.
CCATGGGAAATGCAGGTTTACAGGGAAAGGGTAGGGAAAATGGGTCTGGATGGGATGTTGTTCAGAGGGCCGGTGTGGACTTGTTGGGCCGATTGGCCTGTTTCCACACAGTAGGGATTGTATGTCGAGGAGGTTTAGACAAGGTTGAATTCCACAGAACAGGGCAGAAATTGCCCACAGTAAACCAGGAAAACGCGGTACCAATTAGGTTGTTATACAGCCACTCATACTCGCACAGTTTAAAAGGTATATTGGTGACTGGCAATGTGGTCCCTTGACAACTGAAAACAGTAATTGTTTCAATAGGAATAAAGCCACTACAGACATTTTCAACAAATCCTTATACTAAGTGCAAGAGAATATCATCCTGGGCAGTCCAGAGAATTTAACATTGAAGCAGAGTTGAAAACGCCCCAAAATTAACATAAGCAAAAATTATAGAAATGAAGAAAATATTTGAAGTAAAAAGTAACAAATCCCCAGGGCCAAATGGTTTACATCCAGGATTTTAAAGGAGGTGATGAACATTACAGAAATCTGAATTATAATTTTCCAAATTTTTATTGATTTGGGCAATTCACTAAAGATTGAAAAATTGTGCCTGCCATTCTGCTGGTTTAGCAAGGTATGGGAGGAAACCAAGGAACTTTAAGCCAATTAGCCTAATGTTTGCTGCTGGGAAATTTCACATCATATAATTAGAGTCATAGAGTTGTACAGCACAGAAACAGACCTTTTGGTCCAACCCATCCAAACAGACCAGATATCCTAAATTAATCTAGTCCCATTTGCAAGCATTTGGCCCATATCCCTCTAAACATTCATGTACCATCATGATGCCTTTTAAATGTTGTAATTGTACCAGCCTCCACCACTTCCTCTGGCAGCTCATTCCATAAATGCACCATCCTCTGTGCGAAAAAGTTGTCCCTTAGGTCCTATTTATACATTTCCCAGCTCACCTTAAATCAATGCCCTCAAGTTTTGGACTCCCCTACCCTGGGAAAAAGACCTTGTCTATTTACCCTATCCATGTCCCTCATGATTTTATAAACTTCTGCAAGGTCACCCCCTTTGAAGCTCCAGGGAAAAAAGCCCCAGCCTATTCAACTTCTTCCTATATCTCAAACCCTCTAGACCCAACAACATTCTTGTAAATCTTTTCCGCATCCTTTCAAGTTTAACAACATCGTCCCTGTAGCAGGGAGACGAGAACTAAAAGCAGTATTCCAAAATTGGCTTAACCAATGTTCTGTACAGCCGTAACATGACATCCCAATTCCTATACTCAACTATGAACATGCACCCCAAGGTCTTGTTGTTTGGCCACTCTATCCAGGATCCTACCATTAATTGTATAAGTCCTGCCCTGAGTTGCCTTACCAAAATGCAACACATCACATTTATCTAAATTAAATTCCATCTGCCACCACTCAGTCCATCAGCCCATCTAAGCAAGGTCCTTTTGTACTTTTGTCCTTTTCACAACACCACCAATTTTGGTATCATCTGCAAACTTAACTAACCATTCCTCCTATATTCACATGCAAATCATTTATTTAAATGACAAAAAAAGCAGTGGACCCAGCACCAAACCTTGTGATAACAAGGTGTAGAGCTGGATGAACATAGCAGGCCAAGTAGCATCATAGGAGCAGGAAGGCTGACGTTTCGGGCCTAGACCCACCCAACCTTGTGGCTCACTGCTAGTCACAGTCTCCAGTCCAGAAAGCAACCATTTACCTTTACCCTCTGTCTCCTGCCTTACAGCCAATTTTGTGTCCAAATTAAAGAAAGCGTGACTGAGCAACTTGAAATTTTTCAGCTGATCAGAGAGCCAGCATGGATTTATAAAGGACAAGTCAACCTTGATTGGATTTGAGTTACAGTCTAAATCCAAAAATTAATTGTTCTAGCTATCTGCCTGCCTCAATACACCAAACATTGGGAGTTAAAGGTGGAATTTGAATTTATATTTTCTGTATAATTAGTCGAGTAATATGACCACAAGTGTACTCTATGTGGTATACAATGATCTAATATGGTCTTTTAGGGAGAAAGAGTGTTGCTGTGACAGAATGCAGTGAGTTGCTCCTTAGATCTTCTGAAAGCAGCTATTGATGAACAGAATCTGCATCCCCTCCGGTGTGCTGGTGCAGACTTCGGCCATCTGAGGAAAAAGGATGTGGGAGAACAACAACATCAGATCCGACACCAAACTCATGGATTACAGAGCTGTGGTGGTTCCCACTCTCCTATATGGCTCTGAGACATGGACTGTCTACAGAAGACACCTCAAGGCGCTGGAGCAGTACCACTAATGCTGCCGCGCAAGATCCTGAGAATCCACTGGGAAGAAAGATGGACCACACCAGCGTCCTCAACCAGGTCAATATCCCCAGCATCGAGGCACTGACCACCCTTGATTGGTTGCGATGGACCGAGCACATCATCTGCATGACCAACACGAGACTCCCCAAACAGGTGCTCCACTCCCAGCTCCGAAATGGCAGGCAAGCCCCAGGTGGGCAGAGGAAGAGCTTCCATGATACCCTCAAGGCTTCACTAGCCGAGTGTGGGATTCCTACAGACATGTAGGAATTATAGGCCCAAGACCGTCCAGAATGGAGGAGGAGCATCTGGGGAGGCGTCGAGCACCTCGAGACTTGCCATCGGAGAAAAATGCAACCTAGGCAAAAATAGCAAAAGGAGCACACTGCCACACTAATGCCCCACCCATCCCTTACCATGACCATCACCTGCCTCCAAGTGTAACAGAGCCTGCAGTAGCCGTATCGGTCTGTAAAGCCACTTACGGATTCACCCTGAGAGTAGAAGAGAGTCATCCTCATCTGTGAGGGACCACGGATGGTAAAGAGATCTTCTGAAGCAGGAAGTAAGAACAATGACTTTGAATGGAGGGAATAAGGGAAATTGTTTTCCTCAAATCATTTTAAGTATACATTAGGCACCCTTCCTCCTGATATCTGAAGTAGTAGGTAGAATTATGCCTTTGTGTCTAATTTAAATAAACTTTGAAAAGACATTTGATAAAGTCTCACAAAGGAGATTGTTAGATTGACCTGCAGTCTATGGAATTGAAGGGAAATTATTAACCTACTTAAAAAAATCACAGATTGGTATGAAACAGCGAGTAGGGATAATGGGCAAATACTCTAACTGGCAGGAGGTGTCACGAATATTGTCCCATAAAAATCTGCATTGGAGTCTTAATTATTTGTGATGCTTATTAGTGACTTAAATGATGAGATAGAGAGTCACATATCCAAATTTACTCAATAACACAAAGACAGATAGCATTGAAAGTTGTGCAGATTCAAATATAAAATTCCAAAAGCACAGATTTTCCAAGTAGGATCTGAAATTTTACCAAACAAAAAAAATGCAGTTACCTTCATTGGACTTTTCTTTGTGATTTTCTAACGGGATTTCCTCTAGAAATGATCCAGCACAACAAACTTCAGAGGCAGCAATGCTGAGAATTTGTGCAGAAGCAATATCTTTTTTTGACAGCACTGCCTATTGTATTCCAGTGAGCATAGAGTTTAAATGTCCCAAAACTTCCTTAAAAAGCTAAGTAAGGTAAGTGTGTATGGAGGTAGGATGGGTAGAATGGGTAAGGGAATAGGATGGATGGGGTAAGTGGGTAAAAGGGACATGGCAGTAAGTGGGTAGAGTGGATAGTTGGGTAAGTAGTAGTCGGGTAAGGAAGGGAATTGCATTGGGTCAGACCAAGTTGGGTTGGATCTGGGGCAGGTGCTAGCTTTTAGGTCAGGTTGAAGTTGGGTGATGGGATTGCATCAAGAGTTAGGTTAGGGGTTGTCAGCTCAGGGAATTAGGTGGGTCAAAAGTGGAGTTGGATCAACAAATACTCAGGTTAGATCGTGGCAGAATATAGTGTCATTGATGGTCAGGTAAGTGGTCATGGATTATGGGTGTAGGCAGGGGTGCACTGGGAGGGTTTGTCTGTGTAATTGGGTGTTCAGTTATGTAGTTATTCAAAAAGTTAAGCAAAGTTTTTTCCTATCTAACAATTCCTGGGTAAATATCTAGGCAAATATGTCGTAACTGTCCAAAAGTCTCCAAACCAATCTCAGAATCTGAGACATTAGATCTGAGATATGGGTTTTAGGGAGATCCCAAAGTTTCCCACCTTCATGAGAATATCAGAAGGTGAGCTCTTTTTCTGCTTCTTAATGTTCTCCAACCATTCAATTAACAAAGCAGACAGCTTCCTCTTCCCACATGACCTGTCTTCACTATTGCCTTTCCCCCACCCTCCTCCTCAGGAAAATCGTTAGAGCCAGGCATATAGACAACAGGCCATTCCACTGGCTTCATTTCATCTACTACCCTCCGTATTTACTGTCTCAACTTGGGACAGAAAAATCGTACTCTCTGATATCTATGTCCATAGGTCATTAAAATATTAAGGACTGGCACAGGAAATAATTAAAAGGGTCAATACAATTCTGATCTTTATATTTAGAGAACTAAAAGCAGATGAATTCTACTAAAGTTATACAAGCCCCTAGTTAGACCACACCTGGAGTAATGGGAACAGCTCTTGGCAAAGCCTCAGAAAAATTTGGCCTTTGGAATGAGAGCTGCATTATGTTGAACTGAATGCTACCTGGACTAAAACGGTTAAATTACAAGGGAAGATTACACAAAAGTTCATTGTGTTCCCTAGACTTTAGGGGTGACAATTCAAAGTTTTCAAGATGTCAAACAGAGTTGATGATGGCATCATTGGAGAAAGACTATTTTTCCTTTGGCTGGGGAGTCATTTTAAAAGTTAGAGCCAGGCTTTTCAGGACTCTGGTTATAAGAAATACTTCTATTTGCAAGTAGTGATAAATGTTTAATCTGACATTAAGATTATTCTCAACTGAAGTATATGGATTCTATTAACTCATGAGGTATAATCTTATTGAAATGGGCTTTTGGGGTGAAATGACTTAATCCTTGTCCTATCTTTCTGAAGCCTGATCCTGCAGCCATTTGTAAAGGCCCTTACTGCTATCAAAACTGAGATTAGCTAACTCAGCACACTGTACAGAATGAACCTAATATCTTGTGATGTTAATGATTTATTGCCACAGAAAACATGATCTTTATTTATATATGAATTCTAACAGTGTATAATGAGGAAGTACTTTGTTTGTTCATCAATTGCTTTTTGTTCTCATTAATGAAAAAATAATTTCTATGTTCCTCACTTGCTTGAAGGACGAAGACAGCTTGGTGTTGTACTCAGTCATACAAACCATAGTTTCCCGGTTGATTTCCAGTTTACGCTTAGTTAGTGAATTTAAACTGGTCAGGAGTTGGGGTGCCAAGTAAAGGGGAAAGATTCCCTGTTTGCAATCCTACTGAAAATCTTACTCTTATGTTTCTAATGTAACAACATATTAGTATGTATAAATCTTCTGAAACAGAGATGTGCACTGTATTGATCTGCAGATCTGCGTGAATGTCAATGAAGAGTCAATGGCTATATAGAAGCTGCAAATTTACATTGATAGGTTGAATTTGAACAAGGCAATTTCAATTCGGGTTCAGAGAACTTGCAAATAATTTCTTATTTAAGTAAAAAAATGAATATATCATTTGCTTAATCATCAAAGGTTATACAATTATACAAAATATCTCTCATGATAATCTATTTACTGTCAAAGACAATACTTGATTTAAAAGAATACAATACAATACAAGAATTGACTCTGATTTAAATTATCATTTCTTTTCACTGTCATTATTGCTTGCCATCTCCTCACATACTAGTAAAATAAATGTTAATTTCTCCATTAATTTCTTCCTCTAAGTGCCATTGATTACTCCCGTGAATTCACTGCACAGCACTGCAAATAAGTTATACAAATTGCGTTATAGTAATTTGGGCCTAATATACATTTAATCACAGCAATAAAAAATACAGTATAGATTTGTTGACCAGAAACATTGCAAATAATTGCCCATTCTCTGAGCGGTCATGTTGCATGGTGCGACTAATTTCTAGTTTCTCTCAATGGCTGGCACTTATAGCTTCTCCTCCATTTTGCAAGAATGAAAAAATAGTTTAAACCATATCATATTACAGATAAAATTTTCCTCATTAGCAATTTTAAATCTGTTCACTAAGATAGAAAGAAAACGATTTTACACTGCCATTTTGTACAGGATTGAGAGCAATCTAAGTTAACTCAAAACCATCATGTAATGATTAAAGTTCTCATTTTCTGCTATTGTAATTAGCTACTTTATGATCTCAAGAGAAGATGTAATTAAAAAAACCTATGTTTTATAATATGAGTTGCTGAGCAAATAAATTAAGCCTTCTGATTTCATATTGGTTTCCACTATTGGATTACAAATAAAAAAATCATTCATCACATTATGAATTTTCTCTTTGAATTTGGCCACTGCTGGCATTCCTAATTGCGCTGGAGAAGTTGGTAGTAAGTTGCCTTCTTGAACCGTTGTAGTCCTTGAGGTGTGGAGACACCCACGGTGCTATTAGAAAGGACATTCCAGGATTTTGACCCAGCAATAGTGAGGAAGAGTGATGTGGCTCTAAGTCAGGATGACGTGTGACTTGGAGGGGAACTCGCTACTGTTAGTGTTCCCATGCATCTGCTGCCTCTGTCCTTTTAGGTGATTTAGATCACAAGTTTGGAAGGAGCTGTCACAGCAGCCTTAGTGAGTTAATGAATAACAAGATTTTTCAAATGTGCTAATCTGTACATCAACTTCCTGAATCTGTAATCAGTTTTATGCAGGCTAATGATGGCCAGTGCTAACATTCTCGATCATCTCCAACGCGAATCCAGGCTGTTGTTTTTTTCAATACTTGCTAGGAAACATGAGCTACTGTCACCTGTAATGGGCTTGAGGACACAAAGGAAATTTTGTTCCATCCGTCTAATTTAAATCATGTATAGATTAAAACTTAGTGACACTCTAATACAAACAAATACTTGAGTGGCTGTTCCCTATTTCTCAATTAACATTACTTCTGAAAGGAGTGTTAATATTTGGCTAAATAAACTTTACAGCATAAAAGCTCCGGATTATCATGCTGCTGCAGTTAAATCTAAAACGTAGTGCATAGCCACTTTAAGAAAAACAGTTCTATGCCCCAGTTTCAGAATTTCGGGACTTAAGTTGAACTTCAGAATAATTATCGTGGATAGCACTTCTTCATTATAGTTATGATTGTGCACATTGTTCAGAATGATATGAGGAAAAGAAGGTAAGAACAAAAGGGTGATGGGGAATGCAGAATGAAGATATAAAATTCCATTATAAATGAGAGAGACATACACATGCAATTTGGCATGCATTCAAATAGCTGAATGAAGTTGAATATTGGCAGAGGCTTGGAAACATGGCAGAGTTCTAATATTGGGTTTAGGTAATGTGGGTTACATTTGGCAAAAATTGAATTATCTACCCCTTTGGGAAGGGTAAGCCACCTATGAACAAATGTTAATTGCTTAACTGGTGAAAAACTTTAAACCCACATCCATGGATTTGTCACCTTCCTAAAGCTTAGCTTTGATAACAACACAAGGTCACAGCAGCAAGAGAGAGGCTGATTGAAAACACTGCTGTAAATAATCTACTTTCTGCTACCATCCTTCATACTCATCAGAAAGATTTTTTTTTCACAGCTCTTCAGCTGTGAGTTTGCTTCCTACACTGTTGAAGTTTTGTGAATACATCGGGCTGGGTAGTGCCTTAGCTGCCTCAATTGGACCTCCACATGGAAGCAATATGATCAACACCAGCAGCCATGTGATTTTGAGAGACCAGCAACTGGGCAGCAACAGAGCAGCAACTTGGAGCAGGCCTTTCCCTTAACACTGAGTGTAGAGGCAAAGGCTGGGTTTCCTTGGTATGTCTGCGCAGTAGTGTCTAAGGGAAGTTAGACTGTCAAGTTAGTTAGTGCAGGCATCTGAAGTTCTAAAAGACCAGCTGAGTGTTGGACCTAGTGACCTCATTGTGACAGTCAGAATCACCATTATTCTTGACAATTTTGTCTCTCCATCCTTCCTGGGGTCTGTTGGAAACATCTTGCAGTCAGCTTCTTTGGCTTGTTCTCCAGGGCTACCTCAATTATGTAAACTTCCCCTGCGATGACAACAGTGAGAATGAGTGGGTGCTCAGGTTTGTATCTATCGCTAACTTTCCACAGGTACAGAATATCACTGACTACATGCATGGGTCAATCTGGACATACCCAGAATGATGAGGAATATTTACCAACTGCAAGGGTTTCCATTCCATCAATGTAGAGATGGCATGCAACCATAGTGAAATATTTCTACAGGTGTTGGGAGGATTTCCTGGGAAGGTGCTTTGATGCATTTGTCCTCTGGTAGTCCATGCTCCCTGACTTCTGGAAAATGTGTCCAATTCAAAGTTGGCTGAAACCTGACCAGTAAAATCTAACAACACAATCTAAGTCTAAGTCTGAGGCACAGAACACAGAATCTCGGTGAAAAATTCCAAGGAAAGTGAATGCAATGAAGGGATACTGCATGGCCAGATGCTTATTTTGATACCAGAAATGCCAAAGATGCCCTTATTAGTGAGGTCAAAGTCACTTTGATTACTCCAGTGGATCAATTGCAAAAACCACCCTTCCCACTTTGTCACAATACCACTGACACAAAGCAGCCCAACCAATCACCTCCACGGTTCCTACCAATTCATGTCAAGATATTTACTATCAAAGAAACTAAAGGGGACTTGCCATCTAGTAGCTAAGATTGGACAAGATCTGAAAGTAATGCAGTTAAAACAGAATTTATACAATCCTGCTAAATAACGGGAATTTTACAATATAGTATTGGTCTATAAATACTGGAATTGTGATCCCTTCATGTGGGTCCTCAATGCTGTATGTGCAAATCTGCTGCTCACCATCTAATCGCTTCACTGCCATCACTCTCTTTCAATGTAGGGATCTACAGGACCTGCTTGGTCTGGTGTGGTAGATGAGAACTAGTTACTAGTCTAACTAGAAGAGGGATCTTGTTGTTCATTGCATGTTCACAGCTAGTTCCAGGTTTTATCACTATGACAGATGTTCTTGCAGAGACCTTTAAGAATGATCAAATGTTAGGTTTTATTCTTCTGAGGCCCTAAGCTGTTAAACAATATATCCATATGGCATCAGTAGAGTGGGTGGTGATTATTATATTCCTCAGTACTAACCTTGTCAGACTCATATACAACACTCATCAAACCTGCAGCTGTGGGATTGACACCAAACACAGAGGTAAAGTGTTAAAGTACTGCCTGCATTAAAATGCCACTGACTAATGTACAGAAGCAACTTCTGGGTTTCTCATGTCATTAAAATCTCTGCTCCCAATGCTCCGCTAAGTTAATATCAGTGTCCACTTTTCCTGTGGATTCTCTCAGCCTGAAACTAACCTAAGTAGGCAGATGACAACGTAAATCAATGTAATCTTATCGTTCATAGATAGAAGTTCATAGAATCCCTACAGTGTGGAAACAGGACTTTCGGACCAACAAGTCCCAAACCGACCCTCAGAGCATCCCACCCAAACCCATCCCTCTAATCTACACATCCCTGAACATTATGGGCAATTTAACATGGCCAATCCACCTAGCCTGCACATCTTTGGACTGTGGGAGGAAACCGGAGCACCCGGAGGAAACCCATGCAGACACGGGGAGAATGTGCAAACTCCACACAGACAGTCACCCAAGGTTGGAATCAAACCCCCAGCTTCCTGGCACTGTGAGTAGCAGTGCTAACCACTGAGCCACTGTGCTGCCCTGATCATGATCATTTAATTATATGGTCACCAACAGGAAGGACACCTACCTCCAGCCGGTTAAGTGATTTACAGGTATCATCTACTACATTCCTAATGTGACCCCATTTTAATGTCTCAGAGTTCATGTGACACCAGAGACAAAATTGGGAGCATATGAAATTATTGAGTGCAGTGGTCAGGAAGCGTGTATGTTGGGGGAAAAGGGATTCAGCTCTGGTTGGGGAGATGGGCTCTAGTCCTCGACCAGGGGTAATGGTGGTGCAGGAACTGAGTATGATGAAATACAAAAAATAACAATGAGTCTCTTAAAGTTGACTTTTTTTTCTCAGAAACAGTTGGACCTCAGAGAGCAGTCCGCTTGGCTATGTCCACTAGCCAAAAACAGCAAGGATTAAAGAGACCTCACAGCTTTCAAAAATTCATCTGAGTTTCCACAGCAGCCATTGCTGTCTCTGAGCTTTCAAAGTGAAAATTTTGTCTCACAATCCCACTGAGAGTCACAGTCCATTGTCAGGGAAGCCCTGGCTAATATCAAGACTGCATTGACCCTCCAAAGAGCATCCCAGCCTTCCGCTGTAACTGCACATATCCCATGGCTTATCCACCTAACTTGCACAATCCTGGGAATCAATGAGACAATTTCCCATCACCAATCCACCTAACCTGCATAGCTTTGGACATGGGAAGAAACTAGAGCACCCAGAGGAAACCCACACAGAGAGAGACACCTGACACTTGAGGGATGGAATTGAACCCAGGTCCCTGGTACTGTGAGGCAGCATTTCTAACCATCATGCCACCCTACGAGCCAGTGTGCTGCTACTCACTGAACAGCTACTGATTGATGTATTCTGGCTATTGTTTTGATTCTACAATTGTTTTGCAGTTTCTACATTTCCTACATCGGTTAAAGTTGTAAACATCGACAGAGAATGGAATGGTAGCTACTGAAGGAGGTTTTGATGACTTCACAACTTTTGAACTAACCAATTGTTCTCAGACATAGGTGAATGAGTAACCCTTTTCCTTAGAATACAGCAGGATTTGGAGAGTGAGCAGACAACTTGCAGAATGCATCAAAAGATAGGCTTTTGTAAGAGGACAGAGGTGAGAGGAGGGATTTCAGCAGGAGGCCTTATCTTCCCAGAGTGTTCATGAATCAATGTTTCTACTTGAATTGCAGTGAAGAACAGTGTGTGAGTGATGTCAATATGGATATACTGAAACCTATCACCTACTGCAAAAACAATGTCAATCTCAAAGCAGGGCAAGGGCTGTAGTACTAGTGGCTGTGAACATGACAGTGAACTTTTACATGTCCTTCTCCATTCTGAAAGGAGCAGAGAGATGTACATCATCTCCCAGTCTGTCTTCAGAGGGAGGCTATTAACAATCCCTATAATCCACATTTTATTTTGTCTTGCCAGAGACAGGAAAGCAGAGCAAGTACAGGGCTTCACCTCGACTTAGGCTTCACCATGATCAACAGTGCCTGCATATTCACATTCCCTCTTCCGTAGCTACATTAGCCCTAAACCCCACCTCTTCCTCCGTTACATTGATGACTGTATCGGCGCCGCCTCGTGCTCCCACGAGGAGCTTGAACAGTTCGTCCACTTCACCAACACCTTCCACCCCAAACTTAAGTTCACCTGGACCATCTCTAATACCTCTCTCACCTTCCTGGACCTCTCTGTCTTCATCTCCGGCAACCACCTAGAAACCGATATCCATTTCAAGCCCACCGACTCCCACAGCTGCCTAGAATACACTTCCTCCCACCCACCTTCCTGCAAATATGCCATCCCCTATTCCCAATTTCTTCACCTCCGCCGCATCTGCTCCCAGGATGAGGCATTCCACTCCCGTATGTCCTCGTTTTTCAAGGACCGCAACTTCCCTCCCTCAGTGGTCGAGAACGCCCTCCACCGTGTCTCGCGCATTTCCCGCAACTCATTCCTCACACTCCCTCCCTGCAATAACAACCAAAACAGAATCCCCCTCATCCTCACGTACCACCCCACCAACCTCCAGATCCAACGCATCATCCTCCGACACTTCCGCCATCTGCAATCCGACCCCACCACCAAAGGCATTTTTCCCTCCCCACCCTTATCTGCTTTCCGGAGGGACCACTCTCTCCGTGACTCCCTTGTCCACTCCACACTCCCCTCCAGCCCCACCACACCCAGCACTTTTCCCTGCAACCGCAGGAAGTGCTACACCTGCCCCTACACCTCCCCCCTCACCCCCATCCCAGGCCCCAAGAAGACTTTCCACATCAAGCAGATGTTCACCTGCACATCTGCTAATGTGGTATACTGCATCCGCTGTTCCCATTGTGGCCTCCTCTACATCAGGGAAACCAAGCGGAGGCTTGGGGACCGCTTTGCTACGCTCGGTTCGCACTAAACAACTGCACCTCCCAATCGTGAACCATTTCAACTCCCCCTCCCATTCCTCAGACAACATGTCCATCCTGGGCCTCCTGCAGTGCCACAATGATGCCACCCGAAGGTTGAAGGAACAGCAACTCATATTCCGCTTGGGAACCCTGCAGCCCAATGGTATCAATGTGGACTTCACAAGCTTCAAAATCTCCCTTCCCCCCACTGCATCCCAAAACCAGCCCAGCTCATCCCCGCCTCCCTAACCTGTCCTTCCTCCCACTATCCCCTCCTCCCACCTCAAGCCGCACCCCCATCTCCTACCTACTAACCTCATCCCGCCCCCTTAACCTGTCCATCCTCCCTGGACTGACATATCTCCTCCCTAACTCCCCACCTACACTCACCTTTACTGGCTCCATCCCCGCCTCTTTGACCTGTCTGTCTCCTCTCCACCTATCTTCTCCTCTATCCATCTTCTATCCGCCTCCCCCTCTCTCCCTATTTATTTCAGAATCTCCTTCCCTTCCCCCATTTTTGAAGAAGGGTCTAGGCCCAAAACGTCAGCCTTCCTGCTCCTCTGATGCTGCTTGGCCTGCTGTGTTCATCCAGCTCGACACTTTGTTATCTGCATATTCACATATTGCTTTGTGAGCACTGTCTGCTGTCTCGGTCTTATACCCAGAACCAAAACAGGGATTCAAAACTCTCAATATATATCTGGTGTATGGTCAGAGATTCATGCAGGCTATAGCCTTAATTCTATGACAGTCTGCAGTACCAACAGCATTTAAGGCACTTTGGCAAACCAAAGTATTGCGTGTGAGAAACAAAGGCTTTCCACTGATGATGCTGGCTCCAGTATTCAAAACATGCACATGGCCACAGCAGGCATAAAATGAAATTCATTTCGCGACAACAGTTGATTGGCATTGCCGAAACAATGCTTCCCCAATCTGGCACACATTGGAAAAGCTTTGTGGTGTTCAAGTTATGGTGTGCTGCTGCCTACCACACAACCTTAGTGTTATGGTGGAATAGCCATTGAATCCACTTACATAGCAATCAGATCAGAACAAAGAAATGAACCAAGGCAGTCCCTTTCTGTACAAACTGGTCATGAAGAGCTCATCAAAGTGAGATACCAGTGACAACAAACTTAATTGCTCAGTTAGCTCAGTTACCTGACCTTTTCTGGCACTGATCGTCACAGCAATCCTTTAGCAGCATTCTAAACCAAACTTTCCAAATGGAGTTTATAAATAAAATCAGGAGATAGCAAGAACTGCAGATGCTGGAAGTCAAAGTGGTGGGCTTGAGAGGGAAGGCTGGACATAGGATGAGTCCGGGGTTTGGGAGATTTTGAAGCTGGTAAACTCTATGTTGAGCCCATTGGGCTGTAAGCTCCCAAGGCAGAATATAAGGTGTTGTTCCTCCAGTTTACGTGTGGCCTCATTGTGACATTGGATGAGCCTCCAGGCTACAGGATTCACCTGTACTTCTTCTAACCTGGTCTATTGCATCCATTGCTCCCAATGTGGTCTCATTTACTTCAGAGAGACCAAGCGCAAACTCGGTGACTGATTCGCAGAGCATCTACGCACTGTACGCTCCAATTAACACCACCTTCCCGTTGCCAGCCAATTCAACTCCCCCTCCCACTCGCTTGGTGACATGTCCATCCTGGGCCTCCTCCAATGTCTGAATGAGGCCACAAGTAAAGTCGAGGAACAACACCTTATATTCCACCTTTGGAGCCTACAGCCCAGTAGCCTCAATGCAGAATTCACCAGCTTCAAAATCCCCTGGCCTCATCCCATGTCCAGGCCTCCGTCTCATCCCTGTATCCTTGACCTGACACAACCTGTCCATCTTCCTTCTCACCTATCTGCCGCATCCTTCCCGTTGACCAATCTCCACTACCCTCTCCTGCATCCACCTATCACCATCCTATCATTTCCCCAGCCCCACACCCCTCCCTCTATTTATTTCTGAGCTCCCTTCCCCCTCCCCAGCCCTGATAAATGGTCCCAACCTGAAATGTCGACTTTTCTGCTCCTCTGATGCTGCCTGACTTGTCGTGTTCCACCAGCTCTACTCTGTATTGATTATAAATTAAATCACTTTATTTTACAAACAAAAGTCAACTAATCACCCATTTTCATTCCCCTAGTACCTAGCTTTTCTTTGCTTTTGCATGTCCTATTGGTCCTATATTGTGCTACTCCAGTGGATGCAGCATGGCTGGTAGAAGGTTGTTGACTTTCAGTGATGTAGTTTGCAGAGCTGTGGATTGCATTGTCTCAGTATGGGTGACTGCATATTGGGCTGGGTTTTTGACGGACAACTGTAAGGGCACTGGTAGAGCAACACGGGTGTAAGGATGATTGCTGCTATCCTGAGAGAGAAGTATGATTCATGTTCTATGGAGACACTGCTGCTCATCTTAGCTCTCTGTTGGGGAATAGATAGCTGTAACATACTACATTTGCAGGTGGAAATCACAGTCATGATGACAACAGTCTGAGCTACATCAGAAGCCTGCAAGCTTGAGAATCTCTGCTTGTGTTGCAACAGAAGCTGTGTTATTGACCATCAGATGCTGCATCAGGACTAGGCCAATGTATGCCATTGGTTGGCCACCAGTTTCATGCTGGACTGAAGGGCCTCAAAGCTCCACTGTCTTGTAACCCTCTTTGACCTTTAAATGATTGCAGGCCTGTCGATTATCAAGGATTTTGTTCTGCCAGCCCAACTGCATTCTTCTCTGGAACACTTCACATCAAAATGCTCATCTGAGTCCTCTGTGCTGGAACTCAGGTGTCACATCACTCTCCAGGAAACTGGCACTTGCCCTATCCTTGCTGCATGCCCAGTATCTCGTTGCATGCAGATCTTGCTTCTAAGATACCAACCATAACAATAATTGTTTTGCGCATATAAAATCAATGGATGATCTGTCTTCATTATCATTGTCTTCTTCTAGTTCCTCCACTTCTTAGGCAGGTTACAGTTTTGAAAGTGCAAAGGAGCAAGGGTAAGGCTGTGGTGCAAACATGTAGAAAAGTAAGAGCTGTATACTGACACCATATGAAGCCTGTAAATCGGAAGAGATTATGGTATGGGGAGAAGATGGGATGTGCGACAAAGGATTAGATATGAGGATATTGTCACCAACAGTAATTTCTGTCTCACTACTGGTTCTGACTTCATCAAATCTGGCCCAATAATGGCCAACATTGCCACACAATCTGGGTAAGGACAAACAGGTACAGCTTTACCCAATAAGGCTGGTAGTGGAGTTGGTACTGTGTGCCATTTGAAGCTGCATTCATTGGCTTTGACCAGTTATATGAGTTCTTTTTACTTCTTATGGCAGTTCCTCCTAGTCTCAAGGCATTGGCCTCCACAGCTATCTGGTCCAATTGACGTTTGAGTATTGTCTAGAGGCCATACTGCACCCACCCTGACTGTCCCTCCTTTGCAGTTCCTCCACCAAAAACTCCAACACTGTTTTAGAGTTCACTCTGTGCCATGTTGTGCCATTATTTAATTCTCCCAGATTAAGTTAATTTCTTGCCTGACTACCAGGACATCTCCCAGCCACAAGCTCCTTTAGGAGGTTCAGGCCAACATTAAACAGTAGAGCCTAACTCTAACTGTTGCTAGCCTTACATGAAACTGATCCCTTACTCAGGTTTCCAGCTAATGATGCCTGCATGTTTTAATCACACACCATGATTGATAATACCTCTAAATAGCTTTGGTGAACATAGTTTATACATTTCATTGGGTGGTAACTTTGACTTTTTTGTGCACCAGTGAAGATATGGAATCTAAAAGGGGACAACTTGGGACACACTTTCATAGTAACTTCAAGATTGCCACATCACTGCACAGACATGGAATTTACAGGAAATAATTATCACGGTCCCCACGTCTGTTTTGGAGGGCTTTCTGATTTAGCCCCCATTATCTCTTATTATTTCCCAGACAGAACATTAACAAAACAAGAGGCCTCAATAAGGTAAAACCACAGCAATACTCATACACATGTTTATGAAATCTCCAAGTTACTGTCAGATTTGATCTGATCTGTCAAAATATTTAATCAATGCAGTTAGCATGGATTATTGCTTTCAAAAGCCATTGTCAAATGTGATACAGTTGACTGCGAATAAATGCATTCCTAGATCCAAGCACAGAATTTCAATGTACCAAAACTGTTCACTTCAATGAGATTGAATTCCCAATTCAGGCAGGGCATAATCCTGATCAGTGCATAAAATGTTTTGGAGCCAGCAGGACAGTTGTACAGCCCAGAATTAACTAATCTTGTTTTCTCTTCCCACAACTGGATGTTCACCATTTTCTTTATATGATTGGACAATGGCCAATTAATACGATAGCAAAACACTGGATGCTGGAAATCTGAAATAAAACAAAGTACTAGAGATGGGCAGCTGTTCAGGTAACATCTTTGGAGAGAGAAACAGTTTTAAAATTTGAGATCAATGTCTTTTCAACAGGATAGGAAAATATTAGAGATATAATAGGTTTATGTCAGTACAGATACAAGGAAGGAGGCGGTGGGGAGAGAGGGTAGAAAAGAACAAAAAGGAAAGTCCACAACAGGGTAGAAAGCAGGGGAGATTAAGTGTCAAATAGTACAAGGCACTGGAGATGGTAATAGGATAATTAAAGAAACAAAATATTGATCTAGAGGAGGTGTAAAATGAGATAACAATCATTACCAATACCTGTGGTATGATAAAATAGAAGTGGTGGTGATGTTCTGAAATTGTTGACCTTAATATTGAAACTAAAAAGCAGTGAAGTGCATAAATAAATAGTGAGGTGTCATTTCTCAAGATTATACTGAGCTGCATTAGAACTGTATGGCACTCCAAGGACTGCAGACAAAGTTGGGCAGAGAAGTAAAATAATAAGCAACCAGAAAACCAGAGCCACACTTGTTCCTCAAAGTGAATATTCATTTTGTGTTTGGTCTTCCCAATGTAGAGCGTCAGAAGCAGCAAACACAGTATGTTAAATTGCAATAAGTGCAAGTTTAACCTGTTATGCATATTTAAGACATTTAAAGCAGAAAGAAAGAGGTAAAGGCACTTCATCTCCTACACTTGAAGGTAATATTGATATGAAAGGGGAGGTGTGTGTTGAGGCTGATTGAGGAATGGGCCGACAAATGCAGAGGAGATCTGTGGAATATTTTGGCTAAAAGGGCAAGAGAAGAAGTAATTGCTACTTGCAGCACACTGCAGATAGGAAAGAAGGCAGGGGATGATCCAATGTATGTGGAATCTGGTAGATTAGAAAGTGAGGTTGAAGAAAACGTGGCTGAGAGGGACCACAAGGGGTGAAGAGTGTTGGAAATGGGAGGGATATTGTTGTGAGCTCTGTCAACCATGACTGAATGTGCAACTGACCTGAACTGTTGATCTCAGTTTGCGGCCATTGATATTATAAATAAAAAGATGTTGAAATTAACCGTTGTTCCACTCGATAAACATCATAGAATCATTGAGTCATAGAAACTGATTGTACTGAAGGAAGTTAGTCCATCATTTTGCCTGTGCTATTTCTTTGAAAGAGAAGTCCCACACCCCTTTTTTTATTTATAGCTCAGTATATTGTATGTTGGTAGGTACAGGCAGCAGCACGCTAGCAATGTTGCTGGGCTACTTATCTAGTGCCCTATGTTAATATCATGGGGCCGTGAGTTCAAATCTCACTAAATGGAGGACATTTTAATTTTATAAAAGCTGAAAGGAAGAGATAGCCTAATGGTAAACGTAACCATAGCAATGTACAGGATGCTGTGTTTGGAGCCTGAACAAGTTACTGGTCCAACTTTCAGCTCATTTCTCCTACAAAAATTCAGCTGTGAAACTGTGAACTCTGCATCATGCTGATTTTAATTGTTTAAAATGAGAAGAGGATTGAGGCAGCAGACAACTGTATCCACAGACCACTTAAATGTCATGATTCTGAAACCAGCCTTGAGGCCAACTGTCAGTTATCCTTAAGAAATTAATTTCTAAATGTCCACCATATGAAGCATGATAGTCACTTGGGTGACAGGATGCAATGCTGGAACTGCCTTAGGCCAATGCTACAGTGGGAATTACTTGACCCCAACTGGGCATGCACAGATGCATTAAGTAGATGATAAACAGCAATTTCCTCCACTAACTCCCCACCCCGACGAAAAACACCTTTTGAGCCCAATTTTTTGGAGTAACAACTGATGAAATTGTGAAAAAATCAGCTTGAATTTTCAAAAAAAAAATCCATAGATTAATTTGGCTGCTATGATAGAAAGTAATTGAAAGAAAAGAATTGATTCATAATTTAGAAGTTATTTACAAAGATTGAGCATAATTTTAAGAACATTTTTCTATCATGTTGTATTAGAATAAAATTACGATATAATGAGGCTATTAAAAGCTTATGTTTGATATGCGGGGAAGTAAAATAACTAAGCACTAGCGTCTAAACGAAGTGAGAAAGAAGATGGCTTGAGACTGGTACATAAAAAAAACTGTAAAAGAATCACAGGAAAGGTTAGAAAGATCAGCTGCATTATTCTCAAAACTTGTTGTTCAATTTTTTGCATTTCAGATAGAATAATTTTCAAGCCACCAGTGCCTTGAGCAGAGTCAAGATCTGGAAATGCTCTAGCTTGCAATTACTTTGCAAGTCTGAGAAAGGAGGAAAATCTAGGCTGAAAGGCAATCACTTCCAAATGAATTCTGCCAGGATCAGGTCAGGTTTGCAGCAACAGAGGTGAACGCAGAAATGGTGTTAGTTTAACTGAACTCCTCAGCTCAGCACCAGTTCCCCCACCTCCCTTCCTTGGTGACCAAGCATTATGACCTCTAGCTCTGCTTCTTAAATGTAGACTGCTTTTTTCTTTAGTTCTGTTGCTTGGCACTTTCTAATGGCCACTCCATTAATTACTCATTTTTTAAAAAACGATTATCAGTTTATTGTTTCTTTTCTCAGTTAATTATTTATGATTTCTTCCTACTTTAACTATTTAAAAAGAAAACCGTGTTCAGTCTCATGCTAACTGCTACACCAGATCTCAGGCAGCTGCAGCAGGCTTCCTTGCTGAAGTGGACAGAAAGACTCACAAGAAGCCTGATTGGTTATTGCAGGACCACAGAAGGGATTGCTTTTGTTCCAATATAAGCGGAAAGTGTAGTAAATGCTCAGTCAGAGGTCACTAATCTTTCATTAGAACTCACCCAGATTATGAAGCATTAACTCTGTTTCTCTCTCCGCAGGTGTTGCCTGACCTAGTGAGTATTTCTAGCATTTTTGGTTTATATTTCAGAGTTCCAACATCTACAATACATTGCTCTCTTATTATAGGCTACAAACTGAGCACTTATAAACATGATTACATTCAATTTAAAATGAAAATATTTATCTCTCAATGCCAAGTGTAGCTTTCCTGTTAACCCACTTGTGCGGCTCGAAATAGCGCGTTATTGCAGGTGAATTTGTTGTTTCTAATTTACTGGTAAGTTTTGCTATTTTTAAACTGAGAAGTGAAACCAGAAGTCATGTGCCGATGGAATTTGTCACTGTTGGTTCAAGATATTCTCATTTATAGATGGAGTTATTGTGTGAAATGCATATGGTTCAAGTTTGTTGGATGTTCCTGTCTGGATATTGCATAAGGCTGGGTTTCGAGCCCAGTGACCCAAAGAAGAGTTTGGAAGAAGGGTTATTGGACTGAAAACATTAATTCTGCTTTCTGTCCACAGATGATGCCAGACTTTCTAGTTTCTCCGGCTATTCTGGTTATTATAGATTGTTTGACCTTGCAGAAATACAAAAATGAGATTTGATCATACTTTGTTGAATGTGTTCTGGGGTCATTTTACCAGTTATAAAGTCCTATTAATGAGAAAAAAAAAGATTTCTTTCTACTTTGACTATTTAAAATTTATGATTATTTGGAAAAGCACAGTTTGGTTAGAAATAGTCAGCATGGCTTTGTGAGGGGCAGGTCGTGCTTCACAAGTCTTATTGAATACTTTGAGGATGTGACAAAACACATCGATGAAGGTAGAGCAGTGAATGTGGTGTAAATGGATTTTAGCAAGGCATTCGATAAGGTTCCGCATGTTAGGCTCATTCAGAAAGTAAGGAGGCAATGGGATTCAGGGAAATTTGGCTGTCTGGTTACAAAACTGGCTGTCCAATAGAAGACAGAAGGTGGTAGCAGTTGGAAAGTATTCAGCCTGAAGCTCGGTGACTAGTGGTGTTCCACAGGGATCTGTTCTGGGACCTCTGCTCTTTCTGATCTTTATAAATAACGTGGATGGGGAAGTGGAAGGGTGCGTTAGTAAGTTTGCCGATGACACGAAGGTTGTTGGAGCTGTGAACAGCGTGGAGGGCTGTTGTAGGCTGCAACAGGACATTGACAGGATGCAGAGCTGACGAGAGAAGTGGCAGATGGAATTCAACCCAGAAAAGTGTGAAGTGATTCATTTTGGAAGGTCGAATTTGAATGCAGAATACAGGGTTAATGGCAGGATTCTTGGCAGTGTGGAGGAACAGAGGGATCTTGGGGTCCACGTCCATAGATCCCTCAAAGTTGCGACCCAAGTTGATAGGGTTGTAAAGAAGGCGTATGGTGTGTTGGCTTTCATTGGCAGGGAAATTGAGTTTAAGAGCGGTGAGGTTATGCTGCAGCTCGAGAAAACCCTGGTTAGACCACACTTGGAATATCGTGTTCAGTTCTGGTTGCCTCGTTATAGGAAAGATGTGGAAGCTTTAGAGAGGGTGCAGAGGAGATTTACCAGGATGCTGCCTGTACTGGAGAGTAGGTCTTATGAGGAAAGGTTGAGGGAGTTAGGGCTTTTTTCATTGGAGCGAAGAAGGATGAGAGGTGACTTGATAGAGGTTTACAAGATGATAGATAGAGTGGAAAGTCAGAGACTTTTTCCCAGGGCGGAAATGACTATTACGAGGGGACATAATTTTAAGGTGATTGGAGGAAGGTATAGGGGAGATGTCAGTGGTAGGTCCTTCACACAGAGAGTGGTGGGTGTGTGGAATGTGCTGCCAGCAGTGGTAGTGGAGTCAGATACTTTAGAGACTTTTAAATGACTCTTGGATAGGCACATGGAGGATAGTAAAATGTAGGGTATGCAGGGTAGATTCATTTTAGTAGAATAATAGGTCAGCACAACATCGTGGGCTGAAGGGCTTGTACTCTGCTGTACTGTTCTATGTTCTACGTTCCATGTTCTAATATCTTGAATTAATCCTTTTTACCATTCTTATTTCAAATTCTCATTATGCCACACCTCAACACCTGATATTAGCCGTTTAATAATCCTATATCAAAAATGGAAATAATGAAATAGAAATCCAAACATCCTGAAATTGGTTTGTTTCCCTGAATTCTCTTGGGTACTGGTTGTAGATTTGCTCGCTGAGCCGGTGGGTTTGGTTGCAGACATTTTGTCACCCTGCTGGGTAACATCGTCAGTGTGCCTGCAGTGAAGTTTTGGTGTTCTGTCCCTCTTGTTATTTATATGCTTCGATTTGCTGGGGTGGTTGCTATTACTTCCAGTTCTTTTTTCAATGGTTTGTATATTGGGTCCAGTTCAATGTATTTGTTGATGGAGTTCTGGTTGGAATGCCAGGTCTCCAGGCTATCCCTGGCATGTCTCTGCTTGGCTTGTGCTGTTGTGGATGTGTTGACCCAGTTGAACTTCTGTCCTTCTTTGTCCAGGTGTCACCAACAGACATGACCAATTCTCACTGGTCTCAGTACACACGGACGAAGAAGGACATGAACCTGAGCTACAAATCTTCTCAAAAATGTCTCTTGGGTACTGTTTCATCTCTCTAGATTTGAACAATCAGCTGGTAAAACAAAACTTTTTAAGAGCACTGATGGAGTTTTTCTCTGAGGATAGGTCAACAGGAGGTGTGCATGCCTCAGGCAACTAAAGATAAATCTAAGTCCTACTGATGTAGCGGAGCACAGTGGCTCTGGTTAGCACTGCTCGCTCACAGCACCAGGGACCTGGGTTTGATCCCAGCCTCAGGCGACTGTCTATCTGTGTGGAGCTTGCACATTCTCCCTGCGTCTTCCTGCTGCTTCAGTTTCCTGCCACAGTAGATAAGATATGCAGGTTAGGTGAATTGGCCATGCTAATTTGATCATTGTGTCCAGGGATGTGTGGGTTTGGTAGATTAGCCATAGAGGATACAGGGATGGGGGTGGTGTGCAGGTGGATCTAGGTGGGACGTTCTTTGGAGGGTTAGTATGAACTCGATGGGCTGAATGGCTGGCTTCCACACTGTAGGGATTCTATAATATTGATGTGTTATTAGCAAAGAATATTAAACAGCATGTGCTGTCACTTTGGAAGCAACAAAACTAGCCTTTAAAGGTTTTGAATGCAATGTTTTTATTCCGCATGTTGTAGAGTACAAATAAATTCAGTGTGATTTAAATCACTATATATACAGTACACAGCATGAACATGTATACAAAGACATCGGGCAGGATCTGTTGCATATGAGAAAAAAGGCCAGATCTTTGCTTATTAACAAATATGTATATCGTTCATTTTAATTTTTCTTCTGGAAAATCTGATGGCACACTTGGTCGCAACATGTTAATTCCTGGAAGGTGAGAAAAATCATAAATTAGAATACATTCTTTAACATGTCACCAGTGGAAAAAAAACATTCACAGTGCCAGGCCTGGCTGGGATACTCTCCCAGCTGGAACAGTGCTCAAAAATCGTTGTCTGCACTGTCTGGTAGTTGACACAATCTATTCCATCAGCAGGGAACTGGCAATGGCAGAAACAATAACAAATTAAAGGTAGCAAAAAAAAATTCTATTTTTAACACATTTTGAGTGCGCAATTTTAACTCACGGGTGGGAAACTAGCTGGGTGAGCCCCCTGGAGCAACAGCAAGGAGTTTGGTCAGTTACAAATGCTCAATGTTACTTCCATGTGTTCAATTTACTACCCACCTGATGTGAGCAGAAAAGGGCAGCAGAACAGCTTCTGGAGCACAAACTTACATTGCAATAGTGATGTGGGAGTCTAAGGAGCATGTCAGAAGAATCTAGCATGCAAGATGCAGAAGACAAAGGCTCAGAATACCTTGTGAGGGGAGAGAAGCCCTGCTGTTCCTCCTGAACTTGTAAGTCTAACTTTCCTACTGACCTTGCTGTGATCCTTCTTCTTGCAGACTAGGTTTTACTGAGGATCTACCACAGCGACCATCCCTTTCAGGCTGAGCTTCAAATGTCATCACAGCGCCGTGTAAGACTCAAATTAGCATAAATGGATGCTTCTAATTCAGATATGTGCCTTGGCCATCTGAAAACTCATCAGGGTTGAAATTATAGCATACTGGCGAAGAGACTGGAGGATAACCGAATCTATTTTACCGCCCACTCATCGTGGTTTAGACTGGACATGGAAATTAATAGTTTTCCTATTTTACAACAAGCACTGTACCAATATTGTGTCTTTTACTTCCAGGGTATGCTATTACTGGTAAACCCGTAATGAGGATGTCAAAATGGGATTGAAGTCTACTTACTTAATTATCAGTGACTCTCTCAGCTGCTGCCATTTTGAAAACTCTTCTGGTACAAATATCTGATTCTACTGTGATCCACTGACCACCTTATAATTAAAATCTACCTAATAATGTCAACAGCAACTGCTGATACATTGTTGTCGTTAGTCAGCTGTGTTCCATTAATGTGCTTTTACATCAACCACATAATTGCAATCTACACTCCTGTGTGACAGTTTTCCATTTCCCATGCTAACTATCCTGTGGTCTCTCTGAATGATGTGCCAAACTAATGTTAAATTGTGAGCAGTTTTGTACAATCTATGTCAATTGGGAATTAGATTCAAACTACTAAATTCAAGAGGGAGCTTCTGCTGAAATTACTTTTGGCTGGATTGAAAGGACAATACCAACTTATTTTGTTATTCAGCTCTAATTCATTTTCCTTCTAAAGTCACTTTGTGTAATTCCGTACTGCTTGCCCAATGTTTTGCAGGGGATGAGATTTCGGTATGGTTAGCATTTTTGTCTGTTCCTATAGTTGCATTGAGAATGTGATTGTGAGCCTTCCTTTTGAACATTTGTCATATGATCCACACATACAATGACTTACAGTGAATATTAAAGAATGTTGTTCATAGACAGACAACTGCTGAGCAGGCAGTGCCTTGAAGGAGATTTAGGAAGTAGGGACAATGATAATTCTTTCCTTCTACTCTTCAAAAGTATTCTTTTATTGTGAGGTCCATATGTATTTCATATTTGGACTTGAACTATTGGAACTTTAATTTCAAACCACTTTTTCTGTAAGGGAAGTGACTAACAATGAAAAATGATATTAATTAAGTTGATAGGATTTAATGAAAATAAATGGCACTCTAAGCAGTGTTTGAATACATGCCAAGAAGTTAAAAAAAAACTCTATTTAGAAATGCTGAGAACCGTTTAAGGCCTTGAGACTGGAGGATAGCCAAACACTTTTGACAGAAGACAGAAGGTAGTACTAGTTGTATCTCATAAAGAGACAGCATAGAAAAAGCGATAAAATTTAATTTTGTGGATATACAAGGAAAGCCTATTCAACCTGCACAGAGATGGGCTATAAATCTTAGCAACTCACACGTACACACAAACAGGGTGACATATCAGCCATCTTATGACACAGAAGAGTCGAGTTCACCATGAACTCCCTCCCTTAGATTGGAGTAAAAACGCTCTAGAGAAATCATACTAGATTATAAAAGTAGTTGTCTTTAAATCTTATTTGATTGAATACCCATTCATTTTCAAGATGGATTTAAACATTGTGTACACACTTAAAGTAGAACAGTCATGTTACAACAAGCTAACACTCACTCTTAAGCAAATACAACATTGAATAATTATTTTTCTTAGGTTAGTGACTAGCTGTATAAATGAAGTGACTTTCTTTAAGTATATATATTTGATGATACAGTATTCATTCCAATAATGTTATTTTGAATTGATTGTTACAATAAATACTCATATGTAATTATAAAAAAATTGTAATCTCATATTTTTGTCCTCACAAGCAATTAAGAATATCATAAGTTAGGATTCCCAGTGCTGATATCAGTAAACTTCAAGATAAGTTATTTCTACTATAATATGCCGATAGATATAATAAACTCTGAGGTAATGTTGCTGGTTTGAAAATGCCTGAGTGGAATGGTGGTGTAGGACATTTCATATCTGGACCTAGTCCATAGCTGGTAAAGCCTACTCAGTTCCTTTACTGATCTGAAGTTTCTTTTCGTTGAGGATTTAAGTTGACTATAATTTTGACAGCGTAGGATAACTTGTCCCTTGCCGTGTGTGGAGGGAAACAGTGAAGTAGCAACAGATAATGAGACCACTAATAGTTCACCTTATTTTGTGGGAATAATCTGTTTTCTTTAGCAAGACAGTTAATCCCATAATTCATTTAATAATATCTCAACACATTACTTGAAGCATACTAATAAGAGTACTGTATAGCGACTCCTACCAAGTGTAGTTTGTCTCCCTCAATCCAGTGCTTCCAGCCTCTGTTAGCCTTCTCGCCCTTCTGAACACAGACCAGTTTGTCCCCATCCCACTGCACCAGTGTCTGCAAAAAAAACAGGTGCATTTACAATAAAGCTTTAACACTGATGAGTACAATTACTTCGAATAATACTGACCAGGAAGCCTTTGTTTCAATCTTGTTTGTTGATCTGAGTTGCATTGCTATAATTGACCTCTATCCTGAGGCTGGGAGTGGAAGTTTGCTTCAAGTTCTTGTTCCTCACTGATATCTAGTAAACACCCATAAGAATGTGGTTGAACCTGACTGAGCTGGTATCAGGAGGTGAAAGGAAGTGAGGAACGTTTTGAAATTACAATCACCACGGAAGTGATACTAACGGAGCTGTGGGTTGATGACTCATTAGTTCTTGATGGACTTCATTCTAGGGTCTTAAGAGACATGGTTGATGTGATAGTTGATGCGTTGGTGTTAATTTTCCAAAATTCACTGGAAGGTTACATAAAACTGGAAAGTAGCAAATATAATCCCAGATAACAAGGTGTAGAGCTGGATGAACACAACAGGCCAAGCAGCATCAGAGGAGCAGGAAGGCTGATGTTTCAGGCCTAGACCCTTCTTCAGAAAATGACATAATCCCTCTCGTCAAGAAGAAAGGGAAGCAGAAAACAGGAAACTATAGCTTGATGAGGTTGGTACTAGAATCGATTGTTATGGAGTTAATAGCTGATACTTAGAAAAGTTAAAGACAATCAGGAATAGCAGCTTGGTTTTGTGAAAGGGAAGTCACATTTAACCAATTTATTGGAGTTCTTTGAATGAGTAACATGCACTCTGGACAAGGTGGAGCCTTTAGATGTATTATACTTGGATTTTCTGAGTCATTTAACAGTCACATGAAGGTTATTGTGGAAAACAAAAGTTCAAAAACAAAGGATGCAAAAATGGTTCTTTGATTTGCAGGATTTGACCAATTTGATCCCGCACATGTCTGTGCAGGGGCCTCAGTTTATTACAATTTGTTTCAATTGTTTAAATGAGGTGAGCAAATGAATGATGACTAAGATTGCAGATGACTCAGAGATTGATAAGAAAATATGTTGTGAAGAAGATATAAGGATGTTGCATACAGATAATAGATGAGTTGAATGAGTGGGCAAAAAACTGGCAGATGAAATATAATGAAGGAGAGTGTGAAATTGTTCACTTTGGCAGAAAGAATGAAAAAACAGTTTATTACTTAAATGGTGAAGCACTGCAAAATTCCAAGACATTGAGATATCTAGGTGTTCTTGTGGTTAAAGCACAACAATTTAACAGGTAGATATAGTATATCATCAAGAAAACTAATGGGATGCTATTCTTTATTATGACAGCAATTGAACATAAAAGTAAGTTTGTTAGCTTAGTTATACAGGACATCAGTGAAGCCACAAATTGAATACTGTACACAATTCTGGTCTCCTTATTTAAGGAAGGATGTAAATGCATTGGAGGCAATTTAGAGAATTGATACCCAAAATGAATGGTTGTTTACGGAGGAAAGATTGAACAGACTGGGATTGTTTTTCTGGAATTTAGAAGAGTGAGGAGTGACTCAATTGAAGAATATAAGAATTTATATTCTTGACAGGATGTTTGTGGAAAATATATTAATGTGCGTAAATATGGAACTAGGGGGCACTATTAAAAAAAAAAGGGTTGCCCTCTTTGTACAGAGGTGAGGAGAGAGTTTTTGACTTTGGAACTTTCTGCGTCAGAGGGTAGTGGAGACACGGTTATTGAATATTTTTGAGGAGGTAGATAAATTTTTGTTTGGAAAGAATATCAATAATTATTGGGAATAGATGGGAATTCAGAATTCAAAACACAAACAGATCTGCCATGATCTCAATGAATGGTAGAGTAGGCACAAGGGGCTGAATGACCTTCTCCTACACATAACTCAGATGTTCATACGTCGTATTTGCCCCAATGCCCGTGCAGTTAAAATATTTTCCTACACTCACCATCAAGTTTCAATCCTGAATGATGGTCACATGCATGAGGTACTTTCTAAGGTTTCTGGTATTTATAAAATTATATCTCAATATATTTTAGAGATAAGCACAAGAACTTATTTTTAAGAAAATCTAATTTTGAATTGATGTAAAATTAATCTTATTTAGTTACAACAAATACCAGCTTAACCCCAGAACACTAGTTTACTGGGAAGGAGAGATAAAAATGTCTTGCGTCCAAAGTAGCATTGATTTTCTCTCACCAATAAAATCCATAGGTACTTTCCCCACTAGTATTTTAAACATCAATAATAGAGTCAAAAAAATATTGAATATGTTTAGAGTTTGTCTCTTTGCAAAATTTTGTGACTGAAATACCCATTCATTTGGACTAGAATTTACAATTAGTCTTACATATATTGTTTTGTATACGTGAAACTGTCTGTATTGGAGATGTTTTTCTGTGCCCAGGTGTAAATATTCAACAAGTTAAACTGATGTTGTTCTTAGTTATGGTCCATAACTTAAAAGGAATGCTATGATGCCCACAACAGGGGTTATCACCTCAACTAAGAAATAATTACGGTAATTATTGTCATTCATGTACAAAGAAAAGTAATATGAGATGACAGGAAGTCTACATTCAGCCATTAGGAGTTTACAAGAGATTCGATGTAAGACACCTTCCCATTTAAGGGTGAGGTGGAGGATGGTGAGAAACAATTTGGAGTGATACCCTGCTCTGAACAGACATGGAAACCATGGGAACTTTTTTTTACTCATTCATGGGGTATGGGCTTCACTTCCATTTATTGCCCATCCAAAGTTGTCTTTGAGAAGGGGACGGTGAGCCGCCTTCTTAAACGACTACAGTCATGTGCTGTTGGCATCTAAAATGCCATTAGGGAAGGAGTTCCAGGATTTTGACTCAACAGCAACAGTGTTATATTTCCAAATCAGGATTGTGAGCACCTTGGAGGAAACTTGCATATTCCCATATGTCTGCTGCCCTACTCCTTCTCGATGGTAGTAGTCATGGGTTTAGAAGGTACTGTCTAAGAAACCTCAGTGATTTTCCACAGCACGTCTTGTAGATAGTACACACTGCTGCTGCTGAGTGTTGGTGGTGGGGTGACTGAATGTTTGTGGATGCAGTGCCAATAAAATGGGTGGTCTCCTGGATGGTGTGAAGCTGCTTCAGTGTTTTTGGAGCTGCACCTATCAGGCAGGTGGGGAGTATTCCATCACACTCCTGACTTGTGCCTTGTAGGTGGTGGACAGGTTTTGGGAAGTCAGGAGGTGAGTTAACTGCTGCAAGATTCCTAGCTTTTGATCTGTTTTTGTAGCCACAGTACTTATATAGAGTCACAGAGTCATAGTGATGTACAACAGGGAAACAGACGCTTTGGTCCAACTCGTCCATGCTGACCAGATATTCTAAATTAATTGAGTCCCATCTGACAGCATTTGGCCGATATCCCTTTAAACCCTTCCTACTCATGTACCCATCCAGATGCCTTTTAAATGTTGTAATTATACCAGCCTCCACCACCTCCTCTGGCAGCTCGTTCCATACATGCACCACCCTCTGTGTGAAAAAGTTGCCTCTTAGGTCCCTTTTAAATCTTTCCCCTCTTAGCTTAAACCCATGCCCTCTAGTTTTGGACTCCCATACCCCCTTGGCTATTCACCCTGTCCATGCCCCTCATGATTTTATAAACATCTATAAGGTCACACCTCAGCCTCCGACACTCCAGGGAAAATACCCCCTGCCTATTCAGCCTCTCACAACAGCTCAAACCCTCTAACTTGGGCAACATCTTTGTAAATCTTTTTGAACCCTTTCAAGTTTCACAACATGTTTTTGATAGCAGGGAGACCAGATTTGAATGCAGTATTCCAAAAGTGGCCTGACCAATGGCTTGCACAGCTGCAACATGACCTCTGAACTCCTATACTCAATAGTCAAATTCAGTTTCTGGTCAATGGTAACCCCAGAATGTTGACAGCAGAAGATTCCTTTAGGCATCAAGGGACCATGGTTAGAATCTCTCTTGTTGGAGATGGTCATTGCCCGGCACTTGTACAACATGAATGTTACTTGTCATTCGTCAACGGGAGCTTGGATATTGTCTAAGTCTCGCTGCATTTGGACATGGACTGTTTCAGTATCTGAGGTGTCGTGTATTGTGCTGAACATCGTGAAATCATTGGCGAATATCTCCACTTCTGATTTTATGATTGAAGCTCATTGATGAAGCAACTAAAGATGTTTGGGCCAAGGACATGGAAACTTTAGCTAACTTAAAGAGTCATCGAGTCATAAACTGATTACATCACAGCAGGAGACCATTCAGTGTATCACATCTATGTCTGTCTCCGCTAAAGGAACTCAGTTCATCCTCCTCCCTTTTTCTTTCCCAGTAGTTGTGAACAATTCCTGGAATAGACTGAGATCATCCACAAAAAAAATGACCAAGCTGCAGTCAGGGAAAAGGGGGGACAGGCAGAGGCAGCTACCACCCTCCTCCGTTTTGGGACTTCCATTTTAACTTAAATGGGGTGAAAGGCTGAAGAATTGAGGGACATTACAACTCCCCTGATAAAACTGTAGTCGTGCCTATCCTAGACTGGGGACGGTATCATATTAAACTTATCCTGTCTGAGTAACTAAAACAGAAGCATCATTGTAAAATGTAACTGTCCAAAGTTCTTGGCTGACATAACACAGTGTGGAGCTGGAGGAACACAGCAGGCCAGGCAGCATCAGAGGAGTAGGAAAGCTGACATTTCGGATCGGGACCCTTCTTGAGAATTTTTTTTTTCTGAAGGAAGGTCCCCATCTGAAATGTCAGCTTTCCTGCTCCTCTGATGCTGCCTGACCTGCTGTGTTCCTCCAGCTCCATACTGTGTTATCTCCTACTCCAGCATCAGCAGTCCTTACTATCTCTACTTGGATGACATTCCTCCTTTTAAAAAACAATCTGTTTGGGAGTATTATGATGGGACTTAATATTAATGTGGCTTTGGTTTGCAATATAGCCTAATTTTTAAAAAAACAGTGGCATTAATGTTAGGCTGGGAACAGGTCACACACTCTCACTTTCTCTTGCCAAGTGTAAAGCCATTCAAATGAAGAAAGACAAAAGGGTGCATTTTATAGTCCCCTTACTGGTGTATTTGAAGTAGGCGGTACTTAAGTGGTTGACAAGCCCATCCTCTTTCTGCCAACCAACGTGTCCCCATAGCACAGTAGGTGGGTATGGCACCGGATACCCTACCCGTGCTTGAGATATTGAGGACCCCAAGAGGGCAATTAATGCCTACTTAGGCACCTCAATCCACTTCCACTGTAATACTTTGCATGCTGGTACAATGAAAGGAATGCTGATAGCCTGGTAGGTTTAATGCATGGGGTATAGGTAACGATGGGAAGGAAAAGGCTTCCTCTTTTGGGGATCTCCTGTGCCCATTGGGGTTACCCCCCCCACCAAATAGTTCACCCCTTTGAGTCTCTTGCCTTGTCTCTAAAGTCTTATGTCACAAACCCCCTCCTCCTCCTCCTCAGTGGGAGCTCCTATTGCTCCCCAACTAAAACTTTTGGATTTCCCTTAAAGTCTGGTATCGACGTTCTTCATTCCTGGAGGCTGCATTTTGGTCCGGCAGTGACAGATACCTTCTACTGGCAGTTTACAGGAACTGCTGGGGCAGCTCTCGGGGATGGGGCTTGCTATCCTTGAGGGGTGGAAATTTCTCTTCTTTCTTAAGGCTGTGCCCCAGTATATTATCATTGCAGGCAGCCCTTTTCTTAAAGTTGGGAAGTAGCCGAGTGACTTTTCAATTGACGGGACAAATGCATCCCCAATAAAAGTCACCAGAAATATATTCTACAAATAGCGGAAATAATATCTGCAAAACAAAATCGTCGTGGAAAAATAATCTTTGCTGTATACCTTGACTGTTCTACTATCTAAGCCTTTTGTGTATTCCTCAAATTCTTCTCCAATTGTGTAATCCAGGTTGTAGTTTCTGAAGGTGCTTAGAGTTTTAGTGATAAACTTGTCCCCTTCCTGTTTGATTTCTTTTGTTTGATTGAGGTGAAGAGCAATCTTCCTTGTGGCAAAGTCTATATCTGCAATGGAGAGAAGAATGTCAGTTCAGTGTAAGGAATCTAAAGCCCTTATTACAGATGAATTTAAGCTTGCTGTTTGCTTGAAATGCTGTGTCCTGTTATCAAGTTGAAAAATTTATATCAGAGTTTTATACACAGTGACATGACATTAAATACAAATAGAAATAGCATTTTACAACTATAGAGGTAAGCTTAAGGGGAAACGATCAAGACTGTGTTTGGTGAGAACATTATTTCACAGCTGAGATCACTTTTGTATTATACAGGCAGTCATCTTATAGTTGTGGCTGAAAAACTGCAGTTAGTATTTGTTTCATTTCATCTGCGGACAAATTTTTTTTAAAGCAGAATATTAGCCTGGCCCTGTGACTTAGAATTTGCCCGACACAGCACAGTGACACATGTTGGATCATGGTTGCGCTGAATCATCATTGATCCTTCAGCAATTGAGGGAGTTCTCAGTACCTTGTGGTCAGAGATGAATTTATTGGTGGAAATGGTGATAAAAGGAAGATTCTGTAACAAACTAAAAATAGAAGTATATCGCAGCTGTGAATTATCACTGGAGGCCATTGTGGCATATCTGTTTGAAAACTACTGAGGCATTGAGTCACTTGACGAATTTAAATCTCTAAACTAAATGGGAACAAATATTTACAGTACATGACACTAATTTTCACTGCAGACAGGTTTTTTTAAAGGTGAGAGGTTGCCGAGTGGCTTTTCAATCGATGGGACAAATTTATTTTAAAGTTGATTTAAAGCATACTAAACAACAGACAACAAAAAATCTATTTGAAGAATGCAAGGCTGTCTCGAGGGCATATTCTCAATAGTTAAGCTACGGATGTCTGAATCTTTTATTTCCCTAAGAACAGAACTAAAAGTGTTCATGGTTTATTCGGTAATGCTATAGAACTTCCGAATAAGAAATGACAGGTTAGCCTAAGATTTTTGGCTTCTGCCTTATTTTTGATTCCTGGCAGCATACCACGTGTGTGAAGTGCAGTCAAGTATGCAAAAATCAATTAAAAGTTTAATAAAACTTCAACATCAATTTAAAGTGTACATTTTAAAAGATGTCTGGACAAGAATGATTCAATATTATCATCTAATCTTAAAGTTCAGGTAGCAGATATTTACATTATTTTCAATCTTGAAATCTACAGTAATATTTTTATTTATTCACAAGATTTGGGTGGTACTTATTTATTACTCATCCCTAATTGCCCAGAAGGAGGTAAGAGTCAACTAGATTGTTGCAACAACAACAAAAACAGAAGTTGCTGGAAAAGCTCAGCAGGTCTGGTAGCATCTGTGAAGAGAAAATCAGAGTTAATGTTTTGGGTCCAGTGACCCTTCCTCAGAACTGATGGTAGCTGGGAAAATGAGATAACAAGTCAGAAGTCAGACTTCTGAAGAAGGGTCTAGGCCCGAAACGTCAGCCTTCCTGCTCCTCTGATGCTGCTTGGCCTGTTGTGTTCATCCAGCTCTACACCTTGTTATTTCAGATTCTCCAGCATCTGCAGTAGCTGTACTATCTCTGTAGCTGGGAAAATGTGGGTTTATGTGCAGAAAATAGGGAGGCAGATGGGGTAGGGAGTAAACGATAGGATAGAGCCAGAAAAGAAAGAAGAGCAGTTGGATAGACAAAGGAGTTGATAACGATGTGGCTAGGAGGGTGAATAGTTGTTAATGGGGACTGTAAGTGACTAACAATAGTCAGTGTGTAATCGCAGGCTATGTGATAACAAGGCCTGGCGTGTGGGTTAGGGGGCTGGGACATGGGAGAGTTCAGGCCCTAAAATTATTGAACTCGATATTGAGTCCGGAGGGCTGCAGAGTCCCCAAGCAGAAAATGAGGTGTTCTTTCAGCTTGTGTTGATCTTCGCTAGAACACTGCACCAAGCCAGAGACATCCACATTCTGCCTGCTAAAAAGACCCTGAGCTACCTGTTGCCTGCCACTTTAACACACCACCCTGTTCCCTGGCCAACATCTCTGTCTCTGGATCAGGCCTTGTTTTCACATAGCCTGCCATTACACACTACCTATTGTTAGTCACTAACAGTCCCCATTAACAACTATTCACCCTTCTAGCCAGGTCTGTTATCAACTCCTTTGTCTATCCAACTGCCCTTCTTTCTCTTCGGGCTCTATCCTACTGTTTACTCCCTACTCCATTTGCCTCCCTATTTTCTGCACATAAACCCAGCGTTTACTCACCTTGCCACTGGATGAGGAGAACAGTGGGTAGACCTTTGTAATATCATAGTCGGTCCTGCGAGTGAATCTCTCCTGGTGGCTGCTCTATATCCCACAGAACAGCACCCTGATGGAAATAGCTGCCCCATGGCTGTATCTCATGGCTGTGACCCCTTCTATCTCCATGGCTTGCCTGGATGAAAGCAATTTACCTGTCTTCAAGGGTATCTCAGCAGTGACCATGACTTGTGGTGATATGCAACCTTGGCATTGGCCTGTTAATTAGCTGCGACATTGAAATGCCATCCAGGTTTCTGCCATCTGTTGGTGGAAGGTCAGCTCCTGCTTCTAACCATGGCTGATTGATTGGAATCAATTAAGCAAAGAATAGAAACTAATGCAGAGACCTTCCTGTTCTGTATCATACTATGCAGGACACTTAAACAAGAGATTCACAGATTTCAGTAGTAATAAAGATAGTATTTATTACTTACTTTATTTCAAACCTTTTCTGGTACTGTACTTTTAAATCAGATTTTTGATAGCTAATGGCAGAATCAATATGATAGTCAAGGAATTGATGTTTTGCAAAGATGTCCTTTGCTCAAGCCTTGTGTTCTGCTGAGAGTTCTCCATGCTCAGTCAACAGATGACAAAAATTGATTGGGATGCAACCATGGAGAAATAGATATAGTGGTAAGATCATTGGATTATTCATCCCAGGGCCCGGGCTCATGCTCTGAGCACTTGGGTTCAAATTGCACCATGGTAGCTCGTGGAAATTAAATTAAATTCATAAGGAACTGAAATCACAATGCTCACCATGCCAACTATCATCACTTATTATAAAAACATCTAATTCACTAATGTCCTTTATGAAAGGAAATCTGCAATCATTATCCAATCTGGCTGACGTAAGAGACCATATCTGCAGTAATGCGGCTGATTCTTAAGCTGCCTTCTGAAATAGCTCAGCAATTTTCTCAGTTCAAGGGAAATTAAGGATGGGCAACATATATTGGGCTTATAATGATGTACATATTCCATGAAAGAATAAATATTAAAAACGCCACTGCTGTAAAGTTTTTGTTTTCTGGCCCACATATAAACATTAAGCTGTTGTTAGAAGTAAGAAGGATAGTAAAACAGGGCAAAGTTTAAGCAGAAAAATCAAAGGAGATAATTCCTTTCAATGTGCTGACTAAATTAAAACTCCAAAATAATGAATCATTTTTCTTTCATTCTACAGACAGAGAAAAATATGCATGTAAAAGCAGACTTCCTCTACTTCCTATTTATAGTAAAATAATAAATATGTTTATAAAGAATTAATTATCCAAAACCAACAAAACCACAGCCAGGGAAAACTTTCCTTGTAACTCTCTGAGAGGTTGAAAGGTTGAATAATAATTTGAATGTATTTAGGCAAATTCTTGAATTTTATCAGAAAAATAAGGACGTAAACAGACATACAGGTAATAAAGTGATAAGAAAAATTATTCTAAACTTACCCTATCTATGGGTTTTTAATGCAATTTCATTTTCATTGATTTCTCTCTAATTGTTTCAATGAGAAACTATAGCTAAAACATAATTATTTGCGTAATTTCGTTCAGACCCTTGCTGTAATTGGATGAAACTCCAAAATATAAAATAAATCACACCCACTCATTGTTTCAGAGATAGTAGGAACTGCAGATGCTGGAGAATCTGGGATAACAAGGTTTAGAGCTGGATGAACACAGCAGGCCAAGCAGCACCAGAGGAGCAGGAAGGCTGACGTTTCGGGCCTAGACCCTTCTTCAGAA
>NC_063344.1:53438578-53458321 GCF_021869965.1 Rhincodon typus
GCTGACGTTTCGGGCCTAGACCCTTCTTCAGAAAAAGGGTCTTCTGAAGAAGGGTCTAGGCCCGAAACGTCAGCCTTCCTGCTCCTCTGGTGCTGCTTGGCCTGCTGTGTTCATCCAGCTCTACATCTTGTTATGTCTTACACCCATTCATTGTATAGGTTTTATTATCTTCCACAAGGTCAATGCTTCCTCTGTCAGTAATTATCAATGTAGTATTTACTTCAATCCTAAGAAAAAAAATCACTATCAGTTGGACTCTATTCAGATATATGCTCTGTTTCTTTAAGAAAATAGTTGCATTTTAAATGTCATGAGAAATTTGAGGAGTTGTAATGATCTTGGAAGAAAACAGAGCACTTGCGTGAAATGTAGACTTGGTTGGAATCACAAAGAAGTGATAGCAAGTTGGCCTTCTGCTGTATACTTTGGCCAAATAAGGCAGCTTGCCATTCAATTTCTACCCTTTTTAAAATTTGAATTTCCACTCCCTTTTCCTTGCCAATGCATTTTATAATAATTCATTTGTAACAGTCAATTCTTTTAAGAGTTTTCCATCATCACATTAATTTTTTTAGTCGAATATATCCATTTGTATTGTGTAAGAGAGCAATCTGTGAACATTTTCATAGAATCATTCACAGAATCCCTACAGTGTGGAAACAGGTCCTTCGACCCAACAAGTCCATACCGACCCTCAGAGCATCCCACCCAGACCCATCCCCCTATAACCCACCTAATCTACACATTACGGGCAATTTAACATGGCCAATCCACCTAGCCTGCACATCTTTGGACTGTGGGAGGAAACCAGAGCACCCGGAGGAAACCCACACAGCCACAGGGAGAATGTGCAAACTCCACACAGACAGTCGTCTGAGGCTGGAATCGAACCTAGGTCCCTGGCACAGTGAGGCAGCACTGCTAACCACTGAGTCACTATGCCGCCCCCTGAATGTAACGTTCAGGGAACAGGAAAATACTCTACTGCTGGTCACCACAATAAGTTTTGCCGAGTAATAAATGTGGAGATGTTGCCAAGTTTTCAACACTCTGAAGAAGTTCAAGGATGATTTAACAGTTAGGTGGTGACAGTGTAAGACAGAAACCCAGAAACAGAATCTATGCAGATAAGAACTGTTTAGCTTTGTTGGTCAGAAAGCACTTCAAACCACTGATTCTATGCAGTTAGCCCGAGGTCCTGGTCAGTACAGGTTAGGGGGCATGGGAGTAATACATCCAAAGGATGTATGTCGCAGGCTGGCTCCAGAGGGGATGGGAGTGTTTGGGTCAACTCAGAAGTGGAGCAGCTGGGCCTGGATCTGAGAATTGGAGAAGCAGGGATATTGTTCAGACCGAAGAAGTAGTGAGTTCAGATCAAGTCTGGAGGAGGTTGGAATGGGAAGCTGGGTCAGAATTAGTCTGGAGTAGGGAATGGTGTATAGTAAATCCATAGCGTTGTCACTGTGAATGATTGGGGTGTTCAGTTTTATAGTTAGTAAGGAGCTCGAGCAGTTTTAATTCCTCTTAGTTAACTATACAGGTAAGTCAGACAGAACAATTGAAGTAGAGATAGTAGGAACTGCAGATGCTGGAGAATCCGAGACAACAAGGTGCAGGGCTGGATGAACACAGCAGGCCAAGCAGCATCATAGGTGCAGAGAGGCTGACGTTTTGGGCCTAGACCCTTCTGATGCACCTTGTTGTCTAGAACAATTGAAGTCTCTGGTCTTTAACTCATAGTTAGGGATATTTTTGAATAATGCAAAGAGTAGAGATAGCTGCTACAATAGGAACTACACTCAAATAGGATTTAATGTCTCTTTTCTTAAAGATGAGGAGAAAGAAATGACAAAATTGGCAACAAGGTCATTCCTATGTTTCTTGAAGAAGAAAAAAAATCACTGCCTAAGCTGAAAGACAGAGTTTATGTTAAAAATGAAGTTTAATATGCAAGTTTTCATATCTTCAAATTGATTATAATGTCACAGACGAAATACTGAAAGGCTTATTGATTATAGTAATTCTGTGGTTCTGATTACACTGAAACAGTAACATTAGGCTTGAACTTCCAACATGTTTGTTTAAACCACAGTTGTGAAAGTAAAGTCAATTTCAATCCTGACTGTCTTCTGGGTTGGGTTTATACAAGTGCTAAGTCAGATGCATTTTGGCCCATTTGGAAGTAGACCAGTTGCCTAATTGATTTTCAATGTCATGCAATATGTTTGTTTTGGTGAATTCCATTGCTTTAATTATAAGGGATGAAAAATATTTTATATGCAAATAGATGTAGACTTGGTTTATCTACTGCTTGAATCTTAATCCTTAAATGTGTTACCTTGAGCCTTGACTTCTATCATGCTTTCTACTATTACTCAGTTAGCATATATTGAAACTAACTAGCATAAATTCAAACTCCGCTGTCTATATCCTAATTCCATCAAGTGCCATCACCCACCACCCCTTTGACTGAAAAGGCTTGCATTTTAAAGAACCTTATTTCTAAACTCCTCATATGTGAATTGAAATCCTTCAATGCCCTTGTTTCTTCACATCTCTGTTACCTCCTTCAGCCTCCACAGCCATCCAAGGTAACTGTGTTCCTCCAATTCTGATCTCTTGCACATTTCTGATTTTACTTGTTATATTAATGGGCCGTGCTTTTAGCTTTTCCTGTAGTTTATTAATACAAGCTGTTGTTGTCATTATCTAATCTTGAAACTTTGCAGTTCCCTCAATAAGCGTCTTTAACTTTCTTTTCCTTTAGTGTTAACTTTTTAACCAAATTGTTAGTCACATGTTTTGGTACCTTATTATATGGCTTTATGTCAAATGTTGTTCTGTGAAACACTTTGAAACATTGCACTATTTTAGAAGTGCAATATAAATGCAAATTGTTTTGTGGCATTATAAATATATTGTAAATTGTACCTGTCACAGTTTTAAGTAGAATACTTTTAATTCTAGATCAACAATGACTCCAGGATCTAAATTATTAATAGCTACACCAATGTAAATAGCATAATTTCTTAAAGGCTGAACAAGCTAAAACTTAATCACTTCTGAAGGAAGTTTGCATACCAAGTGAATCCCACCAGAAACAAATTTATTTTGCTGCTGCCTGGATTTTAAGAATTGGTCAAGTTTTTTCATACATGTGCAAACAAACAAACAAGGAGCAGGAATAGGTCGTTCAGGCCTTTGATTTTTCTCGACTATTTAATAAAATGATAGCTGATCTGACGATAACTACAAACCCATCTTCCTGTCTACCCCTAATAATCTTTCACCTTTTTTCTTACCAGCAATCTATCCACCCCTGCCTTATAAATATTGAAAGGCTCTGTTTCCACCACATGTCCAGGAACAAAGTTCTAAAGATTTATGACCCTGTGTGAGAACATTTTTCACCCCATCTAGCTGATGACCTCTGATTTTTAAACAACGACCCCTAGTTCAAGATTGTCCCATACAAAAAATCACCCTTCCCCACCAGTACCCCATCAAGCCCACACAATATTTTATATGTTTCAATCAAGTTGCCTATTACTCTTCAGCATTCCAATGAAAAAGCCTAACCTGTCCAACATTTCTGTGTAAGACATTTGAGACATATGAAGTCCCTTTGAGGTATTGGTCTGGTACACCTTCGCTGAACTGCTTCCAATGCATTTACATCATACTTTAAATAAAGGTGACCAAATTCTGTACACAATACTTCAGATGCAGCTTCATTTCCCCTGCTTAGCTGAAACATAACCTCCCTATTTTTGAATTCATGATGTGTAGGTGCTGGTGTTGGACTGGAGTGGACAAAGTCAGAAGTCACACAACACCACACTATAACCTGGTGTTGTGTGACTTGTGATTTTTGAATTCAGTTCCCTTTGCAATAAATAATAACATTCTATTAGCTTTCCTAATTACCCTCCATTCTAACCTTTTGTGATTCATTCACAATGACTCTCAGATCACCTCTGCATCTCAGAGCTCTGTAATGCCTCACCAGTTTGATCATATACCTTTTTATTCTTTTTACTAAAATGGACACTTTTACATTTTCCTACATTATATTTATCACATCTTTGATCACTCATTAATCTATCTATATCCATTTGTCACCTTCATGTGAACTCTTGTTGATTATCTGTGTAACTTTGATAAATTTGACAACCATTTCTACTCTCCCTTCATGCAAGTCATTTACATGAATTGTAAACAGTTGAGGATCCAGCACTGGTCACAGTGCCAAACCACTTGTTACACATTGCCAGCCAGAAAAGGAGTCATTTGCGTCTCTTTTCTACTTCCGCTTAGATAGCCAATCTTTTATCTATGCCAATATGATACCCCTACACCACGAACTTTTATTTTCCGCAATAATCTTTTAATTAGCACTTTACTAAATGCCTTCTGGAAATCTAAGTACAATTCAACCACTGGTTCCCCTTTATCTATAGCATATAGTACTTAAACACCTCCAATAATTATGTCAAATACGATTTCCCTTTTGTAAAATCATGCTAACTGTGGCTGGTAACCTTGAACTCGTGTAAGTGTCCTGCTAAAATGTCGTTAAATATGGCTTCTTCACTTTTCCTTACAAGAATTGTTATCCAGTCTATAGTTTTCTGCTTTCTGTCTCCCTTTCTTTTCAAATAAAGGAGTTACTTCTCATCAAATGGGATTGCCCGTGAACCTAGGGGGTTTTAGTGGCCTGGAAGTCCTACTGTATGGCTGGGATTATGTGGGAGTTTCTCTTCCTCCTGCACCAGGAGTGGAGACCACAACACCAGGCCATGCTTTGGTAACCAGAGACCTGCACTGAACTTACTGCCTGCATTAAAACAGTGTGATTGAAAGATATCAATTTTTGCCATTTACCAAGGCTGTCAGCTTCCAC
Source organism: Rhincodon typus (assembly GCF_021869965.1). Classification (NCBI taxonomy): domain Eukaryota; kingdom Metazoa; phylum Chordata; class Chondrichthyes; order Orectolobiformes; family Rhincodontidae; genus Rhincodon; species Rhincodon typus. The sequence continues at coordinate 53,443,482 of NC_063344.1, forward strand.
CACCCATGCTAAACCACTTCCCCCTTCCTATTCTCTCTCCCGTTTCCCACAACATGGAGACAATTTCCCTTCGGCTTTGCTGTTTACAGATAGAAGAGTTTAGTTGAAAGATGCCAAGCTAGTTGGGGTCAGTGACTGCTTTAGAAATAATAGCCTGATATTTGGTGGTGCTGTCATTCCATATTCTTGTGACCTAACCTTCCATGTCACCTCTGTGAATAAAGTTCATGCATATCAGTAAGAATTTCCATCTTACTATCAAATGGATAGTGATTACATTAAATTATCTTATGCAACTTATTGTTTAAATCTAGCATATGATAAATGATATGGGCACAGTTTACCTTAGATTATAACAGTCCTCATAGAAGCTTTCTTTGCAAAGGAAGCAAAATTCCCACTTTTAATTTTGATCAAGTTCCCTTGACATTCAGTTCATTTTACATTACTGAATTCAGCTTACATAATTTAGAAAATTTACATATTAATAAGGAAGCAGAATAGTTATTCAGAGGGATAAAAAGAAACAACAATAGGAGAAGATTTTAGCAAATGCATTCTTAACATTCACTCAAAGAAAATAATATGAGAATGATTTATCATGCCTTTAGTTATTTAACAGTGTTGGGTTTAGGTGGAAACTGGCATGTACACATTCACATGATGGCTCAAGTAATGGGGAGTGGAACCAAACATTTTGTTCACATCTTGATACATTCAGTATGGAATATTAAGTACCTTACCAACTGTCAAGGACAAAGCTGTGCCACAGCAGCTCTAACCTGCTCCTTTTTAGAAATAATCTGAATGTTGGCATGAGGGAGATTTTCTGAGCTCCCAATGGTGAGGTTTGCTGGATGCGATGAAGGTGAATTGGAAAGTAGCAAACTGGGGTCTTGTTGTTCTCTAACGCTTCTTTTCAGAATATGAAGCATTTCAGTACAAGAGAAGATTTAGAAAATCTACTTTTACAAATATGATTACAAAAACTTAGAGCTGAAAATTCTGATGATTTATATTCATTTTCAGAATGCAGGTATTAATTGCCCATTTCTATTTGCCTAAAGTGATATATTGCTGACCATGGAGGACTGGAATTTAGTGCATGAGCCAGAATTATATCCAAATTGAAATATGTACAGTATTACACTGTGATAGAACTCAGTCTACACTTGAGCCTGCACCAAAAATGGTGTCTGGATACAGGCAATTGCTGATGTTCCAAAGATTTTGTCATTTGCATCAGACTTAGATTAAACTTGAAGAAAGGAAAGTTAATTGCTAAACTGGAAAGTTGTTTGGTTCAGAGTCTGTTGAATGTGCATACTCTTTGTTTGAAAGATCAGCATTACTTAAAGTGAGTAATCTATTCTTAGATGCGCAAATAAGAAAGGACTCTGGGAGCCTGTGATGAAAAATGAAATGGAAGCAGAGAAATGCCTCACCCTGCTTCACTTGTACTTCCCTTGTGCCTGGCTAACTGCAGACCCAGGAACCCTGAGCTCATCCCAAAGATAGCTTTGGAAATCCTGGGGCAACCTTGTGCTTAGCATTTCTTAGTGCAAAGCTTAGAATTAAAAGTTCGCAGCTCTCATGTGTGATGCAAAGTAAAATTGCCATGCATTACATGGTACTAAATATCTTTGCAAGCTTTTCAATTGATTCTGTTATTTGTTAAAAGTGTAACAAGTCTTTAAGTTGTGAAAATGAACTCTACATATCAAGTGGCAACATGGATCATATGTTATGATCACATGACTCAAATTCATCGACTGTCTACTTTTTATTCTGACATGGGCCCATGAGTAATCACGTGATGAAGGGTATAAACTTTCTTGATGAGATCAAAAATAGGATTGTTGTCCTATGTTGTGTGAAGACTCTCAGAAGAAACACGTTTAAAGTTAGATTGCCAGAGGACTTAGGGAAATTTTTATTCATGTTTTTAATCCATAGAACTCAAATTCAAACTCAGGCTCATTAGTGACTGCCTGTCACAGATTATCACAAATCCAACTCTACAATCCTTCTTCCCTTGTGAAAATGGCCTTTAAAGAAAGCATACTATAAAAACCTTACACACAGTGTTCAATACTATATGTATATGAGGATACAAAATACTAAGAATTGAGGAAACATAATCTTCACAAACTCATGTCAGTGGCAGATAGACTTGCTGAGTTTTTCCAGCATTTTCTGTTTTTATTTCAAACTTCCAGCATTTGAGTTACTTTGCTCTTGTCCTTTATAACAAACATGTTGTTTTAGTTTCCACTACTACCCACAGTAGATAGAAAGTGAAATACAATATCATTGATCTTTTCATAAATACACATTTATTTCACAATTTATTATGATCAGAGAATATTTAACAGATGATGAAATATTTGGTTAATATCTTTAGCATTATAAAAGCTTCCCCAGTAAGTCAATAGAAAAATTCATCTCGCTATTGGCAATATGAGATATGTCCCATTTTGAAATGATCATGGTTGATCATTGTTTCCTGAACATTTTCCCACTGTGACACCAGTTTGAGGCTTGGAAATTGTTGCAGCCCCTCACTAAGAAATATAGGAGTGGTCAAAAGGAGGGCTGTTAGAGCAAAGACAAGGAGGAGCTCTGAGTGTGCACAGGGGTCTGTGAGAGAAGGGGCCTTTCACAGAGGAAGCACAGTTACTACAACTATGTGAGATCTCCACTTGTGAGCCTTTGGTGCCTCATGACCGATAGTCACAAAATTTCAGCTCACAACTCTACTTGGGAAATGGACCCCCACTTTGGGCTGCCCTATGGCAGACAACAGAAGCATTTCTTATGAATTTTAGTAGCATTTTCTTTGAAATAATTTTTATTGTACTACACACCCTGCTGCAGTAAGAAAATAAATGGCATGAACTAACCTTAGTTTTACAAAATTTTCAAGGGTGCACATTGAAAGATAATGTAAAATGGAGAGGTGATGGGCTAGTGGTGTTATCATGGATTAATAATCTAGAGACCCAGATAACATTTTGGGGACCCGGGTTCGAATCCCGCCATGGCAGATGGTAGAATTTGAATTCAATAGAATAACAAAATCTGGAATTAAGAGTCTCATGATGACCATGAGACCATTGTTCATTGTCAGGAAAAACCCATCTGGTTCACTGATGTCCTTTAGGGAAGGAAACTGCCATCTTTATCTGGTCTGGACTACATGCAAGTCTAGACCCACAGCAATCTGATTGATTCTTAACTGCCTGCTGGCAATTAAGGATGGGCAATAAATGTTGGCCTAGCCAGCAACATCCTCATCCCACGAATGAATAAAAAAGTACAATTGGGACTACACAAGTAAAGGGGGTGCAGGATCAAAGGGACCTGGGTGTACATGTGTACAGATAATTGACATTGGCAGGATAGTTACAGAGAGCATTAAATAAAGCATACAGTATTCTTGACTTTATTATCAGGGCATAGAATACAAGAGCAAGGAGGTAATGTTGAATTTATAAAAGCCACTTGTTAAACCTCAGTTGGAATATTGTGTACAGTTCCAGGAGCCACATTTTAGGAAGGATGTGAACACATTGGAGAAAGTGTATAAATGCAACTTACATGAATGGTTCCAGGAATGAGGAACTATAGTTATGAAGATAGATTGAAGAAGTTGGGACAGATCTCCTTGAAAAGAAGAAGGCTAAGAGGAGATCCATTAGAGTTTATCAGAATTATAAGTGGGCTGGATAGAGTAGATAGGGGTAAAATGTTTCCACTTATAAAAGAAACCAAAATGTGAGGGCATGAACTGATTTGTAAAGAAGCAGAAGTAATACGAGAAAAAGCTTTTTTCACTCCGGGCGTAGTTAGTGTATCCAATGTACTATCTCGAAGTGGTAGTGGAGAATGGTTCCATTAAGGCTTTCAAGAAGGCATGAGACGATTATCCGGATAAAATAATGTGCTATAATGTGATAAAAGTAGAGTAGTAGGGGTAGAAGGCAGAAGATTGGCAATTGGTAATGATGCCCACTTTAAGTGCCATGCAGGCACAATGGCATAAGGTATCTGTGATTCCATTCTTGGCCCAGCAAACCTGATATGCCAGAAAAGTATCTTTCTCAAACTGTAATGCATTTGTAAGTAGTTGACATTGTCAATGACAACTGACATTGCCCTTCATTACACATATCAATCACAACAGAAACACGTTTCAGGAAGGAAAGCGAAAATTAAAGTAAGAAGTATTATAATCCGTATTGGCCTGGATTTTGAAATGAAAGTGGTGGTTAAATTATCAGCAATGCCATCATTTTACTACCTTTCAATATATGAAATTTTGAACAGAAAGGGAAGGTAATCAGTGTTATTAACTGCTTGGTCTGCTGTCTGTGTGAAGACTTCAAAGTGATTGACTGCCTGCCTCTGCTTGCTGGCATTACTACTGCTGCATGTCTGGAGATCCCCTTGACTTGGGTCTAGAGAGTTAAACTGACATAAGGAGAGGAAATTGATTCCACAGAGATCAGTGTGGGCAGCTTTCTTCAAGGCTAATGGCCAATTGCTAACTATAAAATCAGTAAGATAAAATTAGTTATTTTTAGAAACATGCAAATCTTGAGCTCTGCTCCACTACACTTTAAATACTTTACACTTCAAGGTTGTAGCCTGGAACCCTATCTATGTATAGATCTGGCAACAAAATTTAAAAAAAAAACTTTGTGATTGCAAAGCTTTTAATTCATTCTGTAGATTACTTACCCAAAGCTTTCATGTAGCCATCAAAATTGTTATTTTCAATCATCTCCCATCTACCATTGTAATCTGCTGGCATCTTGTCAGTTTTTGAAGCAAAGAATCAAGAAAAAGCAAATCTTCGTTGTTAGAAGATCAACCAGAACAAAGCGCTGAGTACACTTGCTTTTATACTGCTCCTCGTTATCTCATGAAGGACTGTAGTTCAACGTATTAGAGAATACTATCAGATTAGGGAATTGCAAAACATTTAACTATTGCACAAGCTCTTTTTATCTTTGCTTAGTTGGCAAATTCAAAATACACTTAAATTCCAAGGATGGGGTTGTACAGTAAATTTACGCATAATTTTAGAATGTATGTGAGAAATAAAACTACTGTATGTGAAACTCTTCTAAAATAAAGCAGTTGAATTATCAGAAGGGAAACCAAGCTATTATTGCTATTGATATCTTTGCCAATGCAGTGTGGAGATGGAGGAACACAGCAGGTCAGGCAGCATCACAGGAGCAGGAAAGTTAATGTTTCGGGTTTACATCCTTCATCAGTCCTAATGCTGCCTGACCTGCTGTGTTCCTCCAGCTCCACACTGTACTGAATCTGACTCCAGCATCTACAGTTCTTGCTATCTCCTATTGATGTCTCTGACTGGCTGAAATTATTTGAGTTAATTGTTCAAATTGCGTATATAGTAAATGGTCTAATTAGTTTAAGTAGACTACACTACTTGTGACACACAAGACCCAATCTTGATCAGAAGCAGGAATCTGATGAAGGAATAATACCTTATTTTCCACTTTGGCATTTTGTAACCTTCAAGATTCATCACTGAGTTCAACAACTTCAGGACGTGAATGTTGTCCTCCATTCTGGTTACACCCCTTCCGTCACCTCCACTGTCTTGTTTACTTGGGTTTCCACTTAGCAAAACCAACCTATTTTCAAATATCCACAGCTATCATGAACACCTATTTTGAGTCAGGATCACTCCTTCATTAGCATTGCTCTTTGTCTGTTGTTCCAGGCACCTTCACCATCTATTCCATTCACTCCTTCTGTCCCTTTGTCAGCAACATAAGAACCATCATTTTCCTGCCCTCTTCAGTTCCAAAGAAGAATCATTGGATGCAATATTAACTCTGTTTCTCTCTCCACATAAGCACTTGCTTAGTTTGAAGAGCGATGCACTTTTCAAATGAGGTTGCACACACTGCTGACATATTTTTGGTCAGATTCTAATGTTGTAGGGCAGTTCCCACAGGTTTTCTGATATCTCTGTAGAGATGCTGGTAAAGGAGGTCATGACAAGGAGGAAGACATGGTGTCCTGACAGTTGTCAGAAGATCTCCAGGTGTAATATCCAGGAGGCATGGACAGAAATATCAGTGCCAGGAGCTTCACCCCAAGGACTGGGATTCATTACCAACATTGCTGTTAAACAACATTGGCCAAAACTCCTTTCACCTCTCCACTCACCATTCTACTCCCATCCGTCCTCTGACTCAGCATACAATCACTGTATGAGCAACAGCGTATTTTAGTCAGTTTTGTTGAGGCCACTATTGGAGTGTCTTGTAGAATAGGAAGACTTAGTCTCCTTTTGTGAAAGGCACCATGGGTTGACGCATGGTTGCAACATTGTTTTAAGGTAGTTATTGTGTTTAACATCAACTTAATCACCTTGATCATCACTATTGAACAGTTTTATAACAGTTTCTGATTCTGTATTATTAACCTGTCATTGACATTGAAGGCATCTGAATGGCTTCAATGTTATTTAATATAGTTAGAGGTATGGTAAATGTAACCCTCCATCTTCAGCCTCATCCTTAACTTCATGCTGGTTTTCCTCAATCGAAGAAGACTATTGCTCCTGAATCAAATGCAGCCAACTGAATATGGAGCCAACCATGGCGATGTGTGGAACTATTTCTAGCGCTCATTATAGGGAAACCATGAGTGTTCTGAGTGGTCGTGATGAAACCCAAACTGACAATCAATGCACAGATTATTGGTAAGTAGGTGCTACTTGATTGCAGCCAGTATGTTTTAACAGCTCATACATTTTGCTGTATCTAATACATTCATCTGTTTTTTTTAATAGCATTTGGAGGCATATGAATGGCTATAATGTGACAACTGTAACAAATGAGAAATCAGACTTGGATCAATTATCAACTTGCACACTTCTGGAGCAAGTATTATAAATAGTTCAGCTTTGCTTTTTCGCAAACATGCACTAGAATCTGCTTGAGGATATAAATCTTCATGGCACCTCTTCTTCCTCTTAGGTTTCTAATTATCTACCACCATTCATGTTTGAATGCAACAAGTCTGCAAAGTTTTGATCTGATCTTTTGGTTCTGTGATCATAAAGCTCGGTCTCTTTCAGTTCTAAATGAATAACTCCCTAACCTGAAACTATGGGCAGAATACCTCTTGCCTGGTGCGGCGTGAGCAATGGTGAAAGATTGGGAAGATACTGAGAGCGTGAAAATAATAGAATCTCCCATTGAGTAAAAGTTTTGCAATCTTCCCCATAAGCTTTAAATAGTGACTTCAGAACCATACTGCTGACTGTTGACTACCTTGTTTCCATACATTTGCAACTCATTAATACCCCAAATTGCCGTATTTAAATGCCACTTCCAATTCTCTCCTTCTCCCACAAACCTAGATGATGCAAATTCCCAACAAGGAGATCAGATTTTGTGCCTGAATTGCTTGACCCAGCTGTCAATCAACTTCTTCTTCAGAACAACATGCGTGCTTGCTCCACAACCACCATCCTACGAGGAAACTATATGGCTGACTGGATTAGTGTGGTACAGAAAAGGCACTTCAAGATATAGTTTCTTGCTTTAAGATGGCAGATACTGTTACAGAAAGTTTGAGGAGGATCTGATGTTAGCTCTCATTCCCTTAAGATCCTAAGTTGTCCTGCCCACAGCCTGTATATCATCATCATAGTTGGTGGTGCTTATGACACTCATCAATATTCAGCCTTTCATACAACACAGAGTAGTTTGGAGCATAATATGAGAACTTCACTGGAGATTTAGGAGACAAGTTAATACATTGGGCAGAATTCTGTGGGGGTCAGAGAGCCGTGTGTTATGGTGAGATGTGTGGAAGAATCAGATGAGCAATCCAGCAAGGCCTATCTCAACGTGGTAAGCATCTTGCACCATCTTTGATGCTTTTAACACACAGTGAGGTGAGTTTCTTACTAGGCACCAGTGAGTTGCCAATTAGGGCAATACTGCCTGTTAAATGCCTCATTGATAGACCAAAACAGCATATTATAATTCAGCTTTCTACTTTACCAAACCTACCAATCAAGCTGGACACCAGGAAAACTCAACATGGAAACCAAAGTGGGTAGGTGTTGAATTCAGCACACTGCTTACTATGAATGACCTCCATGTTGTGTATGGCCAAACTGCAGCTCGGGCAAAGATCCACATGTACCAGCTGCAGACGCCCCTTGGTGAGTGACATTCTCAAACCCTTTACAACCATCATGACACCCCTCTAATACACTGGAAGGATGCTCTGGATGCATATGGTGTGGGGGAGGCAATAGCCTAGTGGTATTATCGCTGTACTGTTAATCCAGAGACCCAGACAATGTTCTGGACACCCAGGTTTGAATCCCACCAGCAGATGGTGGAATTGAATTCAATACATATCTGGAATTAAGAGTCTAATGATGACCGTGAATCTATTGTTGATTGTTGGAAAAACCCACCTGGTTCACTAATGTCCTTTAGGGAAGGAAACTGCCATCCTTACCTCACCTAGCGTACATGTGATTCCAGACCCACAGCAATGCAGTTGTCTCTTAACTGCCTTCTGGACAATTAGGGATGGGCACTAAATGCTGCTGAGCCAGCGATGCCCTCATCCCGTAAATGAATAAAGAAGACCTGCATTGCAGGCTGCATGGGCAACTAGCATTGAAACGCTGTAGCAGGGATACTTTGCGCGGAGAGGCAAAATGTCAGCTCATGGGTAGAGGGGCTGCATCTCAGGGCAGCTGGCTTGCTCTCATAGCACTTCCCCACAAAGTGTCCACCTGCACGTTCACATCATCCTTGCCTTGCCTGATCTGCAAATTAGCGCAGTCACACAATCAGGCAACGTGTCTTTCTGGTTAGCAGTCCTCAATCAAGGAGGCAGACATCTTGCTGGATGACACCTTGCTCTATCAATCTCACACCCGTACCATGTAGCAGCAACTGTCGTGACAAACACCCTGTGGGGGTATAGGTTCTTGAGCAGCAAAACAGTTTCTCACAATGTCAAGCTGCAGAAGAATTTTACTTAGTTCAATGAATTCACCTTTGATTCTCTGAAACTTTGGAGTGTAGATGCCAATTCCAGTCGATCTATCCTGAAAAGACAGCACTGTCTTTCTAGGAATCAATCCAATGCATGAATCAATTGAATACTGATAAGATTGGCAGGTTACCTTACTTAAAGGAGACTAGGGAACCAAATGAATGTCTACAACAATCTAAATTTTAATTCTAGGAAAAAAAATTACTTCCAGATGTTTTTAAAACACTGAATTCATATTCTCAAATATGTAGTCACATTCTCTGGAGCACTAGTTCGGACTTCTGGATGACTAGACCAGTAACATAATCGTAACACAATCAAATCCCTGGCTGTTTATTTGAAAATTAAAATTGTTAATTACTTATTCAGAACATCTGGTTTAAATAGCAATAACGATCTTGCCAAATCATGGTTGATAGTGCAGCAGAAACCAAAATAAAATCTAGCATACACATTTCCACAAGTGGGATCTTTGTTAAGAGATCAGCCTGCAGGGATTGAATAAAGAAGCTTCTGGAACTCAGAAGATAAACTTCTGCTCATGGGAATAGATTTAGACATTTTGAAGAAAAATATAGTCAAAATCAGGGCACATTCTTCAAATTAAATTAAGTTGACACATTTTTAAATACCAGGGCCTCAGTATTAATAAGAATCAGGAGGGTGCAGAGGAGTGTGGTTTCATGGAGAAAAACTCCATGAGGAGTCACTGCCAATTTTAACAAACCTGGACAATTACTTGAACTTTTTGGTAATTGGTAACTAAATCAACACAAGGTGTGCTCATGACATTTTGTCAAATTGTATTTCATGTGAAAAAAAATCAAGTTTTAACTTTCTTCTGCAACACCTTACTCTAAAATTGCTTGGCGACTGAATGGCAAAAGACACAATTCAGTTATGCAAACATCACTATCATTTACAATTCAAATGACAACTATTACTTTTTTGTGGACTTTAACCAAGAGGATTTAATCAATGCTAGTCTTAATCTATTTGTAATGAGGTAGAAGTTGTGTGCCATGGTCCTTAGACCGAATGCTAGGGTGACTGGGCTCAATAATTTTTTTATATATGTAAAAACAGTAAGACAAATGCTTATCGTATGGGGAATCTGTGGACCTGTCATATTTGATAAAATCTGTCAAAGCATTTAATCAAGTTATTTAAGATGGGTTATTGCTTTTCAAAAGCTATTGTCATGTGAGATATAATTGAGTGCAGATAAACATACATATCTGATTTAAGCATGGAATATCAATGAGTCAAACCAGTTACTGTCATTATACACAATTCCCAGCTGAGACCAAACCCTTTAATACATAATTTCAATCAAGGAATAAAGTGTTCCCCAGTTATTCACATTTTCAGACTCTAATTGCTTAGCACCAGGACTAGCATTCCTGTATGTCAGTCATCAGCATCACAAACCAAAGGCAGGCTTTGATTTTTACCACTTGTGTTGACAGTTGTATCCCTCCAGTATGAGTTATGTATTCGATGCAAAAGCTACAAGGAGGATTCTAGTGCTACCGGATGACAGATTTCAGTCCAGTTCAACGTTCTCCCAGCACACTTGAAATTGTCACAGCCTTACTCCACATTACACAAAAATATGGAATGTTGCTAAACTTCAAACAGCTCTTTACACATTGGTTCAGCTGACAGTACAAAGGCAATGCAACTTTCCCACTCTGGATTTATTTTTTCCAATGTATTGCTTCTAAGTTTACCCTCATCAGCAGAGCTGGGCAAGGCATATGCAATATTGAAAGTTTGCTATAGAGCACTAGTAGTATTTTCTGTGCCTCAATCCACTTTAGAGTGTTGCAAGGGCATCCAGGTCACACCAATATATGAGCTGCTACTTATGTCAAGGCTCTTTACATATAACAAATAATAGGGTCTGCTATGACAGTAGTGTCATAGAGCAAAACCACTTCAAGATCTAGTTCATTGCATGTTAGCAACTAGTTGTGGGTTACTTGACATGGTGGCCATTGTTACAGAGACATTAAGGATGATCAGAAGTTAGGTCTCATTGCTTCAAGAGCCTCCACTGTTTGCCCAAAAGTCCAAATGACATCATCATAGTGAATGATGCTTATGGCACTCCTCAGTATTAACCTTTTCAGATCCATATATAACACACGGAAGTATGTACTATAGTAAAAGAACCTTACTTTATCTTTTGCACTCAAGTTAATACACAAGGCTTTTATTTTGAATTATGAGTACCAGCCGCATTAAGCACCTTCATCCAGAATTGCTGAACAGATGATCCGTCTCGGCCTACTCCAGAAGTCCCAAGCTATCAAGGAAATGGCTGAAGGAATTGGATTTTTTATAAATTGCTGCTTTCTTCTAAAGTTGTTTTTACTTCTTGAATTTCAATCAGAATGAGTGCAAGATGAAAAGCTTTGGCTTTCTGCTTATTTTTAACAATATTCAAGCTCTGTGCTACTTAATGTTTATTTGCACTGGATAGGTTATGTAAAGGCCATGGGGCATGGCAATAGTACTGAAGACTTATAAACCAAAACTCAAGAAGCTTGATATCAGCCTTCAGGACAAAACAGCCTACTTGATTTTCACTCCACCACCTTAAGTGTTTACTTTCTGCATTACCAATACACAGTAGCAGCTGTGTGTGCCATGTATGATGTGCACTACAGTAACTCACAAAAGCTTCTTCATCTGCACTTTCCAAACCTTGACCTCTACCACCTCAAAGAACAAGGGCATCAGATGCATGCAAACATCACCACTTGCAAGTTCCCCTTCAAGCAACACAGTGGCCTGACTTGCAATTACATCATTGTTCCTTCACTGCCTCTAGCTCAAAACCTTGGAACTACCTTCCTAATAGCACTGTCAGTGTACTTTGGACTGCAACTTTGCAAGAAGGCAGCTCACCACCAGCTTTGCAAGGGCCATTAAGGATGGGCAATAAGAGCTGGTCTAGCCAATGGCAGCCATATCCCATGAATGAATTAAAATGTGTGCTAATATATTTAGTGAAATTCACAAAATACATCATGCCATGAAACCTTTGGAGGAGTTATTTGTACAGTGAAAAAATTTTCCAATTTACTTTAAATCAAATGGACTAATATTCAATGTATTTTTTTTTATAAAGAGCCTGTAGAAGTGCTGATCAAAGCTCACTTTGCCTAAGCAAACTATTTTGTTTGAGTAGAAGTAACAGCAATAAAGATCAGGCCAATATTCAAGTGCTAACTAATTCAACTCAGATATACTGACTAATCAAATGTATTCCTTTAAAATTTATTTAGGCTGCAAAGTTCAAGTCATAAAAGTAGGCAGAAAGTGCAGGTCTAAGGATAAAGTGCACCACACTGTGCAAAGGGGACGAATACCACGTTTCTGCAGGGCAGCAGCAAAAACAGTTCACAGTCTACATTGACTAATGTCAGTGCATGCAAAATAGGAAGAAAAATGTTTTTTTTTAAATTTCACACAACTGAATTGGTAAATACAAAAGAGGTTTAAAAATGAGAGTGTGAGAGAAAGATAGATAGGCAAGAAGACACAGAGGGTGTGATTGGAAAACAGGAAGACAGAAGTGATATTCTAACAGATAAGATAAAAGGAGATATCACAGATTGCAAATTCAAATCCAATACTAAATTGAACGCAATTTATTAAACCATTATTTATAGAAAGAATGAGACATCTAAGAGATCAAATTAGTTTAAATTTTCTTCCAAATAACATTCAAATTATTTTCAGGGAATGCGTTATTTCCTCGAACTTTTAAAAAGGTGACCAGTTAACTGTGTTTACTGATATTATGAACAGCTTTACTCTTCATATTAAAGGGTTTAGAGGCTCTCAAGATTCTCTGTCTTTAACAAACACATTTCCTTTAAGTTTTGTCTTCAGTTGTGTGCCAAGGTTCTTCATTGTACTTTTTTAAAGACTTGTTTGCTTTTTACATCGCCAACCCGCAGTTCCTGCAAGTGGGTGAGGAAGAGGGTGAGAGAGGAAATTAAAACAGATAAAATTAAATCAATCTCTTTAAACATCTGTAAAGTGTATTTGGAAGGGAGGAAACAATTTATTCTGCAACACAAAGGGTGCTGATTGCTTAGCAAGTGGATACCAGTCAAGGCATGGCCATGGAGAACACATCAATGGACAGTTACTCCCCAAGCTTTTGTTTACATTTAAGCAAGACTAATGGACTTTGAATGGTTAAGATGCTGTCATGCACCAGGGAATATCTTTCCGTCATCTTTTTGCTTAATCGACAAAGGTATAATGCGAGACATGTTCTTTCTGCTTGAAGAGAAGAAGGGCCCCGTGTATGTAAGTAAGTAACTTCAAGCAAACATAAGTGAGCCACATTGCAAGGCCCTGGTACCTTGGCAGCCTTTTCTCATGCAGTAAAAAATTGTTTTCCCTTTGAAATTTGATATTCTTGCAAATGACCAGGAATGCAAAATAACAATTTTCAACAGCACATTTCTTTTTAAAAGAAATACCCAAGTGTTGGCCTACCAAATATTATTATTTCAGGGTCCTGATCCTGAATCCTACTGTAGTTAACACAGCTTCAGAATGGGCATTGGAGTCTTGACATTACAGATTATAAAAGTTGGTGTTTGTGTGGAAGACACTAGATTTTCCCAAATCAAACATAGGTCATGAAGAGTAAGAATTTGGTATTAAACCATTCAGTTCAATTGGGTCTCAGGTCTTGTTTCTGCTCTATGCATAGTTAACTTGCTTTCAGTAAGCCTCAGTTTCCTAAGATAGGGTAGAGAAAGGAATGAAAATCTTAAACAGTGACCTCAGAACTAGATGCTGAGTGAGCAACGGTTTAACCTCTGCCTACAGGCTAAACTGCTGCCAAATAATCACTGGTCCAGTTTCATAAAATAATAAACATGGAATCCAAGATTAATTACCAGCTCAGGAGTAGGAAAGGAAGAACTATTTTGACATGTCAAATGTACAAATAATGTTGCAACATTTTGATGAGTGCCACGTGGTGGCATCATGGCTCAGTGGTTAGCACTGCTGCCTCACAGCACCAGGGACCTGAAGTTGATTCCAGCCTTAGGTGACTTACTGTAGGGAGTTTGCACATTGTCCTTATGTTCACATGGGCTTCCAGTGGGTGATCCAATTTCTTCCCACAGTCACATAGATGTGCAGCTTAGGTGGATTGGTCATTCTAAATTGCCTCAGAGGTGTTCAGTGATTTGCAGACCAGGTGGATTAGCTGTGGGAAATGCAGGGTTACGAAGATAGGGTCTGGGTGGGATGCTCTTTGGGGAGTCAGTACAAAATTGATGGGCCAAATGGCTTCTTCCCACACTGTAAGGATTCAATTACATGGTATAGGTACAAACTGCCACATTGAGTACATCTTGTCGCAATTTAAACCCTAGACATGAACCAGATGGTCAGCAATGAAGTGAACTGGGAACTCTTTCACAGTTCCAGAATCATAATGTCCAGAACTTCTACTAAATCTCATTGACTGATTTCACACCTGGAACCAACAGGAAAAACAAAAACACAGCCCTAAGGGTATCCACTGACACCAGGTTGTGTCAGAACTGGCTTCTTGGTTGTCTCATGTGCAAGGAGCCAACCCTGTTCCCCCTGTCCTTACATATAAAATACAAAACCTTATTAATTTGCGGGTTAGTAGGAACTGCCGATGCTGGAGAATCTGAGATAACAAGGTGTAGAGCTGGAGGAACACAGCAGGCCAAGCAGCATCA
>NC_063344.1:53463321-53509112 GCF_021869965.1 Rhincodon typus
AGGCCCGAAACGTCAGCCTTCCTGCTCCTCTGATGCTGCTTGGCCTGTTGTGTTCATCCAGCTCTACACCTTGTTATCTCAGATTCTCCAGCATCTGCAGTTCCTACTATCTTCTGCTGTTTCATCATTAACCTTCCCTCCATCATAAGGTCAGAGGTGGGGATATTCACCAATGATTGCACAATGTTCAACACCACTTGCAACTCCTCAGACACTGAAGCAGCCCACGTTCAAATGCAACATGATCTGGACAATATCCATACTTGGGCTAAGGAGTGGCAAGTACACCGCACACATGTCAGGCAATGACCATCACCAGTAAGAGACAATCTAACCACCACATCTTGTCATTTAATGTCATTACCATCACTGAATCCCTCAACATGCCAGGTGTTAGCACTGACCAGAAATTGAACCAGACTTGCTTTATAAATACAGTGACTACAAGATCAAGTCAGAGACTACGAATATTGCAGCAATTAACTCACCTTCTGACTCCTCAACACCTATACACCATCTAATAGGGACAAGTCAGGAATGTGGTGGAATACTCCGCACTTGCCTGGATGGCTGCAGCTCCAGCAACACTAAAGAAGCTTGACACCATCCAGGACAAAGCAGCCCGCTTGATTGGCACCACATGCACAAGTATCCACTCCCAACATCACTGACAGTGTGTAGTGTCTCCAAGTTGCACTGCAGAATTTCACCAAAAGATCCTTAAGCAGGACCTTCCAAACCCACAATCACTTCTATCAAGAAGGACAAAAGTTGCAGATAAATGGGAACACCACCACGTTCAAGTTCCCCTCCAAGCCACTCACCATCCTGATTTGTAAATATATCGCCATTCCTTCACTGTCGCTGGGTCAAAATCCTGGAATACCCTCCATAAGGGCATTGGGGTCAACCTACAGTACATGGATTGCAGTGGTTCAAAAGGCAGCTCACCATCATCTTCTCAAGGGCAGCTAGGGATTGGTAATAAATGCTGGCATAGCCAGCAACATCCCTGTCCCCAAAGTGAAAAATAATAATAAAAGAAAAGCATGTTTAATCTGGCTATGGTCTCAGCTCCACTTTCTTGTCTGCTTTCCACAGTCCTTGGCTTCGCTGTTTATCAAATATCTTATTAAGTCTTGAAGAAATTCAGCCGATTCAGCCTCCACTGTTTTAAGTGCAGAGGATTCCACATAGTAACAACTTTCTGAGAGAAAAGAAATTCATCTCATCTCTGTTTAAAAGGGGTGACTTCATATTCTTAAACAGTGTCCCTCTGTTCCTGCCTCTCTCACAAGAGGAAACCTTTTCTTGGTAGCCAATCCAGCAGCTCCATGTGAATCTTATATCTTTCTATCAAATTACCTTTCATTCTTTTAAACTCAAAGGATATAGTCCTAACCTGTTTGACCTTTCTTCATAAGTCTGTACTAAAAATGAGTTGGGTCAACTTACGCTGAACAGCCTCTAACTTTACACATCATCGAGTATGTGGTATAACACTGATGTTAATTAAAATGAAGGCTCTGATGTTTGATGTAGGATAAAATTCCTGAAGTAAGCTATAAATTCAATCTCCTGTAACTCTGTCATGCTGCATATTGTTGAATTGGTATTAGTGAAAGACTTGAATTTTTATTATATCTTTTAGCATCTAAAGAACTCCGTAACCAATGAAAAACTTCTGATGTTTCATAATTAGGTTTTAATAATATCATTAATTGCAGCAAAAATTTCCTTTCAAAAACAGAGCCCTGATTAAACTGATTCCATCAGAAAACATGGAAACGCTTCAACAGACAAGAGCACTCTCATTGAAAAGTTGCATTGATATCGACTTTGCCATCTTACTGTCAATTCTCAAAACATTAGTTTAAATATTGTGCCAAATTCTGAGTGCAAGATTGGTTTACACCGACACCAATTGTCAGATTTTTACCTAATGCTTTCAGGTACTCTTCAAAGTTCTCGTTGGATATCATTTTCCAGTATCCACTGAAATCAGTTGACATTTCTAAATCTTCAGAAACAGAAGAGCTGAAGTTTTTGCCACGGTTTGCAGGTTTGTCCTTGCTGAGTTCACAAACATGTAGAGACTATAGTCCAACACTCTTTATCAGCCCGACTCGCACAATGTGAGCCTCTTGATCCGATTAATTGAAGAACGCTGCAATGCATTTTCCGGTCAGACTCTGAAATCTCTTTAGCTGAAATCAATGATGATTATTAAGTAACCCTGTATTATAGCCTTCAGCGTCTCACAAAAGATTGATTTTATGCTTTGATTTCTTTTCTTGAAAATGGGATATTCCTGATCACAGTGACTATCATAACAAGATGAGAGTCAAACTCAAATGGTTTCTTCCCATTGTGCACATTACCTAACTGTTCATTAAGCAGAGTCATGAAAATATATATTTTGTTTATTGCATGTATAAAATCAATTAATATTCTGGGCAATGTTCACAGGGAACAATGGGGGTTTGAAGCTCTTTGTCCTCAGGTTTCCTTAGTTCTAATTAGTAACCATAACAAATGCTGCAATTATGCTCAGATGATAAATTGGAAAATGACCAGGTTTGCCTAATTTGCAAGTAATTTGTTTAAAATATTCAGCTGTATGCCAATAATCTGTAAATATTTTCCCCCATTTAACTTATCCAAACTCTTCATAATTTTGAATTACTCTCTTTTTAACACTTATTATCTACAAACACTCTGCTTCTCTTGATCTCTGGCAGCATAAAACTCGATCCTGATAATATATACTGAATTACCCAAGTACCAGTTCTGCAGGATTTTTAATTTGGAACCCTGCCATGAACACAGAAACAGAAACAGGTCATTACAACAAACAAAAACCTGCTGCGAATTTCAATTAGGCCATTCTTAAAAAACTTGTTCATGGGATGTGAGTGTTGTTGGCTAATTGCCCTGGAGAATGCACTGGCCATCAGCTTTTTTGCAGTCCTTAGGGTATGGGACATCACAGTGCAAGGGAGTTCCAGAATTTTAACCCAGCAATGCTGAAGGAATGCTGTTATACTTCCAAGTCAGGATGCTTTGTGGCCTGGAGTGGATCATGCAGGTAGCAGCCCTTGTTCTTCTACACAGTAGAACACATGGGTTTGCAAGGTGTTAGAGGAGTCTTTGAAACCAGTGTGCATCATTGATGAAGTGCAATAAAAAAAAGTCCTTCTTCATAACTTCAGTATCAGCGTGATAATGATAGATCTTCAGTATATCATGATATATCACATCTTGCTAACACCTGCAGTAATAAACAAATTGCTTATAAAATAATCTCCATTGAAGGTTAGACAGCCCTAGGCTTCAAAGCATTTGGACAACCATACCCACTGAGTTTGAGTACGGATCTCCAAAAGTGAATAGCCAGGATGCAAATGTGCCTCCTCTCTTGTTAAATTTCAAGACCTATCAAGCTAACAGCCCTCTATCTCTTTTACAAAACTGAAGAACAATGTTTCTACCTCCTTCCCAAATAAAAGTTAAGTTGCAGCAGTAATAAGGCTTCTTATTACAGGTTTAAAAGTAAAATCTGCAGCTAAAAAAATCTTACATGCTTAAAGCTAACATTGACAATCAAAGGACACTATCAGCTTAACTAAAATAAAAAAATCCTGGAGAAGCTCAGCAGGTCTAGGAGAAAACCTGTGAAGAGAGACCAAAGGTCAAGTTTGGTATGGCTTTTCTTCAGCACGGTACTATCAGACTCAAATTGTAGCAACAAGAAATGGAAGGCAAACAACTTGACTATGGATTGGGTGATGAGTGACATCTTCATTGAACCACAGCTCCACAAGCTTTGTAAAGCAGATCAAGCCAGAAAGGAGGGGCTTTACTGAATTAGCATATTGAAAAAGAACTCACACAAAAAAAAATCAGGTGACAATCTGAAGAGTACTTGAAGACCAGCTTAAACTACAAATCAACTTTCAGATTAACAAACTCCAACTCATAGGCAGAAAGCCCAAGTATTTACTGATGACTTTGATGCCAAATGCCACTGCAAAAGGCATGGGTTTGATTTCCGATCAAAGCCTTCTAAAAAGATTTTCTGGGCAAGTAACGGAGTGATACCTTCAATACGTTGCTGGAAGATGGATGCCAGCATGAAGCCACAGAGGCAGGCCAACAGCAATTACATGCTTTAGGTGCTGATAACGTTATTTCTATGGTCAGCATAGTGCACCAAAGCAGAAAGGTTTATCATTGAAATGGTTTGTCACACCCACAGGGGTTGTCTGGCATGTCCTCTTATTTGAAAAGCAGGTGGCATCAAGGACATTGGGCACACATGCAGAAAATCTGGTCTCAAAAGCTGAAACAGACCCCAGAACAAGACCCAGGTGACCAACATAATAGTGCAATACCACATCACTGGCAGCATAGAAACCCTTCCAAACAAAGTGAACAGCCAACAAACTGAAAAGCAACCTTTGGAAGATGACCAAGCCTTCCGCATTGTCACTTTCACATGCTACCTCGCTGGTATAAAACATGGAGGTACTTTTATGATCATTAGCTTTGTATGTCCCCCTAAGGCAGGTTCACACACCCTGAAAGCTAAAATTGATACAGGAGATAGTGCCAACATATTACCACTTCGCATTTTAAAAGACAGATAGCCCAACATGTATACTTAGAGTTATAGAGCTGTACAACACAAAAACAGACTCTTCAGTCCAACTCGTCCATGCCAACCAGATATCCCAAATTGATCTAGTCCCATTTGCCAGCATTTGGCACATATCCCTCTAAACTCTTCCTATTCATGTATGCATCCAGATGTGTTCTAAATGTTGTAATTGTGCCAGACTCCACCACTTAGTCTGGTAGCTCATTCTATACATGCACCACCCTCTGCGTGAAAAAGTTGCCCCATAGATCAATTTTAAATCTTTCCCCTCTCATCTTAAACCGTTGCCCTCTAGTTTGGGACTCCACTACCCTGGGGAAAAGACCTTGGCTATTCTTCCTAGTACAAGCTACAAAAACCTATCCCACAGCATATAACAGCTCACTGAGACATAGAAAACAGAGCATGAATATGTCATTCAGCATTTTGAGCCTGCTATTCAATATGATCATGGCTGATCATCCAACTCAATACCCTTTTCCACTTCCTCCCCATCACCCTTTATCCTTTCAGCCTTAAGAAATATTTTTAACTCCTTCTTGAAAACATTCAATGTCTTGGCTTCAACTGCTTTCTGTGGCAGAGAATTCCACAGGTTCCCCATTGCCTGGGTGAAGACACTTCTCCTTAGCTCACTCCTAAATGAGGTACCCCATATCCTGAGACAGTGAACCTCTGGTTCTGGAGTCCCTGAACATCCTTCCTGCACTCTTATCTAGTCCTGTTAGATATAGACTTTTGTGAGATTCCCCTCTGCCTGCACCCCTCCCCCCCATTCTTCAAAACACCAGCGAATACAGTCCTAACCAATCCATTATCTCTTCATACACCAGACCTGTCATTCCAGGAATCAGTCTGCTAAACCTTTGTTGCACTCCCTCCATAGCCAGAACATCCTTCTCAGATCAGGAGACCAAATCTGCATAGAATACTCCGGTGTGCCCTCACCAAAGCCCTGTATAATTGCATCAAAAGATCGCTCCTACTCTACTCAAATTCTCTCACAATAAAGAGCAACATACTGTTTGCCTTGTTCACTGCATGCTGCATCTGCATGCTTACCTTCAGTAATGGGTGTACAAAGACACCCAGGTCTCATTGTACCACCACCTCCCCAGCCCCATCCACCACCCCCCCAACAAACCACTCACTATGAACTTCCTAATCTATCATAATTCAGGCAATAATCTGCCTTTCTGCTTTTGCTACTATTGCAGATAACCTTACATTTTTCAGCATTATACTTCATCTGCCATGTATTTGTCCACATACTCAATTTGTCCGAATCAACTGAAACATGTCTGCATCTTGCCCACAGTTCACCCTGCTATCCAACTTTGTTTCATCTGTGAACTTGGAGAGTCCATGCAATAGTAAAATTGCACCACAATGCCAATATGTAAGTTGTACTTGAATTCCTGAAATCCTTTACCTGGTAGAGATACTATTGGTTCATCAGTGGCAGGATTACCAGAACGCATAGATCTCAGCTTCTAACTTCATCATCATAGAATCCCTACAGTGTGGAAACAGGCCCTTCGGCCCAACAAGTCCACACTGACCCTAGGAGCATCTTACCCAGACCCATCACTATAATCCACCTAATCTACACATCTCTGAACACTAGGGGCAATTTAGCATGGCCAATCCACCTAGCCTGCACATCTTTAGACTGTGGGAGGAAACCGGAGCACCCGGAGGAAACCCACGTAGACACAGGAAGAATGTGCAAACTCCACACAGACAGTCACCCAAGGGCAGAATCGAACCCAGGTCCCTGGTGCTGTGAGGCAGCAGTGCTAACCACTGAGCCACTGTGCCACCCGTAACCGTACATCAACTTCAAAGCACAGCCACAGTGATGAGAATGAAAGAACTACAGGTATTCTCCCTTCAAACACAGGGAGAACTAAGCAGATACAACATCAGCGAGCAGGTACAGAACTACCATGCACCAGACAGAGAATGCAAGTAAGAAATCCAGACTCGCCAACCATGCACATAGTGAGTCAAAAAAAAAACTCCGATGATGATGTGGAGCTGGAGGAACACAGCAGGTCAGGCAGCATCAGGGGAGTAGGAAAGCTGACATTTCGGGTCTGGACCCTTCAGCTTTCCTGCTCCTCTGATGCTGCCTGGCCTGCTGTGTTCCTCCAGCTCAACACCTTGTTATCTCAGACTACAGCATCACCAGTTCCTACTATCTCCGATGATGATGGCTGTGCAATGATCCTGAGCAACAGCAACTAGCAGCAAGACAAGAAAATTGTCAGCCAAAGGGATCCAAGAATAACATACCTCTCCAAATGGTTATATGATTACCAGATCAGAATGATTCAATCAATCCTTCAAAATGTAATACTGAAGTTTGAATTATTAATCTTGTTAACTTCGTTTTGTATGTCTCTATAATTGTTGCATTGACAACACTTGTCTATGAACAATGATGTATATTGGTTTGGGGTTTCTTTTCTTTTTAAAAGAAGTGATGTTGTGTCATGCCTGGAAGCAAATATACAATATGGTGACATCACCATAACATGTTATGTGACCTGGTATAAAGCTCACAGTCTCCATCTTTTTGAGCTATGTCCTCTTGCAGCATGATTCACTAAGTTAAGCATGTTGCACTATCTCCAAATTGCTTCATTTAAGCCTCAACACATAAGTGCCTGAGAATGTAATGTATACATGCAGATACCAGGTGCTACAACAGAAGTTCATTGAATACTTCAGTTTTACGTGAGCCACAGCTTGTCCTTATGCTACTGGAGCTAAGCAACGGTGTGTTTAGTGGCAGATCATCAGTAAATCACACTAAAACAGGCCTTGATGACATGTCAATCACCAGATTCATTGTACTTTTAGTTTATTATGTATAAATGCATTCAGGCGTCATCTCCTGCTTCATTTATGTAATCCTCTGACAATTTTATAATGTAATCCAAGAACTTGATCATTACTCCATCTTAGCAAAGTAAAAATTTGCTGATGTCCTGAGCTATTGCAGGTTTTCCAAATGTAAAATATTTGTTTATTCATACACATATTTTATGAAACCACCACCTACAAATTTTCACTGCCTGATGCTTGTGCAAGCAATATGGCCAAGCTTGCTGGTGTCACTGTATGGGTACGGCGAGTAATCCTGGTCAGGGTGTTGAGCCAACCTGCTTGTTCTTGACTTCTCCTAATCAGTTTGATCTGGAGACAGTAGACTGTGTTGGGGAAGGGTAGTGGAGAGACACATCATAGAGTCATACAGCACAGAAACAGATGTTTTAGTCCAACCAGTCCATGTCAACCATAATCCCAAACCAATTAGTGCCACCTACCTGCACTTGGCCCATATCCCTCCAAACCTTTCTTAGCCAAACGTCTTTTAAATGTTCTAAGTGTACCCGCATCCACGACTTCCTTTGGAAGTTCATTCCACACACAACCACTTATAAAAAAAAGTTGCCCCCATGTCCTTTTTAAGTCTTTCTCCTTGCTGGTAGTGGTCAAATCCATTGCCTATTCTCCTTCAATATTAGTCAGGGTTTTTTGTGCTGCATGGTGATGTGTCAGAGAGGGAAAGATATATTTGTGAATGTGCATAAAATGCTTTCTCTTCAGTTGTCTGTCCCATATTTCCTGGCAGGTGGGTGTTGTTGACAGCTTGTCTCTATACTTCTCAGCATCTCCCTTTTATTAACAAATTGCCCATAATTGGTTATTGGAGCTTCTTTTGTTTCTCAAAATTTAATAATGTTTAGGAGGCAAGTGAAGTTAGATGGCATTATTCTGAACCACACATTAGGCAACAGTGTTGTTAATTCCTCCATTCTGGTTTAGGCAGTCTGAGACCTGCATCCTTGCCTAGCCCCAACCATTGGAAAATCACAGCATAAGCCATCGTTTGACGACCCTTGAATAATTAAGGCTGCTACCTGGAGATGAAGAATGATGTTTGTACAAACTAACATACACTGATTGAAACTTTTATTGCAAATGCAAGACAACTTCATTCAATATCTGAGATCAGCATGTCCAAGATAAACAGCAGGACAATTTTAAACTGCTGCATTTCTTTTGGTAGTTTAATTGCCTTTATAATGATAAGCTTGGATCACAAATAAAAATACATTTTTACATTCTTACCTGATGACTAAGAAGTTAGTGGCCAGAATTTCTGATGGATGTGGTTGAATGCGTATCAGATGTTTCTAAAAAAAGGTTTGTCCCTTGTAACTGTCCTATGTCTCTAATCCTATTGGGTGGGTCGAAAGCTGCAATCTCTCATCACTAGTGTCATTATTAGGCTACTTCACAGTTACAATGTGTGCAATGAAACCAAGGGGGTGAACACCATGCCACACTATAATTTGATCATTAGTGGAAACTGCTTTTGAAAACTGAATTGTATTCAGATCATTTTCTCTAAAATTGCAAGTGTGGTATGGTCCTATTGCAGTTGGGGTGCAATTTTTTATCCTGATCAACATTTCCATGGAATTAGAATCATAAATGAAATCGAACAATATTTGTGAACAATGACTCTCATCTTATTTTCACTTGTATCATAATATACTTAAGGTACTTTAAAAGTGTATATATAAGCTATATAGAGTTCACAACTGACAATTCGCTATTCCTCATAGAATTTTTAAAAACTGTAATTAGAAAGTCTACGTCTTGAAAATACATTCATACATGTTGCTTGAATAATATTAGCATTGACAAAAGCCTATCAATAAATTCTATCGGTATTAGCTGGAAACTCATGTCGACAGGCTCCGATGAATTGGAGGCATTACAATTGAAACATGAATCTTCATGCGCATTGCTTGTGTTAACTTTAATAAAAGGGAAGGAAAAACCTTTCAAGAGATTCATATAATATGATGTGGTAGAGATGTTTGCTGCCATTATTTAAGTCTGACATAGCTCGACACTGGTTCTGTGAACTGCTGACATTGCTTTCAGCACAACAAAATATCCGAATGGAATATAAACTAAAGATGCTATACCTTCTTGATGCTCACAAGTCCTTCCTGATTGTGCATTCAAAACCAAAATTACTACTTTTGTGCTGATACAGCAATCCTGAAAGAAATTAGCACAAGATCAAAATTGACTGTTGGAGTGTTGCAGGTCATATTTTATTAAACCTGAGTAAGTATATGAATAATCATTATGGGATTCAGCATGGGATTCCTGTGTGTTCACCTACGTCTGCTAATTTAAAGAAGTATTGATGCAATGTGACAGTGGTGGATTGTTTAAAGTAAAAGTCATTATTTTGGGGGGCATCTTGAGAGCTGGCATGGTTTTTAATATATGCAAAAACTGAAGCCTAAAGAGGTAGGAGGTGCTCTACCACACCTCAGCTTCTGCAGTATTTTATGTGATGCGTTTGAAGAAAAGTTGAAGAGATTTAAGTGAGCATTAGTGCTGCTCTCTGGGGATGGAGTTGGCTGAGAAGGAGAAATGCAATTTGGTAGAACCATTGCTTACAGTGAATGTGAACAAAGCACACAAAGTCTGTCCCTCATGAACAGACTGGGCTGTGTTTGAAGACAGGAATAAAGCTGGCATTGGGTTAGTTCTCTTAGGCAGCTGAGAAGATATCTCAGTACAGCCAATATTCAAGAATGTACTTTTTGAGAAGTTCATGTTCAACAAGAGAATACAAAAGAGTGAATTATGCTGACGACACCACCATCGTAGGTCAGATTTCAAACAACAATGAGACAGAGTATAGGAAGGAGATACAGTGTTCAATGGCATGGTGTAAAGACAACAATCTCTCCAACAATGTCGGCTAAATGAAGGAGTTGGTCATTGACTTCAGGAGGTAGAGTGGAGGGCACGCCGCTGTCTGCTTCACTCGTGTCAAGGTAGAGATGGTCGAGAACATTGTGCTCCTAGGAGTGATGATCACCAACAATCTATCCTGGTCCACCCATACTGATGCTATGGTCAAGAGAGCACAGCAACCCCTCCACTTCCTCAGGAGGCTAAGGAAATTCAGCATGTCCATAAAGACTCTTACAAATTTTTATAGATGCACCATTGAAAGCATCCTATCTGGATGCATCACTGTGTAGCAATGACAACTGCTCTTCCCAAGATTGAAAGAAACTACCTGGGTGGTGAACACAGCCCAGTCCATCACACAAATCAGCCTCCTATCCATTGACTTCAGTTATATTTCTGGCTGTCTTGGGAAAGCAACGAGCATAATCAAAGATCCCTTCCAACTTGGTTCTGCTCTTCCCCCCTGTTCCGTTGGGCAGTAGATATAAATGTTTGAATACACGCACGAACAGATTCAAGAACAGATTCTTCCCCGCTGTTATCAGACTTCTGAATGGACCTCTTTAATTTTAATGTTGATCTCTCTCTGCACCTTCTCGGCAGCTGCAACATTGTATCCAGCACTCTGTTCTATTATCCTGATGCACTTGTACAGTACAATCTGCCTGTAAAGCATGTAAGACAACACCTTTCACTTACCTTGGTACAGGTGACAATAATAAATCAAATCAAAATCCAAATCAGTATTGTACAACTGTGAAGATCCACCAAAGACTGAGTTCAAAATCCTAAAGCTATAGTTCCCCAATGCAGAGACCAACTTGTTTTTAGAATTAAGCATTTGAGGACATGAGGGACTCCTTTGAGAGGTTGATCTAAACTTATTGAAGATAAATACGTTTTGGTAACCGGGTAAGCACATGGTGGTGCAACTCAGTGTTGAGGAGGTAGTTTGTTAACAGACAATCATACAACCTCTGCTGGAAAGCAAAAGGCCTGAATGGTCCACAGGTGTGCAGGTTTAGGTGGATTGGCCATGTTAAATTGCCCAAAGTGCCCAGGGATGTGTAGGCTAGGTGGATTAGCCATGGGAAATGCAGGGTTACAGGGATAGAGTTGCAGGGGTGGGTCTGATTGGGATGCTGTTCGGAGGGTTGGTGAGGACTCAATGGGCCGAATGGCCTGCTTCCACACAGTAGGGATTCTATGATTCTACAACGGCCATGCCACTACATGGTGCACCTAGGACATTATGGAAGGCTCCAAAAACATTATCTTATACAGGGGAGAAGATAGAACTATCAAGTCTATGTACTAAGCAGAGCATACCTGCTTCAAGTTAACACCTGCAACTGTACAGCAAGTTGAAAGAAATTCATCATCGTGAGGCAAGCCAGGTTGGAGGCTCATGCTGGTAACAAAATGTCATGCCGGGACAGATAATTTGGTGCAGAGCAGGTGTGTGTTATTGATCCAGATATTCTGATCAGGGATAGAAACCTCCTATTTCTGACCCACATCAGACAAAATCCCTCTGGTTTTTTCAAGTGATCTGCCAATGGAGGATTCTTCACATGGGGCTCCCACATGGGAGCGACACAAAGAATCTGGACAGAAGACACCCCGCGCCCCCCGCGCACCCCCCCCCGCCCCGGCTTTTTTCAGCATCACAAGCCATATTCTCATAAGTAAAGCTTACCAGGAATTCTCATGTGTTATTGTATGAGAAGATTGGGCGACTCTGTAGCTCTGCATGTGTGTACGTGGATTGGGTAGGGTGCTGGCTTGGTAAGGTGACAGGGTAGGGGGCAGAGGGCTAGTGTGGTAGCTGGGTAGGTGTGAGTTTTAGGCTGACAGTGGTAGGTGATGGGATGGCATGGCAAGTGGTACAGCAGTAACTAGGTAGGATGGCTGGGCCAGTAGGATAGGGAAGTCAGGTCAGGGGTTGGAGGTCACTTGTATTTTTAATCAACCTGTTCAGACATGTTATCATACACTTCTGGAGGAGGTGGGACTTGAACCCAGGTCTTCTGGATCAGAGGCAGGGACATTACCATAGCGCCACAAGAGTCCTTGCGGGTCAGCTGTGCAGGTCCTCAGGAGGGAGAACCTGTTTTAATCAGTCTAACATTTCCTGGGTAAATATCCAGGGAAGTAATGTGCAACACTCAGTAGCAACTCAGTGTTGGGTAACTCCCCACGGGACGTTTATACTTCCAGGACAGTCATTTCCGAGACGTCACAGATTGTACGTTAGAGAGAACTTTCTGTTGACCAGAAGATCTGAGACAGTATGTGACAAGGCAGTGTATGAAGACCCTCACTCCCACTTTGACTGTGGAAGTGAACTGACAGTCCAATGGATCAGCAACTCATGGCTGCCAGTTACATTGTCAGGAATTAATGCCAGTAGCATATTCAACATGTATCAGCCGAGAGGGGCGTATTCATAGTGTCCACAATAGCCTCTCTTGGACAATAACTGTGGCAAAAATTAGACCAGGAAAACTGCATGCTTTACAAAGGAAATTGGCATTTCCCACCTTAGTAGGGTCTGGTCTGATAGTTTGTAGGACTTTTTGCTTTCTTCATATTGATATACAGCACCCGTACACTGGCAAATGATGTCACCCTGCCATCAATCTGGGTTCTTTCCATGAGCTCATCTAGACAGCAAATGGAAACCAGAAGTATGCTATCACCATTATTCTGAAGAAATGTGGGCACCAAACCAAAGGGCAGCAGAGATCTGAAGCTACAGATCACCCACCCCTGACTCCTGTCCCCACTGACCCCTTTCTGATCCAGTTACACCCTTAATTCATTCCTGATCCTCAAAGAAATTTGAGGCCATAAACACAAGGGAAATAATTTGAATTTTAGTACCATCAACAGCCCAGCATATGTTTCTCATGATTGTGAAATTAAGTCTGTTGAAAGATCAGCCCATATTCAATTATACTGAAAGCTTTGGAGACCAAAACAATGAATAAAGAATGCAGGGAATCTAAATTTGGACTGACCTGCACCAATTATGCATCTCTTCACTTGGCATGAAGTGAGACTCATATTAAAAAGGTGTCACCAGTCAACTCAGCTTTAGGAATTAGGCCACCGTTTTTTAAAGGCCTCATTCTACCTTTCAAAAATTTTATTACCTGTAGCATGTATTAGTCCAGTGAATCTCATCTGACTCTATCCGATGGCAAAAAAAAATTAACATTTTTCCACGGTATTACACTTAGATTTTCTGTAAGAGGATCATGTTATGTTACAGACAGGAATGTAGCTCAGAGCAAAACTGCAATGCAGATCACATTAAAATAAAAGCTTCTTGTTACAAGTTAGCAACAGTGTTTTGCCATTGAATATCATGTATAAACATGGTGATCACATTCACTTTGCTAAATTTGTGAATCAACACAAGTCAGGTAAAGAGATTTGAATACTTGAAATAAAAATGCATTTAAAATACAAATTCAAATTGTCACCGATAACATTGCCAACATGAAATGGCACCAGTGAATTTGGATTTAAATAAACTATAGATGAAAAGCATCTCTTTGTCTTTGTATTAAATAATATTGAAAATATCTGGATAAATGCAGTATTATTTATAAAACTTGTTAGTTTGAAAAAAAAACTGCTTTTTCTAAGTAAAAATTGGTAAACTTCTCATTATTCTCCACACACTGTAGCTCCCTAAAGCCTGTCTACCATCTACAAAGCATAAGTCATGAGTGTGACAGAATATGCTCCACTTGTCTAGATAAGCACGATTCCAGCAACACTCAAAAGCTCGACACCATCCAGGACAAATTAGCTTGCTTGATCAGAACTCCATCCAGCACTGTAAAATTTCACTGTCGCCACCATCACCACAACAAAGAAGGGGCAGCTGTATGCAATATGGAAAAGCCCAACTGGAATTTATCACCACCACTTGGGGCAGTGGTTCTAGACACTCCCTAGTTTTTGGGTGGAAAAAAAGATGTTTCTTGTGTCCACTCTAATCTTTTTACCAATGACTTGATAACTGACCTCACAGTTAGGGGAAAATAGGTCTTTCCTGTTTAATATTGTAGCCCCTCAATTAAGTCACCTCTCAGCCTCCACTGTGCTAAGGAAAACAACTCCAGCCAATCAAATCTTTCTTCATTAGATACAACTTACAATCCTTTACAAACTTCTTGTAAATCTCTCCTGTACTCCCCCAGAGCAGATCAATTACGTCCTTCCTGTAATAAGAACATAAGAGATATAAGGAAGCGTGGGCTACTCAGCCCTTCAAGCTTATCCTGTCATTCAACAAGATCATGGCTGATCTGCCCGAGGCCTCAACTTTTCTTTTGAGCCAGCTGAAGCTCCCTGATATTTCAAAAATCTACTGCCTCTTTAATACTTTCAATGATCCATAATTCTCTGGAATAGGGAATTCTAGACATTCAATGCCCTCTAGGAGGAGAGATTCCTTTGCATCAACTACATAAGGAGGCACTTATTTAAAACTATGTCCCATGGTCTGATATTACTCCACTGATAGAAACATCTACTAAACATCTACCCTGGCAAGCTCCCTCCGAATTTTGTATGTTTTAATAAGGTCACCCCTCATTCTTCTAAACTCTGAAGGATAAAGGCCCAAACTAGTTCAGCCATTGCTTATAAGCCAACCCCTACATCCCAAGAACAGTCTTGTGAATCGCTTTTGAAAAGCCTCCAATGCCAGTATATCCTTTATTAAAAACAGAGACCAAAACTATACACTGTACTCCAGATACAACCTCACCTGTACAAGGTTTCACTGTTTTTAAACTCCAACTCCCAATCAAGAACAATATTCCATTTGTTGTCTTAATTATTTGCTGCACCTTCATGCTAATTTTTTGTGTTTCAATTACACCTGATTACACAGTTCTGCACCTTTTTCGAGTCTCTCTCTATTTAATAATAGGTCTAATGATTCAACCTACCAAAGCACATGACGTCACACTTTCCAACATTAGAGATCAGGTGCAGTTTGAAGTTCATTTTAAATGCATTGAGGGATTCCACCTTAACCACTTAGCTGGGCAATAAATTCCAGACACCCATCAACCTCTGGGTGGAAATGCTTTTCTCTCAGGTCCTCTCTAATCCTCTACCCATCACCTGGTAACTGATATCTCAACTAGAGGAAATGGGATTTTGTTTCTACCAAGTTTTTTTTGCTCACTCATTCATCTAACTATATTCCCTTGCAGATTCCTTATATCTTCATCACAACATGCCCTGTCAACTGTTTTTGTACCACTGAAAAATCTGCATACATTACACACTGTCCTCTTCTCCTCATTAAGATAGATAATAAATAATTAAGACTCTAAGACTGATCCTTGTGGCACTCCATGAGTTATATCTGTGCTGCCTGAAAAATATCCAGTAATCCTGACACTTTGTCTTCTATATGTTTACTAATCCGCAATCCATGCTAATACATTGCCCCCAATACCACTAGCTCCTATTTTGTACAATAACTTTTTACATGGCACCTTATTAAAGACCTTCTGAAAATCTAAATATGCTACATCTGCTGGTTCCCCTTTATCGACTCTTCTCCAATTTAGAACTTCTACTCCTGTTCTACTCTTTTCTTTTACCATAATAATGCCAAATCTAACAAGGTTATGGTAACTATCTCTAAAGTGGTCCCTTTAGTGATATTTCACCACTTGCCCAGATTTATTTTCCAAGACTAAATCTGAATTGCACAGTCATTCAATGGGGTTTATTACACACTAGCTGAAAATAGTACTACTGAATACAATTTAAGAATTCTGTACCCTTTGTTCCATTCACACTGTTCATTACCTAACTGATCCAAGAGTAGTTGAAATCTCAAACTATTAGTGCCCTATTGTGTTTGCACTCAAATTTGGGTCAACCTACTTGCTCCTTTGACTCCCTCCCATTACCTGAAATCTATATACACATGTAGTACGGTGGTTACCTCCATTTTATTCTTGAGCGTAACAAATATAGCCTCATTTGTCTTTATTTGATAAGTTATTATACTCTCTTCCCTCACAGCTATGATTGATTCTTCAACTAATAATACTGCTTCAGCCTTTTTCTCCCTCCTCTACCCTGCCTAATAATCTATGAGTCACTCACGTGTTTTCTCTCTCCCATTCCTTGCTCCCGCATTTGCCCAGAAGTTCTCATTCTCCTGCCACTCTAGTTTAAATCCTCTCCAACAGCCTACTAAATGTCCTCGTGAGGTGCTTTCCATCTTCCCCAGAAGCTGCAAAAAATCTAAAGCCCTCCCTCCTACACTAGATTTCCAGCCATTTTGTCAATTCCCCTGAGCCTATTCTCACATAGGACTAGAGGTAATACTGAGATTAATGCTGTTGGAGGTCCTGCTTAATCTCCTTTCTAGGCCTCTGAAATCTGCTTTCAGAACCTCAACCCCTTCCTACACAAGTCAATGGACCAACGTGGACTGCAAGCTCTAACTATTCACCATCCTCCAGAAGAATGACCTGCAGCTGCACTGTGAGGTGTCTGACCACAGCACCAGGGATGCATCATATCATCCTGGACTCACATCTATGGCCATAAAAACATCTGTATGTTCTCCTAACTAGCACATCCCTATCATTACTGCTCTTTTCTTGTTCTCCCCCCTCATCTGTACAATATAGTCCCCTTTCGTGCATTAAATTGGCTCTGACAGTACACTGCTGAGGAACTAATATCCTAAACAGAAGTCAATGCGCAGGTGGGAACCCAGGTAACTTCAACCCAGGGCATTACCTGACTATTCCTCTTAGATTCCCTGTGGTCACCCATTCATTTTCTAGTTCCAAACTTCTAATCTGCAGTGACCACCTCTCTGAATAGACTATCGACATATCTCTCAATATCACAAATGTGCCACATTGACTGCATCCAGTGCTCAAGTACCAAAATCCACAGTTCAACTTTCTGCAGCTGGTGACACTTGCTGCATGTACTTGTCTCGGTCATTAGTAGCACTCACGACTTCTCACCTATTTCAGCATATCCATTGACTCCTCATCCCCCGTGGCAGCCATATATCTCTCCACAGATATACTGGGGAGAACTTACTAAACCTTTTTTGACAGCAACTTCCAAACTCATGACATCTATCACCCAAATGGACAAGGGGAGCAGATGTATGGTAACACAACCAACTGAAACTCCCCTCCAAACCACACACCATCCTTACTCAGAAATACCACTGTTTTCTCACTGTCACTGGATCATAATCTTGAAACCCCCTTCAAAACGGCACTGTAGTTGCATTTACAGCAGAGGGGCTGCAGTCAAAGTGGCAGCTCATCACCAACTTTTCAAAGTCAATTAGGAATGGGTAACAAGTTTTGGCCTTGTCAGTGATATCCATAATCCATGGAAGTATAAAAAGAATGAATTTAGTGCAAATGTTGGGATAACTAGAGGCAAAGTTCTATATTTACTCATCTTAATGTCTTGATAGCAAGTTACTTTGTAGTTTCCTCCCTTTTTCTCACAACATCGCAGTGACTCAAAAGGCTGCAATAGTTTACTATTTTGATATGTATCCTCTAGGTCAAACCAGCATTCTCTCTGCTGCAATTCTTTATCTCCATTGACTTTAATTCAATATTGGAAAATGCCTCATTAATTAAACCCAATAAAATTTAATCATTGCTTTCAGGTGGTAATAGAGAAATACAGTTAAAACGTGAACTCATTTCTTCCACACCATTATGACATTTTCAAACAGCATTTTTTGTTACAAATTACAAAATATTTGTTGCCTCCAACAAACTAAACTATCAATTACACTTTAATCATTTAACACATTTATCATGCTGTGCTGAGCTTTTAATGGCTGCAGAATCTCATTAATATTCTGCAGTTCACTTTCGGCAGTATATATATTGTGTTGTTGGATGTAGTCAATGACACTTTCTGGGAGTAGGTATTTCACACTGCATCCTCTACGTAAAGCACGTCTTATGTGAGTGGCACTTAAATCATTCAGCACCCATTCCCTCACCACATGGATATTGTGCCGATATTTAAAGAGAATATCTGATTCGTAAATAAACTTCTGTGGATCTACATCCCCACGGCTAATACAAACCAGACCAAATTTCTGAACTATTTCCTCAATGTGTTCATCCTTCCATAGATTGAGATTGTCAAAGGTTTTCAAAACATCCGCTCCACAAAGTAATTTTAGCTTTGGCACAACTGCAGAGAGATAAACACAGAATTCACACGTTAGGGAAAGCCAAATATCTCTGGTTAAAGTATGTTTACCTGGAAGACAAACTGTTTCAGACTGATAGGTAGAATGTAGTTCAACAGATTCTATTATAACATGACATGCAACAGTGTGCTGTAAAACAAACTGCAACAGTGCCTAACACAAGGGTCTGATATAGTCACTAAGCTGGGAACCTGGTTGATGGGCTGCATTCTGTATGAAAGACATGATTTTGTTCCCTAATAGTTCAGTCATTGAAGAGCTGGGCCGAAATTTTTGCACGGGTTATGCCAGATCCTGGTTGAACACAAACTGATGGGAGCTGGTTTGCTCTCCATTTTAAGGGTTTCCTATCGATAGTGACGGGGGAGCAAACAAATAACCTGTCCTTTGGTGGACAGGCATTTTGCAAATAAGTCTTTTGATAAATTTTTCAACATTTGCGCCATAATAATGGGTGCAAGTAATGCTTGATAATCTGCAATACCAGGCATTGCTATAAGCGACAGAGGGGGAGCTTTAATTTTTAAATGGCCATGAAACCTTTGGAGGACTATTGGCTGTATTCCTAATAATAGATGCCTTTTATTAATTCGTTTGTAAAAAATAACCAAACGGCACAAAGGTGACTTGCCACACTGAACTGCAGAGAGCTCTTCCTTCTATTCCAGCTGTTTAGACCCTCTCCTCTCTAGTTCACTTCTACAGAACTTATCCAACTTCACAAAAGGTAGCCAAGGTTTAGAGGTACATTTTGTGGGAGTTGATAATCCCATCTCACGGTAACAGAAAATACAAGCTAGTGTATAAGTGAGCTGTACAGGTCATTAGGTCCCAGGACTGATTCGCATTCAGGGCTGAGTTCGCTGATTTCAGGTGGAGATCCAGGAAGAACATTACAATTGTCACAATGACCCTGAGTGATCTATTTACTGTTTTTAGAAAGAGTATACACGGCGTTCGTATGAGATCA
Source organism: Rhincodon typus (assembly GCF_021869965.1). NCBI lineage: Eukaryota > Metazoa > Chordata > Chondrichthyes > Orectolobiformes > Rhincodontidae > Rhincodon > Rhincodon typus. Next base: position 53,483,020 of record NC_063344.1, read on the forward strand.
GAATTAGATTTTGTTGTGGTGGCATGTAGAGTTAAATAATGTACTGATTCTCATTTAAAACAAAGAACTATGGGTGATGGAAATTTGAAACAAAATCAGAAATTGCTGGAGAAACTCAGCAGGTCTGGCAGCACGTAGCAAGAAAGTAGAGTTAACGTTTTGAGTCGGGTGACCCTTCTTCAGAAGGATTATGAAGAAGGGTCACTGGACCCAAAACATTAACTCTGCTTTCTCTCTCTAGATGCTGCCAGACCTGCTGAGTTTCTCCAGCAATTTATGATTTCCTTGCTGATTCTCACGATCAGGGGTGCTACACACTATGCCTAATTGGGTGATATATTTTAGGTCACAGAAACTGACCCTTAAGTTTGAGGTAAGGGGAATGAAAGGTAAAGCACAACATTGTCCATAACGTTGCCTCATTATTCATATTCAACAGTTGGAAAATCTGGTTTGAGTGAAAGCCATCAGCTGTCACTATACAATAACGGAAAATATATGGAAGATTTGAACAGGAATGGACCATATAGCCTCCCAAGCCTGCGCCACTATTCAGTAATTTTATCACTGATCTGTGATGAAAGTCCATACATTCAGCTTTGCACATATGCCTCAATAACTTTGGTGTACAGAAATTTATCAATCAATCCCAAACTGTACTGTTTTGATTCAACATTGATTCAACAAAATGTATTGATTCAACATCAACTGCTGCTTGTAGGAGAGATGTAAACCCCTATCACCCTTTATCTTCAGAAATTAGAAATCTCAGGGGAGACCTTTTATTCTATAAGCAGGTTAAATATACTCAAGTCTTATCTAAAAGAACACTTTATCCCTTAAGTATCTAGCACATAAGTGAAGTCAAGCCCATCTCCCATGGGGTTACAGACTTACATTATTGCTATCAGGCACCAAGAGATTTTGAAGCTGGTGATGCAGGTAGGGGTGTATTGTGGTTGGTCAGTTGGAAGGGTGGAACAGATAGGTGAGTCAGAAGATGGACAGGTTGAGGGAGGAGAGATTGTGAAGCTGGTGAAGTCAATATTCAGGCCATTGGGCTGTAAGCTCTCAAAGCAAAATATGAGGTGTTGTTCCTCCAGTTTACGTTTGGCCTCACTCTGACAGTGGAGGAGGCCAAGGATGGACATGTCACCAGGGGAGTGGGAGGGGGTGTTAAAGTGGATGCAACCGGAAGGTCGAGTTGGTTGGTGTGTGCAGAGCGCAGATGCTCCGCAAACTAGTCCCCGAGTCTGCATTTGGTCTCCCTCATATATGGGAGGCCACATTGAGAAAAATGGATACAGTAGATGAGGTTAGGTCATCTCCCACTCCACTGCTGACATGCCCATCCTTGGCCTCCTCCACTATCAGAGTGAGGCCAAACATAACCTGGAACAACAACACCTCATACTTTGCTTTGGGAGCTTACAGCCCAATGGCCTGAACATTGACTTTACCAGCTTCAAAATCTCTCCTCCCCCCAAACTGTCCATCTTCTGAATCACCTATCCGCTCCACCCGTTGCACTGACTGACCACAATAACCCCATACCTGCATTCACCTACCCTCCCTCCTACCCCACCACCCCACCTCTATGTATTTCTGAGCTTCCCTACCTCCTCCCCAGTCCTGAAAAAGTTTCGGCCCAAAATGTTGACTTCCCTGCTCCTTCGATGCTGTCTGACCTGCTGTGCTTTTCCAGCTCCACATTTATTGACTCAAAACTAATCAACAGTTAACAAATACAATCAATTTTAAGCTATTTGTTATTTTTATGAAGACATGGGAACATACTGCTGAGTTGGTTAGCTCAGTTGGATAGTGGTTAATGTGTTCCAGAATTAGATCAACAGCACTGGGTCAAATCCATGTTTTGGCTAAACCTGTCTCCTGCCAGACCCCTGACAAACCTGCCCTCGCCATGAGAACTGGGAGCATCATAATTAAATACTTATCATTTAACTTAGAAAATTGGGAGCTTTAAAAAATCTTACTGACTGTTCTGCATTCCACATCATAAATTTGAACAATACTTCACCAGTACAGAAACCATGAAATTTCTTTCTTTTCAAAACATAATTGCTTAACAAAAGAAATAGTGCTGCTGACCAAAGTATTTTCTGAAAATAGTTTCCATATTTCTTCCTCTCCCTCAGAGAAGCACAGTTAATCCCCTTAACTCATTAAAGGCAAGCATTTATCAAAGAAAATTAATAATATTCTCAATGCCTAAGTGCCAATTTATAGAACAAACCTATTCTGAAAAAGGATCTACATAATAATTTTAATGCATACCCTTTAGGTTTACAGCACAAATAAAACACAGAAGGCTGAACAAAGACATTTTACTCTGCCTTAGCCAAGAGGAGATTGAAAAGACTGTATAGTATTATTGAAGAGATTTAACTTAGGAATGACTTGCGCAGAAAAATTCTCTGAAAAAGAGTTTCCATATTGATTCCTAAGAGAAATTGACACTGCATGCTCTCTTACAAAATGGATGCCTTTTTTTAAACATTCTCCTTTTCCCTTAGGTCACAATCAAATTTGATAAATTATGCAGGTAAAAAAAGTTGAGTTATTACTCCATGCACCACCAGTGATCTCTCGAGAATGCATTCCAAAATGAAAGCTATGACAATAATTGTGTTCACAACGTATGTCTCAGAGTCCTTTACAAATTGTATTAAAGTGCATTTCCACTCTGTAACAAGCAACAGACATTCTGCATATATAAAAATTTAGATATTCTATACGAATAATACTCTTGTAAGATAACAAATGCTCTTTTGTAAAGATTGTCCTTTTATTTTTGCACTGTTTTAAAATTGTGGGTGGAAATTAGAAAGAACTGTCTTAGAACCAGTGTTTTAAAGGATTGCTGCACATTCTGAAAAGCAAGCAGGCTAACACTTACAGCAAGCACTGTGTAAACAGCTGTTTGAACAAGCAGTATTTGAAGTTTGGCTTGTAGATGAACTAGAGCCAAGGATCTTGGTGTACAGATACTAACTGGGTGACAAGAAGTTGATTGATCTATGGACTAGTGACCAGTTATCGAAGACAACTGCCTTTTGTCTGCCAACAACCATGAGGGTGATTCTCAGGTAACTGAACAGCTTGGATCTGGGAACAAGATAGATAGAGAAGTGGTTTGATCTCCACAGCTCAGGAGCTGTCTCTCTGTACACTACAGTCAAACCCACTTTAAATCTGAAGAAAACCAGTTTATCTTTCCTTCAGCAGTTATTATAAGCTGTGATACTTGGTTGACTTTTCTGCTGGTCAGAATGTTGCTTTCTCAGTTGTCTTTATTGGAGAAGAGGTTGAGGGTTGCAAAGTGAGGACATCTTGAGAAGAATCCCTACTCCCACCAACTGATTCTCCATCTTCCCTTTCAGAGTCCCATGCACTTCTCCGCTATTCTATTCTATTCTCCTATTATCAATATCCTGGCGATTACCATTGGCCAGATACTCAACTGAACCAACCCTAGAAATACTGCAGGAGCAGTTTAGAGTTTGGGACTTTGGTGATGAATAAATCACCTTGAAATACCCCAAAGCCTGTCCCGCAATTTACAAAGTAAAGTCAGGAGTGTGACGGAATACTCTCAGTTTGCCTGAATGAGTGCAGCTCCAACATCACTCAAGAGGCCTGAAACAATCCAGGGTAAAGTGCCAGTTGACTGGCACACCATTGACAACTAACACACAGTGGCAGTGTGTGCCACCTACAAGATGTACTGCAGCAACAAACAAAAGCTCCCCCATCAGCACCTTCCAAGCTTGGAACACTGCCACCTAGAAAGACAAGAGCAGCATGTTATGGAATAGGATCACCTGCAATTCCCCTCCTTGGCACACACCATTCTGACTTACAACAACATGACCATCCCTTCTGGAACTACCTTTCTAACAGCACTGAGGATGGATCCATCATGCATGGAGTTTAATGTAACTGCTTACTAAGGGCTTCACAAAGGCAATTAGGCACGGGTAATAAATGCTGGCCTAGCAAGCAACACCCACATCATGTGAAAGAATTATGAAACACTGGTTTCGCTAAGCAAAGCAAAAGTAAAGTATGCAACTGAAAAATGGTCACACCATAACACCAGGGTCCAAATTAGTAAGATTCTTCCCCGCTTTGAGTAATTAAAAATTTAGTTTAGGCTCATAAGAGTGTTAAAGAAAGAAGTACTTCAAAATCATGCATTTATATAGCACTTTGTTCAGCCTCCAGTTGTTCAAAAGCACTTTGCAGACAATAAACTACTTCCGAAGTGTGATCATTGTTAGACTAAAGATAATGTAATCGACAATTTGTACACAATAAATTCCCCAAAAGTGCTAATGTCCAGATAATGTGTTTTAGGTGATGTTAGCTTAAGGATAAATATTTGCCAGAACACTCTCACTCTTCCTCAGAAAACGCACGAGGACCTTTTACACTAGTGGTCAGATTAGGCCTTGGTTTCCCACCTCAACTGCATCTCCGAAATTGCAGCACACCCGCAGTACTGCAATGTCAACCTAAATTTTCTGCTTAACTTTCTAGAGACTTTAACTCACAAGTTTCTGATTCAGAGGCAAGACCATAACAACTGGTATTGTGAATAGAGAACGTTCCATTAGTTGGAATCCTAGCAAGCACAGAAGGATCAAAAACAAAGTTGCTGGAAAAGCCCAGCAGGTCTGGCAGCATCTGTGAAGGGCAAAGACAGAGTTAATGTTTCCGGTCCAGTGACCCTCCTTCAAAACTTAGAAGGATGATGATTTGTGGTTGCTGCAGGTCAATCATCACAGTCCAAGGACATCACCACAGGAGTCTCTCAGTGCTGTGTCTGATGCCCTACTATCTTCAGATGCTTCATCAATAATTCTCCCACCATCAGATAATGAAGTAGGTGTTCCCTCAACCAGAAAAATCTGGATAATAATCGGGAGGTAAACAGTGGCAAGGAACAATTATACACATAATTACCATCTTCAACAAGAGAATTTAATCATCTGCCCTTGACTGGTGTTGGAGCTGCACTCATTCAGGCAAACTGACAGTATTCCAATACACTCCTGACTTTACTTTGAAGTCTGAGTGACAGGCTTTGGGGTATTCGCAGGTAAATTGTTCATCACTGAATAGCCAAACTCTGATCTGTTCCTGCAATACTTTAGGGTTGGTCCAGTTGAGTATCTGGCTAATGGTAATCAGCAGGATGGTGATAATAGGGTGTTCAATGATGGTAATGCTGTTGAGTGACACTGAGCTCCACACAACCATCATCATAAGCATCATCAGATCCAGCACATCAACAACTGATCAGAAACTGAACTGGTCCAGCCACATAATTACTGTGGCAAAAACAGTAGGTCAAACTGGGAATTCTGCGGTCATTAATTTGCCTCCTGACTCCCCAAAGCTTGTTCATCACCTACAATTGAGATTGAGTGCTGCCCAGTTGTCTTAAACTATTTGCAGGTTTAAAAAAAAACTTAAGAAGCTCAACAGTACCTACGTCAAAGCAGTTCATTTGATTGGCAGTCCAACCACAATCATACAACTGACTTCCTCCATCTTCAATGTACCTCAGCTAGTCCCTAAAATCTACCTGATACAATGCAACATCTTGTCAAGGCTTTTTGTACAGTGCTTTCCACACGCACAATGGCTCGTGCCTAGAAGATCAAAGGAAGCAGGTCCATGAAGGTGCAAGTCACATCTCATTCTTACTTGAAACCGTACTGCTTTTCCTTCATTGTCACTGGGCCTAATTCTGATTTCCCTACTTAACAGCAGCAGTCTCCGAACACCTTCACTATGTGAGTTGCAGCTGTACAAAGAGGCAATTCACCACTGTTATGATCACAGCTAGAATAGAATAGAATCCCTACAGTGTGGAAACAGGGCCTTCGGCCCAACAAGTCCACACCGAACCTCAGAGCACCCCACCCAGACCCATCCCCCTATAACCCACCTAATCTACAGCTCCCTGAACACTATGGGCAATTTAGCATGGCCAATCCACCTAACCTGCACACCTTTGGACTGTGGGAGGAAACCAGGGCACCCGGAGGAAACCCACGCAGACACGGGGAGAATGTGCAAACTCCACACAGACAGTCGCCCGAGGCTGGAAATGAACCCGGGTCCCTGGCTCTGTGAGGCACCAGTGCTAACCACTGAACCACCGTGCCGCCCTAATGGTACTATTGCACAAATCAGATTCCAGAATAAAAACTTGCTCGATAGATTTTTGTTGATATTTTAATTAACATAGTGGTCATTCCTGAAACATAACCATTCAAGGCTACAGGGATTCTTTAGTAACAGAACAGAAATTTATTGCAGAAGAAACAAACTAAATATAGAACATAATTGGAAAGATCTTGAAACACATTGTAAAACAAAGTCTCATCTCATTTCCCAGCATTGTGTTTTACAGACTCAAGTCGGAAGAAATTACCCCATTAAATCAAATCTTCAAATTTCTCTGAACAAATTCTCAACAGCTTTTTTCCCCTCTGAGCAACGAAACCTCCTTACAGGAATACACATGAAACAAAGTTCAGATTTCCTCAGCCTTTAATAAACTGCAGATTTCTAACCAAATATTTCTTGTTTGCAAGTTTCAAAAATTTAACTTTAACATAGAGATAACGGGGTTTTTCCTGAATTGTCCTAAGTTCCTTTCTGGGAGAGAAATTATATTTGCTCCCAACCCCAGTCTGGTCTCCTCCAAACTTCACGCAAAGAACATCCAGAGACTGGAAACTAAGTTAAAATCAATCTTTGATTATTCTGAAACAAAAACAAGATAATGGTCTGCAATGCTTACATTTCCAGTTACAGCCTACCAAAGTAAAAACAATTTTTTTGTTATCACTCCAGGCCCTGTTCTCCAACACATTCTAGATTATGTAACTGTTCCAGAAGAACTATCTAAGCTAGTAATTTTTAAAAATAAACCTTCCCCAAAAGTAACACATGCATGCCACTATTTTAAAGTCCAACCACTTAAATAGATATTTATACAGATGAATCACGCCTCTCATCGCACCGCCACCTTCTCAAGGGGTAATTAGGGATGGACAACAAATTCTGAGGTTGCTGGAAGTGCCTACATCCTAGGAATAAATTAAAAACAGAAATTCTAATTGCTTTTCTCATCCCATATTCAGCAGATTAGAAAAATGCAAATCATGTGACTTTACCAGTCAACAGCTCTCCTTGAAAGTCTTGAGAACGTGAAGGTCAGCCTGTTATTGAGGAAATCCATGCATGTCTGCTCCAGTGGTTCCTAACGCTCCCAACTCAGTGAAAGTGTTTTCTCATGACCATTTTGAAGAAGGATAATCACAAACTCAAAAGTGAATTCATTAAAGAACACAGATACATTTAGTATCCTATCAGTGTTCATAAAAAATATATAAAAGTAATATAATGAATAGATTGTGTGGTTATTGCCACTTATGCTTCATTAAGCACTTTAACCTGCACATAGTAAAAAAAAAGCTAATGTTCAAAAAAGTCATCTTCTCCAGATTAAATTTCCATGATTTAGATTGTGAGTTTACATCGTGTAACACATCATTCTAATTTCTCTAAGCACATTTGATTTATTGCCGTACAAGATGTTTTGGAAAGTTGATGGAGAAATTGATTTACTGGTTCACATACTATAGTAAATCTTATTACTTTGAAATGTTATTAACACAGTGAAATTCTATTCTTACAATTTTTTCTGACATACTTTGCATTACAACAAATGGTTTTCCTCATCTGATTTAAAAAGATTGCACATCATCCACCAAACTTCTTACAAAAAAATCTTATGGCTGTGACATTTGAACAGTTAATAATGAAGGAAATATTCCTTATTAAACCTTACTAAAGAATTTGGAAGTCTGCATTCTAAACAAGGAGATTCTTAAGTCCCTTTTAATCCAGTTGGACAGAATTTCAACCGAGTGTTTTCAGTGACATTCACAGTAACATACCATAAGCAGCAGTTTATGTTTACGTAAATCCGAGAAAACATGACTCCAAAAGGTCACAAAAAGCACAGTTACAAAAATTGTGCCCAAGTCTGTTTATGCTTTGGCCAACGTCAAGAGATTCCAGATGAAATGGGCAATATTGTCCAATGAGAAAGAAACAACTTTTTGCAAAGTACTGCATCTAGCATTGTCACTGACCGGAAGATCTAGGCCATTAATTGATAATTATTTCCATCATTTTTGTTCTAAATTAGTTTTGAATACTCTACATTATGTTCTTAGTAATAGAGGAAAAGTTATGGGGCTGTCGTTATTTAAACAACAGTCAATAATTACCAACCCACAAATGCAAAATGTAACCAAGTCCAGTAAAAAACTAAAGATATTTGGGAACCAGAAAACTAATGCAAGGAATAAAGGGCTAAAAAAACACAGAACAGAAACTGACAGTAAAGAAATAGCCTTTCCGTGAAAATGGCTGTGACCTCGTTACAAATGTGATAGAAAGCAACATGAGAAATATTTTACTGCACCAGAAGCCAAGGTAATCACGTTCTAAAGTAAGGGAAACAATGGAATTTCTGGGTAATATTATAATACAAAGGACCTTGACACATATTTGAAGAACCCAATGCAGCTTGTAACAAAAACAGAAATTTCTGGAGAAACTCAGCAGGTCTGGCAGCATCTTTGGGAAGAAAGCAGATTTAATCTTTCAAGTTTGGTGACTCTTCATCTGACCAGCTGAGTTTCTCCAGCAACTTATGTTTTTGCTTCAGATTTCTAGCATCCGCAGATCTTTGTTTTATTCTGACATGGTCCATGACCAGACGGTGAAGGAGAAAGAAAATAAATGGGTAAGACTTAGTTAAATTAGGCCTTACGCTGTGGAACCAACAACCTGACTTTATAGGGTCTTTAAGGTCATAAAACATTCCAAGACGGTTCACAGGGACATTGTCAAAAAAAAAGTTGAAATTCAATTACATAAGGTGGTAAAGGCAATTTAGTCAAATAGGTAGATTTAAAGGAACATCTTTTAGAAGAGAGTGATGATTAGGGAATACATTCTAGCGATCAGGGTGGCTTTTTAGTGGCACTCCGACCAATGCTAGAGCGATTAAAATTAGCAAGACACCAGTAATAGTGGAATTCAGATATCTTTCGGGGTTAAAGAGTTGGAGATGGTTAGAGATAAGGGCAGGAGAAAGCATGAAAAGACTTGAAGCTGGAGAATTTTAATATTGAGGGGCTGCTTATAATGAGGAGTGGACAATGAATGTGAATTTGTGCAAGTTAGAGCAGACCAGTTTTTTTGGATGACTTCAAGTTTACATAAAGAGAAATGCCTTCTGCTGGCTAGTGATGGAATGCCACTAATACAGGTCACATTGCCTTAAATCCTGATTGCAACTGTTGCAATAGGGATATGCTTTGCAAGAAAAGTGGAACAAAATGGGAGAAAATTATAGTGGTAATGAATGAATTCCAAACTAAACTAACATTTAGGAGACAGAAAAATCAAAATGTGCGAATTATCTCAATAAACCTGATCTACATGGACTTCAGTAAGGTGTTCAACAAGGTTCCTCATGATAGACCAGTTAGCCAGGTTAGATCACATGGAATAGAGGGAGAACTAGCTATTTGGAAACAGAACTGGCTCGAAGGTAGAAGACAGAGGGTGGTGGTGGAGGAATGCTTTTCAGCAGTGTGACACAAGGATCAATGCTGGGTCCACTGTTTTTCGTCATTTCTATAAATGACTTGGACGTGAACATAGGAGGTAGAGTTAGTAAGTTTGCAGATGACACCAAAATTGGAGGAGTAGTGGACAGTGAAGGAGGTTACCTCAGAGTAAAACCAGACCTTGATCAGATGTGCAAGTGGGTCGAGGAGTGGCAGATGGAGTTTAATTTAGATAAATGTGAGGTGCTGCATTTTGGAAAGGCAAATCAGGGCAGGAGTTATACACAATGGTAAGGTCCTAGGGAGCACTGCTGAACAAAGAGACCTGGGAGTGCAGGTTCATAGCTCCTTGAAAGTGGAACTGCAGGTAGATAGGATAGTGAAGGCGGCATTTGGTATGCTTGCCTTTATTGGTCTGTGCATTGGGTAAAGGAGTTGGGAGGTCATGTTGCATCCGTACAGGACATTGGTTAGGCCACTTTTGGAATACTGTGTGCAGTTCTGGTTTCCCTTCTATAGGAAGGACATTGAAAGGTTTCCAAGAAGATTTACAACAATGTTGCCAGAGTTGGAGGGTTTGAGCCATAGCGAGAGGCTGAATAGGTTGGGGCTATTTTCCCTGGAGCGGAGGCTGAGGGGTGAAATAATAGAGGTTTATAAAATCATGAGGGGCATAGATAGGATGAATAGGCAAGATCTTTTTCCTGGGGTGGGGGAGTCAAAACTAGAGAGCATAGGTTTAAGGTGAGAGAGGAAAGATTTAAAAGGGACCTGAGGGGCAAGTTTTTCACACAGAGGGTGGTGTGATATTGAATAAGCTGCCGGAGGAAGTGGAGGAGGCTGGTACAATTACAACATTTAAAAGACATTTGGATGGGTTATATGAAAGAAAAAGGTTTAGAGGGATATGGGCCAAATGCTGGCAAATGGGACTAGATTAATTCAGAATATCTAGTCAGCATGGACGAGTTGGACTGAAGGGTCTGTTTCCATGCTGTACAGCTCTATGACTCTAAACAGGATCCGATCAAAGCACTCGGTCCCAATCCAACAAGTTTTATCTCATTTCCTTCAAGCATTCTTGATCTAAACTTAACACTCATGGATGAAACCATGATCCAATTTTCCGGTTTCTAATGGTCAATATAGTATATAGGACTAAATTACTGCAAAAGTCAGACCAGCACTGTTCACTTGAGTCAAATCATTGTTTGTGCACTGTATTCCAGAGTTTGCAGCAGGAAGTTGACAGTGGAACTGTCAACATTCATCAATATTAAGCAGTTAAGCAAAGAGCAACCTCTGATGATTGCATGAAGAAATGCAGAAATTAGGAAGTTTCCCAGCTCCTCCACAAATTTCATTAAGTTCATACCTCACCAAGAGATTTGACATCTAGTCTATTCAAACAGTGTCATTTAAAATTGACTTTTATGTTGTATTTATTAACTGTCTCTTTTTCATGGAAAATTATATTTAAAAAAGGCAGAGTCTCAGTTTTTCAGATTTTAATTATTGTTCGAGATCTAAATTCTTTTTTTTGTTCGTCTCCCTCTTAACCCCATTCTTCTTTACTTCTTTTCATGTTGTTTACTGCAAATGATTTTACATTGAATTCAGTATTCCAATCTGCACTTTTTTGCTCATATAATGCATATCTTGGAAAGGATTATTTAATCTGACTGTTTGGAAAGCTACAACATCGTCTGCTCTGTTCACGCAGGTTCATATCTCTTAAAGGAGAGAGGTACACAGTTTTTTCTGTGCAACAACTGTAACAATTTGGTGGCTTGTAATGAGAGTCAAACGCCATCATTTCCCACAGATATCTGAATAAAAAAATTCTGTTGGGATTAAAACTGTGAATAAAGACTCTGCAAAACTGAATCAATTGCCTAGATTTACCTCCAGTTTATACATATCCCCAGCCAAATGCACTTCTTATCAGATTAGTCATGTGTGTATTAGCATGTAATAGGAGGGAAGGAAAGAACAGCTGGATAATTGTCACATGAACTTCATTTGTTCCATTTACATCTTTTCTCTCCTTAATCATTCCAGATGTCTAAAACCATCTTTGACACAAACAAATCACCGCAACAAATAAAATTGCTTCACAGCAATCAGCACAATAGTGCTCCTACCTCACTGTAGTAACACAATGAACATATAGTCCTCAAAGGTACTGGAGAGGGTCATACCCTATGAACTAAATCATTTCTCTCAACCTTTAGCTCAAAATAATTTGGTGGCACAGACTATTGGAAGTTATGAATTGATAATGGCACTGAGGTGGCAACAATGCATCTGGGATTTAATGAACAGTTAATCTTCCCAACCAATCAGGCACAGAGGAATGATGGTAAAGGAGATAGGGCAAAATAGAATTAGATTATATTCAAAGAGATAAATAAAGGGAAGGGAAGAAAGTCTGGTTTAAAAGTAGTTACAGCAGCATAACAGTTACGTCACTGAACTATTAGTTTGCAGATATGGGTTCTGCAGTGCCTGCACCTTCACTGCTACAGGTGCCATTTTGCATCCAGAATTGTGTTTGGGCTATGTGTACACACTTCGATCTTGCTCTTTGCCAGGTCCATTCTTGGGTACGTCAGTAGCAATGGCACGAGGATTGTGTGCCAATTATGCAGTGTAAACAGGTGGTAATGTCAATGGATAATATTAACTTCATCCAGTAGTATCAATGTCAACATCAATGCTCCAGTCTCCGCCCTCTCTACCTTGCAGAGCTGAAGTAGGCAACAGCACAAAGGTTATTTTCGAGGCTGTACTATTTAAAAGGATCAGCATGTTCGTTGCTCAACAACTTTCTCTGGCTATTAGTGAATTATAATGGGTTTGGAAGTTTGCACTGTAATTTAAAATTAAAGTCTACAGTGAGGGTCTGCCATGTGGCGATCCTTGATTCTCACATTAAGGATTTCGCTCACAGCCTTGCATTCCTTAATGTCCTCGTGGTTGTTCTGCAGCATCAAAATTAGCTTGAGAAGAGGAGTAGGGCCCACAGCAGAAGCTGTAACCACTTCCATCCCCGCTCAGTGTCTCCAGGGACCATTCCTCCTACTGCATCCTCAACAATTAATAGGCCATTTTGCCAATCATGCACTGCCTGGTCAAAAAGAAGACTGTTTAAGTTGCCTTCTTCTCCTCCTTCAGCTGCTCTCTACAGCTCTGGTGGCAAGGATTGTGCTCTCATGAGATGACAATGCAGACTTCAATGAGCAACCTATATAGCATAAGAGATGTGGACTTAAAACAAAAGGAAATTATTGTGCTCTTCAACAGATAGCCAAATATCACATGATCTGCATTCAAATGCTTCAAAGACCTCATTCATCCATATCTCTGAAACTTCTTCCAGCTCTATAACCTGATAATGGTGTGTGTCAAAAATTCTATGGTACTATTGCAAAGAAGAGCAGTGAAGTTAGTTCCAATGTCGCTTTAACATTAATCCCTCAAGCAACATTACAAGAACAGATTGTCTGGCCATCATCATTTTGCTGTTTATGGGGTTTTGCCATATAAAAAAAAATGCCCACTGCATTTCGTCGACTACAATTTAAAAGTATCTCATGAGCTGAAAGGTGCTTTGAGATGTCCTGTAATGCTGGCCTCAATGGCATCCATACTTCCTTCGACAAAGTTTTTTTTTTCCCCAGGGTAGGGGAGTCCAAAACTAGAGGGCATAGCTTTAAGGTGAGAGGGGAAAGATTTAAAAGAGACCCGAGGGGCAACTTTTTCACACAGTGTGTGATACGCATATGGAACGAGCTGCCCTAAGTAGTGGTGGAAGCCAGTGCCATTACAATATTTAAGAGACATTTGGACAGGTACATGGATAGGAAAGGCTCAGATGGATATGGGCCAAACTCAGGTAAATGGGACTGGTTCAGTTTAGGAAATCTGGTCGGCATGGATCAGTTGGGCCGAAGGGCCTGTTTCGACGCTCTGTGACTCTATAACTCACAATGGCATTCAGCTGTCCAGGCAATAAGCTTTAAAATTCCCCATATATTACTCTCTGCTTCTCTCCTCTTTTAAGATGCTCCTCAAAATGTAACTCTTTGATCTTTCCTCATTTCTCCAGCTTTAGATTCATATCAAATCATGTCTGATCTTGCTGTGAAGCACCTTGGGCATTTTACCAGTTTAAAAGGTGCTGTATAAATGCAGGATGCTGTTGATAATCTTCGAGAATTGTGGCCTGCAATTTGCTCCATCCTCACAAGCCCTGCAACTTTGCACATCTGTTTCTGAACAACGCTTCACTTTCTCCCTGTGATTCATCAACCTGCTTTATTTATTGCAGCTTAGTCATTGCCTTTATTATGGTCAGTGACTTTTAAGGAACTGTTACATACACCATTCACAACTGCAAAAACAAATTCTACCTTCAACTATAGCTTCATACTAAAGTATTAATCTTGCCTCATAATCATAATGTGATAAACTCCTGAAAGGCTTCGATCACCTTTGCAGGGAAGAGTAAAGCCTTTCCCTGAGTGAGTGTGTTTGTCGGTCAATGACAAAAACAACAAGCTCCTTTAGAATTGTCAGGACGATCAGCTGAAACCTAAGGGACACATGGGTGACTGATTGGTGAGTGTGCACTCTGTGTGAAGATCCAAGCATGATATATTTAGATTTTGAGGACACCAGAACAGTGGAGAGATTAGTTGGTCTTGAATTATTTATTAACCATCATTACTTATTGAAAACTTTCTTTTTATTTCTCAGTCAATAGCTACTCTGTAAATAGGCTACATATGTCTCTGGGCTTGGTTTTGAAGACAGGATTAGGGCTGCTAGTTACTTAAACACACAAAATAATCCAAGGCACTTGGGAAATAGGCAATACTTTTAGCTCCTGTGCTGACCATATGAAGAGAGCAAAGAGAAACAGAATTAATTACTGATTAAGAACTTTCTTATTGTAACTGACAATAGGACCACAATAATAGATATTATTTTATTAAGAAGGCTGCACATGTATAGGAAGATCCCAGAGTACAATGGGGAATTTTAAAAGTGGGCCAGTAAATTGAACAGGCAGTAAAACCACAACAGAGTTTAAATAATTAAACAAGAGTTAGTAGAGCGGCATATAGCTGTTTGCTGCAGCTTGTCATTATTGTCAGTGCTGCAAAAAGTGGGACTGCTGCAGGAACTTTTAGTACATATAAAAGCCGAGGGAAATACAAATTCTGGTGCTTTTAAACGTAAATGAGCAATGTCACTCAGAGATCAAAGGAATGCATATTGTGGAAAATGGAATTCTCAGTAGTACAGAAACATTTACTCTTCTGAGACTAGTTAAGGTAGTACAGTACTCAGTTGGTAGCCTGCTTCCATTCTATTTTACATCTGACTTGTGGACATTCGAAAAGGCTGACTGTTAATCACAGGATAAGGCTTCTGTTGACATTCTTCCCATTGATTAGACTGAGGTTTCACCTCCCAAAGAAGTCTAAAACCTGCCAATGTTTTCTTTCTCAGAGATCCTGTCAGTGTTCTATTAAAAGTTACACTGACATACTTACTCAGACGATGTACAGAAATCAGCATTCTATCCCAGGGAGAACAAAAACTGAAAGTCTCCAAATTCATTTTTCATTTGGAAGTTTAGAAAATAATTAGAAATAAAATGCCAATTTTTCAGAAGGCCACACACTAATAAAGAATAAACAAAGAAATGTGCATTTATACAGTGCACATCATGACCCTTGGATGTCCAAATTGCTTCACGGCCAATGAAATACTTCCGAAGACCTGCCGCTGTTGTAACATAGGGAATCACATCTCTTGCACAGCAAAGTTTCACAAATAGCAATAAAATAAATGGCCAGGTCACCTTTTTTTTGGTGATGCTGTTTGAAGGACAAATATTTGGCTGTGACTCAGGACAACACCCTGCACTTCTCTGAATAGTGACACATGATTGGTTATGTCCACCTGAGAGGGCAGACTTAATTTAGTAGGCCAGATTTTGCTGCCGAGACAATGAGGTTAATGATGCTTGACCTTAACAATGTGGAAATAGTCCAGCAACTTGTGATGGAGAACAGCTATTCAGGAATTATTAAATTCCTGTCACAAGTTGCTGGATGACTCACACTGCTCCACCATTATTTTCATCATAATGGCAGCTCACCCTCAACCCTCCATGGGTTTTGTGGAATTCTTCCACTTATGCAATAATTAGCAGTGAGCACTGCTACTTAATGCAGTGTTGGTAGATGTTCAAGAGAAGATGTGCACTTCTGCAATACCAAATCAACATCTCTCGTCTAAAAAAAGGAATTTAAAGCGCACAACTTTGTTCCCCAGTTAAGTAATATTTACACACATTGTTCCCCACAATTCATACAACTAAACATTAATATTTTTCCTGTTTTGCTTTGTCTCTTTTCCTCTTAAGCCAATCTTTCTCCTTTCTATTTCAATTTATGCTCCCAATTTGACTCTAATTCACACAACTCCCTTCTCTACTCGATCCTTAAAATTTCAAGGTAAGGGAGATAGCCTATTAATCCAATCATTCACAAAGGTCCCAGATACCATGTTGCTATTATTAGCTTGGACCTCCAACAACTTGTGCAACAAAACATTTTCAGATGAAGGGCAAAAGAAAAATTCCAACTGACAATGCACACTAGCAAAATCTGGGTCAATCTACTCCAAAGCTGAATATTGATGTCCAATTTGAAAAGATTACAGTAGAGGACTAGTGTGCTGAGAATTTGTTAACACCATTCCCTAACGGTTTCTTCAAAAATGCTGTGATACTTGCTGCCACTTGGAATGGATTAGTACTTCTATCAAACCTTGAAAATGTTTCCATATTTAAATTAACAAGTTGATAGCCAAATAAGAAGAGGGGAATGGCAGAGCTTCTCATGCTTTGGACATCCTAGGTTCTGAAAAATACTAAATGTCAATTGGGAGGACAGCCACAAATTAGTTAGAAAGGAAAAGGCTCCTTTGATCAAAAGAAGAAGAAACATAAATGCTTCCCAAATGGCTTAAGAGTTTACCCAGTCAGTATGAGGCAATCAGACTATGAAGGTCTCCCAGGTTTGATCCCTGTTCTGTCCTCAGTCACAGATAATACTTTGGGAACAATGAACGGCATTTTTAAAAATTCATTCATGGGAATCAGGCATCAATGGCTAGGCCAATGTTTATTACCAATCCCTAGTTGCCCTTGAGAAGGTGGTGGTGAGCTGCCTTCTTGAACTGCTGCAGTCCCTGTGGGATCTATCATTAGATATTGAGAGAGTAGGGAGCAAAGTTGACTATAGGAGTTTCACTTCTTATCTCTGTCCAACTGTCTCAGCTTTGGCTCTGATACCCCCATGGTGGAACAGTCCAGTGGCAGTCAATGTCAACATGCACATGTAAATCTAACCACTCAGGTGAAGTATCTAGGGGATACAGCTAGGGGTCTGCAGCTCCGCGGTATGTGAAGGACCAGCATTTTTATGTCGAGGAGCAGGTGTCGGGAGAAGATATACAAAGAAAAAGAAAAATGAGCATGTGGAATTCCAAAAGTTTGGAGAGAAATAAACACTGGAAATTAAAAAAAAAACAGACCTGACTGAGCATTGGACAAATCTGCCTGTTTTAGAGCTTGTGAGCTTTCTGCAGACGTTCCATTCTTCGTGTGATATTGGTGAAACAACACATTGTAATGGTGCCTGCAAAAAAAGGAATACAGTAAGACCTGTGTTTTTGATAATCCAATCCAAGGCGTGCAAGGAGATTATTGCATTTAATACCAAAGTCTGAACAAAGAGTACAAGACATCGCTTCAGGTTTTAATTAATTAGCCAACTTCAGCACCTAGCTGCTGGTCAAATGAGAGGTTTTACAAAAGCTGTAACCCATTTTCTCTTGTATTTCTCACTGGCAAATTGTTTCCCTGACCTCTGTCAGAGTAAGCTCTGCAGATCAAGCAGACATGCTTAAAGAGAAATACTCATTTCAGATGTACCACAATGGAATAATATCCACTAATTTTATTCTCATTTACGGTAAAAAGAACTGGTATATGGATTACGTAGAGATTAAATTGCAATTGGATCCAGGGAAAATGCACAAATGACTTTATAGGAGAACAGTAACCCTAACAATATAGGAAGCTGTTAAAAATGCACTGGAGCTGATTTTTGACTAACAGTCCAACCATTCATGCAAGTCTGGTCTGAAAGGTCAAGTGTAAACAGCATTTAGTCCTTCAGAGGATAACCAGTTGGCATAATTATTAACAATACCAAGTCCTGACTGAGATAAGTAGAATGGAGGACACTCGAGGTTGGGACAGGAAAATTCATTGGCACTTCCATGCAAAGAGACTGAGATAATTTAAAGGAAGAGGTAGAGAAAGGAGAAAACATTCAGGAAGCCTTTAGAAAGCTTTAATCCAATGCATGTAAGCAAAGTTTTCACCAGTCTAAATACTTCTATCAGGCAGAAGATACAGAAGCTTGAACACACACACGCATGCGCACATGCACACACGCACAACAGTAGGTTCAGGAACAGCTTCTTCACGGCCATTAATAGACTGACGAATAGACTCTCTAATTTCAAACAATGCTGACCTCTTTAATGTTGATCTTGCCTAGGGTACATCCTGTGGGATGTAACCTGTATGCCTCTAAGTCCTTTTTCACCCTATAATCTGTACGTCCTTTCTTACTATGGTCTGCCTGTATTGCTCGTAAACAAAGCTTTTCACTGTACTCAGGTACATGTGACAATAAATCAATCAAATCAAATGCCCTCCTGCTCTTTTTCTCTTCCTGTAATTGTATGATGCCCTCTAGTGGTAATCAGGTTTAAAAATCTCCTCAGTAATCAATTACTGCATTAAAACTTCAGCCAGTTGCGCCATGAATTCGACACTGCCTCAATGGATCTTTCTTTCTGTGAATATTTAGGCAGATATCAAGTCTATACTGTTATGAAATCAAAAATCTCTAACCACATTCCATTAACAATAACAAAACGTCCAAATAGAACTTTCAAACTCCTCCCTGGCATGCAAGAGTCAAGATTTATTTCTTTTAGTAGTCTATGTAAACACACTGTCATATTCTTTGTAAGTTCCTGCATGGCTAGTTTAAAAAAGAGACCTAAATACTTAATCAGTTCACATGTATAAAAATAGGGCAAGTCTTTTCAGAAACTGCAAAATTTAACTTTTATGATCTGAAAGAAACTGTGTATAAGCAAGGGAATTGCACCTATGGATCAGATGTATGAACAGTAGCATCTAATTTATCATGCTACAATTATTTTTACTTATATAATGCTTTTAACAGTAACATCCCAAAGCACTTGAGAAGTGTTAGCAAATATAATTTGATGCCAAGCTACATAAGGAGAGGTTAAGAGAAGTAAAGAATAGCTGTGTCAAGGAGGCACACAGGAGCTGAAGCAGACCATTAGACACTTCAAGGTTGCTCCACCAATCCATAAAATCATGACTGATCCATTTGTGGTCTCATCTCCACTTTCCTATCTGCACCCAATAACTCGCCACTCCCTTACCAATCAATTAGCAATCTAACTCAGTCTTGAATAAACTTAAATTCTGGAGAAGAGAATTCCACATTTTAATTATCCCCAGAGAAAAATCTCCTGCCCTGCCTTAAAACCTCTTAATGCTGGTTTCCCTACAAGAGGGAACATCCTCCAGGTATCAATCCATCACACCTTTCAAGATCTTGTTAGTTTTATTAAGGTCAACACTCATTCTTCTAAACTTCAACGGATATAGGCCTAACCATTCAACTTTTCTTCATGAAGTCTTTCACCACAGAAATGAGTTGAGTAAACCTACTCTGACCTGTTTCTGAAGCAATTATATCTCTGTCAGATAAGGAGACCGAAAGTATACGGCATGGTAATGCTGTAGTAAAACTTCCCTACCTTTATATTCTCTTTCTTCTTGTTATAAACAGGAACATTCCATTTGCCTTCCTAATCACTTGCTGTAGCTGCATTGTAACCTTCTGATGATTCATGTACGTAGACATCCAGATCCTTTTCCCACTGAATCCTGCAATCACTCTTAATTTAAATGTATGCTGTTTTTTCCATTCTTGCTGCCAAAGTGGACAAATTCACATTTGTCATATTGTACTCAGTCAGTTATTTTTCTGCCCACTCACTCACCTGTCTAAATTCCTTTGCATACTCTCTACCTCCGCTTGACAATTTATTTCCCTGTTTATCTTGGTGTCGATCGGAAATTTAGCTACGTACCCATACATTTGGTCCCGTCACCTAAAATGTTGATATAGATAGTAAATAGTGGAGATGCAGCACTGATCTCTGTGCAACTCCATTACTAACAGCTTGCCACTGAAAGTTATCCATTTATCCCTGTTCTCTGCTTTGTTTTCTAACTAATCCTTTACTCATGCTAAAATGCTATCCCTCAAACCATATGCTCTTTATCCTATCCAGCAACGTTTGAAATGGCAGTTCTTCAAATGCTTTTTGGAAATCCAAGTGGACTACATCTATTGATTTCCCTCTATCCACCATGATGTTACTTTATCTAACACTATTTAGTGCCTGATCACATTGTGATTTTCTAAATATCTTACTATAACTTTCTAATAATGGATTCTTCCCAATGACAAATGTTTGACTAAACGGCTATTAGTTTCCTGTTTTCTGCCTTCCTCTTTTTTTGAATGAAAGGTGCTACATTTCCTTCTACCCAAACCACTGGGATTCTTCTAGAAGCTAAGGAATTTTGGAAGATCATAACTGATGTATCTACTACTTGTACCACCACTTCTTTGAAGATCGGAAGAGACAGGCCATCCAGTTATGTGGATTTGTAAGCCTTCTGTTCCAATAGTTTACCAAGCACCTCTCTCTAGTGTTGGTGATTGTTTTAAGTTCATCCCTCCCTGTGAACTCTTGATTTTTAAAAATGATTTTAAGGAGGATCTTAAAGGAAGAACAAAGAGGTAAAGAGTGAGAGAGATGGAGAGGTTTAGGGTGGGAATTCCAAAGCTCGTGGTCAACACAGCTAAAACAGTACAGCTACCACTGGTAGAGATGGCAGAGTGATTGAAATCTGCCAGGTGAATTATCAAATAAAATCTAACAATATTCAGCACAATCAGGTTTCTGATTATAAAATCATTAAAACAATCGCATTTTAGCTAATTCACAGTTTCGATGTTATTTATTTCCTCAAAGTGCTTTGAGTCAGTCTCTCATGAAAACATTCTGGTTTGCAGAAAGTGCTACCAGTGGAACAAAGCCACTTTTTGATTCAGACCTTCGGTCAACTGTGAAGTGAACTGCATTTCCTTCTGGCTCAAATAGATTTCCTGGAGAGAAACTAGTCTCCTCACTGCAGTACTGGAGCAAAGCATCCGATGGATATCTCAATGCTGCACAAGATTGATTATTTACACCCTCAGTCACAATGCTCCT
The DNA here is from genome assembly GCF_021869965.1 of Rhincodon typus. Classification (NCBI taxonomy): domain Eukaryota; kingdom Metazoa; phylum Chordata; class Chondrichthyes; order Orectolobiformes; family Rhincodontidae; genus Rhincodon; species Rhincodon typus. The sequence continues at coordinate 53,504,202 of NC_063344.1, forward strand.
GTCACTACTTGTTTAAATTGTTCTGTGTGTCAAGGAGACTGCAAAAAGCCTGCCCAGGAGCTTTCCTGCTTAGCACTAATTCAGCAATGCTTTGAACCCCTGAACCAAATAAAAAATTTAATTTGGATTTGGATCAGAAATTGGTTCTGCAGGCCCAGCGTGCCCATTCAAATGACAAAAGCAGCTTCTAAAGTATAATCGCTGGACACGTGCATTGCATTTATCAGCTTGCTCAAAGGGCAGGATTCCAATCTAAAGGCTGAACTGGTATCAGCATTTGGAAAAATGAGTTTACTAAACTTATCAGTACATTACCTAATAGCCAGAAAGTCGACAAGCAAAGCGTCAAACATTTTGATAGTATGGGGGCTGCAGTGTTGAATTTTAGCTCCAAACTGTACACCATTCTTATCCTGCATGCAGTATGTGATTCATGGTATCTGCAATTGTATCACAACAGTCAACATACATATGATAGCAGCAGTCAATGCTGGAAATGATCATTTACTGCGGAAGAATTGCTCTGTACTGATAATAGTCAAGTCTAATTTTTAAAGCAATGCTGCAAAGACCAGAGCTCTGTTCCATCTCAGTACATAGAGTTTTAAAACAGAGTTGAGAGAATTTATTACGACAATCATGCTCACTACTGTTCATCCTGAAAATTCTTAAATGTAATTAATTTTGCCCCTTTCAAAAAAAAACTCTGAAGTATCAGTCACAGCTTGAAGTGCCCTTGAAGAACTGTGTCATTGCAATGAATCATGGAGTGCAGAAGTCTTTTTATCACTGGTTTAAGTGATGAGTTACTCATGGCATCTTCTGTGTTGAGAGAAGGGAAGGGCCTGCATTTGTGTATCACCTTTGACAACCTTTGGACATCCAATTGACAATCAGTAGCTAACTCCTCAGAAACAGTCTTCTGAAGTTTGACGTTGCCTCACAGGAAAGAACACGAAAGCTGAAGACAAATAGTGCAAAGATTTTTATCGTGCATCTTCTGACATGTGGTTACAGACTGTGATCTAGGATCCCCAGGGTTGAAATGGGGAACAAGGATGGGATTGCAAATATAAATCATAACATTTTCCTTCCACAACACACTCGTGGAAATTGGTAGTGCTTATTACATCCCCAAGAGTAGAAGTGGCCCTCAAATATCTTGCCCAAGTGGTTGTCTCCATGTCTCTCAGTCTAAACTATTAAAATTTGTAGGCCGTTCAATCATGCAGAGCATCCAGCCAAGCATGGTGATGTTCTCTCCTCATTCTCATATATACACTTCCTTAAAATTCATTTGTGGGATGTGGGCATCAATGGCAGACCAGCATTTACTGCCCGTCCCTAGTCACCCTTGAGAAGGTGGTAGTGAGCTGCCCTCTTGAACTGCTGCAGTCTGCCTGCTGTGGGTTGACCCACAATGCCATTAGGGAGGAAATTCCAGGATTTTGACCCAGTGACTGTGAAGGAACAGTGATATATTTCCAAGTCAGGATGGTGAGTGGCTTGGAGGGGAACTTGAAGGTGGTGTTGCCCCCACATATCTGCTGCCCTTGTCCTTTTGGATAGAAGTGGCCATGGGTTTGGAAGGTGCTGTCTGAGAACCTTTGGTGAATTTCTGCAGTGTAGCTTGTAGGTAGTACAGACTGCTGCAACTGAGTGTTGGTCGTGGAGGGAGTGCATACTTGTGGACGTGGTGCCAATCATGCGGGTTGCTTTGACCTGGATGGTATCAAGCTTCTTGAGTGTTGTTGGAACTGCACCCATTCAGGCAAGTAGGGAGTATTCCATCACAATCCTGATTTGAGCATTGTACATAATGCACAGGCTTTTGGGAGGCAGGAGGTGAGTTACTTGCCGCAGTATTCCTAGCCTTTAACCTGTTCTTGTAGCCAGTGCATTTGTGGTGAGCTCAATTGAGTTTCTGGTCAATGGCAACACCTAGGATGTTGATAGTAGGGGATTCGGTGATGATAACACCATTGAATGTCAAGGGGCGGTGGTTAGATTGTCTCTTATTGGTGATGGTCATAGCCTGGCATTTGTGTGGTGCGAATGACAACTTGCCACTTGTCAGTCCAAGTCTGAATATTGTCCAGATCTTGTTGCATTTGAACATGAATTGCCTCAGTATTTGAGGAGTCATGAATGGTGCTGCGCTATCATTGGCCCACTTCTGACCTTATGATGGAGTGAAGGTCATTGATGAAGCAGTTGAAGATAGTTGGGCCTCGGACACTACTCTGAGGATCTCCTGCAGACATGTCCTGGAGCTGAGATGACTGACCTCCAACAGCCACAACCTATGCGCCAGGTATGACCCCAATCAGCAGAGAGTTTGCCCCTGATACCCATCGATTCCAGTTTTGTTTGGGCTCCTTTATGCCACACATGGTCAATTGCAGGCTTCCATTTAAGGGCTGTCATTCTCACCTCACCTTATTTTCAGTAAGAGTTACACCATTACAGTCATCAGAGCTTAATTATGCTTCAGTAGTGCAAAGATGCTCTGCCAACTATTGTGTAGTGGCAGTAGCCTAGTGGTTAATCCAGAACCCAGGCCAATGTTCTGGGGACATGGGTTTGAATCCCACCCTTGCAGATGGTGAAATATAAATTTAATAAAATCTGGAATAAGGAGTTGATCTCATAGTATACATGTGCCTACAGTCAATTGTCCCAAAAACCCATCTGGTTCACTCATGTCCTTTAGGAAGTCTGCCTGGTCTGGCCTAAATGTAACTCCAGACCCACAGCAATGTGGTTGACTCTTAATTACTCTTGGGCAGTTAGAAATGGGAATTCAATATTGCCAGGCAGCTATGGCCACATCCTGTGAATGAAGAGAAAGTAACCTGGAAGAGAGAAACGCTCAAATTCAATATTCTGAGGTTTATACTTCCAAATCATCAATATTATCCTCTTCCTGGTATCTGGTTGAGAGTGAACCAGGTTGTTTCCAAAGTTGGTAATTTCCGTACCATTGTCCGAATCCCCATACCCACCACTACCTCTGCTCATGTGCTACCGAAACCCTCATCTACGATTATTAACTCTATATTTGACTATTCCATGCTCTCTGCCTGGTCTCCCATCCTTCATAAACTTGCACTCATTCAAAGCACACCTACAAGTGAAGAAGTGCATGTCAGTCAGCTTGAAATGCTTTGCTTCTCCCTACAGATGCCAGCCAACCTGATAAGACTTTCCAGCAGTTGTTACATCAAGAGCAATGAATATAAAAAAGTAAGCAAATTTGAATTTGTGTCAGATGTTTAACAAACCACAAGTGGGAGCATAGTTTGCAGTTCTGGTGTTCTATTACAGGAAAAATATTGGAGCAATGAAAAGATTTGTGAAGATTATACAATGACAGGAGATTATGCAGGAAGCCTCAATATTAAAGCTTCTTCAGTGGTACGTGGGAGGTTGAAGATGAAATCTAAGAGAGATTTGCAATATTGGAAAAGCTTAACGAGAGGATAAATAGTGATGATTGCTTCCACTACCTTGGGAATAAGCAATAACAGGAACAAACTCAAAATACTTAAAAGAACAAAAGGGCTAGTTAGAACATTGTTTTCACTGAAAGTTTTATTAGAATATGGCAGCTGGAATTAGGCTAGAGATGCTTTACACAACTATCACAGACATGATGGGCTAAATGCCCTCCCCTTCTGCACTGTACATCATTTCATGCCTCATTGAAAACCATTCCATAGGAAAATGCTTGGACAATATGTAATGTACGTGGGTGAGTATTGAAAAGAAATAGAAAAATATCAGAAAAAATAATTTGCAGTAGATAGCTTGGTACATCAAACAGCAATTACTAACAAAGCTATTGGAAAACCAGGTAATGTTTCAGATCCAATTACCCTTCTTCAGAACGTAACAGAAGGCATGAAAAAATTAAAATTGTTGATGCTGAAGAAGGTAGAATTAGTGCATTGCTGGTATTTTAAAGAGTTGTTAGCCTGGAGGAAATTACTTAGGTATAAAGGTATAGGTAGAGACAGAAAGAGCAAACATGGCAAATTGCTACTCAGATATCGCTGGTGGCTTCTGCTCCTTCTCATATCTTCAGAATTAAGAATCAATATTGTGCTGATATCTCCAAAACAAATTTCAATCTGTTTTTTGTGTTCTTTTTCTTCCTCATCGCAATTAAAGTATGTTGCAATTTATAATACACAAAGTCATCTTGGGCAGCCAAACATAGCCTGGAAAGTGAAATGACTAATTATTCTGCAGTTATTAACAAATTCAATTAAAGTGTTTGTGTTTGGGAAACACAGCTGCCACGCTCAGAGATCTCTGTGATCCATCATTTCACTAATCTATTTTGCTGTAGATTAATGAGTAACTCAACTTCTAAAATGAAAGCACACCGCAGATCCCAAACTGGCTTTAAGGTAGGAAAAGCTTTTTGCTTGTATCAGAGAAATGCAGAGAGTTTTACCTCAGTACCATTACAGTCTCCACCCATTGTTCTTGCTGACTCTCCCATGGGTCCTGAGTAATCCAGTCTGACGTCTCCAGAGCACGCTGAACCATTGCAACACGGTGCTTTGCTGCCACCAATCCTTTTTTGCCATATTTGTCATTAACTGGGGAAATGATGCCCTTGATAACTTTATACAGTCCTGTAAAAACAAACTGTAGAATTTCAGCTCCAATGTGAATCCATCCCCAACATTCAGCACCAACTGACTTTCAGTTGAATAATTGTGTGAATATACTATATGATGAGATAGGTTTTCAGATTTATTATCTCTATCCATTACTGACACTGTGAGAATGAGGAAACATGTTTACTTTCCAAAAACGTAGTGCATTTGAAGAACGCAATGTTCTCTTTAAAACTGAATGATTCTGTTTGGTGTGGAGCTGGATGAACACAGCAGGCCA
>NC_063344.1:53509512-53525178 GCF_021869965.1 Rhincodon typus
CACCTTGTTATCTCAGATTTTCCAGCATCTGCAGTTCCTACTATCTCTGATTCTGTTTGGCCCCTTCTTTACCGTGCATGGCACTTTATGTTTCTACAGGGCAATACACATATCCACCATTTAGAACAGAACTATAACTATATGGTGCCTTTTAGGCTGCTGTATAGCTGCACACCTTGCACAGCTTAGCAAGAAAATTACACTTCAGTAACGGTGTAGAAAGGACTGCAGCTTCTTGATATATCAGAGATGTGACGAGGAGAATTCGATATTGCCGTGGAGGTTTTGGTTGTGATGACTTAACTGGTTCTGGGCAGACATCACTAGATTGAAACTCATGTCAGAACAGGGGAAAATCCACAATATAAAGCCTACTAAGTCTGTGGGTAATTTGAGGGTCAGCAGTGGATGTCATCCCTTCACCATTGACTACAAGCTTTGCTTCAATATGTGACTTGCGATCTCACCCACCAGGTCTGGGTGTTTCCATCTAATACACTTTCGATGAGCAGAACAACTGAATGACTAGGCAAATGTTGTTCTATTTCCAGTTCCACATGTGTGACTCTGTGTGTTCACTGCCCTCACTACTGCCACTCCACATTCCCACCAATAATGTGGATGAGCTTAAAGACACGCCCTCCAGAGAACACCACTGTAAACACAGCTTCACAGATAGCAAGGCTCTAACAACAACATTAAAACAAACAGGTAACTTTAAAAGCCTGCCTCAATAAGTACTCTTGATTTCCTTTCAACAAGCAGTATATCCTCATGAGAACGTACACCTAAATGAACAAAAGATGCAAATCCATCCATTTCAAACACATTGACTTTTCAATTCAAAGTACAAATAAGAAAGTTCAACAATAATACTGACAGTGCTCATATTCACAATCATGTAAACGCCAGCTAGGAAAATGATTTTCTGCATTAACAGCAAATAGGACATCTTCTGAGAATATCCTACATGATGCATTTCAGGGCTTCCCATACTGTGGGACTAGAAGAGATTTTGGGGTCACCAGCTCCAGGCTGAGTTCTGACAGTTGCAGGAGCCCTTTAAGTAAGTGCATGTTTATCTCTGATTGGCGGGCACTGCCGAATTCACCACACACCACATTCGCTGCCGCATTAAGCCTTTGAAAGGACAGGCGTCCGCTCTGTTTCTGGACAAACTGAATTTTGATGAGGGGATCAAAGGAAGGGAAGATGAGGAGGTTAAAGAGGGAAGACGGGGCCTTCCACATCTGTTGCTACAATGGAGGCCTTCCTTCCTCTCCCTCATGGCTCACTAAAGGATCTCTCTCTGTCCCCAGAAACTCATCGCACTCAACTTTTAACCCCCAAATTTCCACCCAGAGCCACATGAAGTCAAAGGCATTAAAATGGTTTCAGACCAGTACAGAACTTGGGAAAGACTGACATATTCATTCCATATCGTTCAGATTGTTCAGACTACAGATTGTCATATAAATATCACAAAATGGCTCCTTTCCTGGTAGATGGGCACAGTAGTGGACAACATTTCACTCAATGAGAATGGAGAGCAGAGCACGATCAGGCACATCTTTATCATTGCAAACAACCAAACACCAAATAGCATTCAACACCAACAAATCAAAATTACACAATTAACTAACCACATAAAAGGAAGTTCAATAGCTCAGCAAATTTCACTTCCTAAGGATTTATTGTTCGACGTGAGCCTACATGTTTGTAAGAACAATCTTCTGCATGGGACACATCTTCAGTGCTGCATTGCAGAAAAAAAGGTCGAGGCTGTTTGTGGTTGGTATAAACAAAGAGAGAAAACTACCTTCACGCTTGAAGTGTGAAACAAAAATAATCAAAAGATGCTAGAAATACACAGCAGCTGCTCTAAGAAATAGATGAACACAGCAGGCCAAGCAGCATCATAGGAGCAGGAAGGCTGACGTTTCAGGCCTAGATCCTTACGTCAGCCTTCCTGCTCCTGTGATGCTGCTTGGCCTATTGTGTTCATCCAGCTCTACACCTTGTTATCTCAGATTTTCCAGCATCTGCAGTTCCTACTAGCTCTAAGAAATAAACAAATTTAAAGTTATAGATATTATGCTGTTTCTCCTCACACGCCTTTTTTAAAAAATCTAACACCAGTGGAAAAATGATCATCTGACAGTTCCAGTTCTGCCTGCCTCTTATGGTTATAGCTATTCAGTCACCTGCTCAGCATTTTCTTCTTTGATGAAAATATAAGTGGCTAGACCACCGAGGAATCATCTTCATCCAGCATTCTGTTAGCTGATCCAACTTGTACTGCAGTCTAGGATCAGGACTTTCTGCCAGGTGCACTGGATTTTCTGGTAGTGTTTGACCAAAACTGGCATAACCAATGTTGCAGGTGAAGGGGGGGGAGGTGGAGCAGAAGAGAGAGTTGTTGGGGTCCAGAAAAGGTGCAGGCATCAGGGGAAGGTTCGGATGTTCAGTCTTAGCTGCGTGGTTGAGATCTAGCAGGGAGACTGGGGGAGGGGGGAAAATCAGGTTAGGATCACCAAGGGGTGGGGATTTAGGGTGGTAGGATGGTTAGAATCTTGTTTGGGGATTGCATGCTGTAGTTATCAGGAGTCCAGGGGTGTAAGTAGTTAAGTGTGATGTAGTTGTTATATACTACAAGATAACAGTATTTAAATGTAAATCAAATCTGCTGTGAAAGTTTTATTTTAGTTTGTTACATCCCAGAAAACACACATCCCAACAGCTCGCCTTATTTATACAAATCAATTCTCACCCAACTAACCCTTAATTAGCCAGAGATAGCAAGAACTGCAGATGTTGGAGTCAGAGACAACACAGTGTGGAGCTGGAGGAACACAGCAGGCCAGACAGCATCAGAGGAGCAGGAAAGTTGACATTTCGAGTCGGGGCCCTTCTTCAGAAATTAGTGTTTGCTCTTTGGAATTAACCAGTTTCAGCTAGTTACCATCCTGAATCATATAAAGGAATATTTGCAAGGTAATTTGAAAAAAAATTACATTTGAAAGCATTGCCAGAATGCACAGATTTGTGGCAGATTGTGTGTTCAGTGATATGTAAATATGTTTTAAAGGGAACTCCACAGAAGAGGCAAGTTTAAAAGCATTACAATTTGCTTCTGGATTGCTGAACACACCTGAAGTACAGCCAATAGCCTAGGAGTCAGACTTCATCACTTATCTGGTCACCTAGACCTGGACTGCCTAAGGTAATCCATTAAAACTGCCTGGGAAATACTTAGGGCTGGAAAGCATCACTGGGGAAATGGGGCAGGAATCCAGAATTGGATTCCAACAATCATTTTTAAAAGGTCTGCAGAGTCTCCTCAACTGAAAGTCCAGGCCTGAATACTTCTATTTACTCAGCTCAAGATATTACATGTCTTATTAACCACTTTTTCAATCTGCCCTGCCAACATTACTGGTTTAAACACATCCACTTCAAGTCCCTGTGTTCCTGTTAGAACGAGATACATTATTGGCGTTGCCTCTCCTTGTTCTTCTTTCCAAAATTTATGACTTCATATTTTGTTGCACTAAATTTTATGCATCACTATGCATCAACCTATCTACACCCTCTTGAAGTTTATTGTGATAAAATCCATTTTCGAAATCACGGTGAGCTGGGAAATCTGTGAACATGTAACATTTGGGGCATAGGACATCCCATTGCTGGCTCCATTTAATTCTGCTTAGTAAGCAGGAACAAGATGCTCTTGAAGTAACTGAAATAATTCAAGGGTCAATGAACAGTAGTTTGAGAGTGAGTAGTTAGAAAGGTGGCTGCAAGAAGCTGACCTGGAATCATGCTTTCAGGCAAAAGCACAGCTTTGTTTGAATCCAGTGGAACCCAATCTAAGGAGGAGACACTGAACCGCTGGTAGATAAGGAGTTGTTCAAAAAGGCTGATTTGGAGCAGAGAGAGTTCCAAGGTCTGATCTGAAAACTGAAAGATTTGAACTCTTTGGTAAAAAGGCACGTTTTAATGGAATTTGGTGACCTATTTGGCTGGGATTGTAACACAAATTTGCCTGTTTACTCTGAGATTGTAACGCTATCCCTAACCTCCTTACAGTTCACAATACTTGCAACCACGTGTCATCGTCAAGTTTGGAAATTGTTCTGTAGTTCTGTATTAATATCTAAACTTAAGCTGAGATTCTAATTCTAACACTGCATACCTCCTCTGGAAACAAATTGTCTACCACTACATTCTATTTGCCATCACTCAAGTTTAATATCCACACTGCTTCTACACACAATCTTTAACTTTGCTAACAGGCCTGTTATAAAACACTTCAGCAAGCACCTTTTGGAATTCCATGTGCACAAAATTAAACATTATCCTCAAATGCATCTGTTCTCCATCAAAAGCCTGTTGCAACTATGCTGGAAGGAATGCACTGGTAAATCAAGTGCCAACTCAACCATTTGCACCATTCATATAAACGTGTTGATTCAATTACCAAAATGGCCAATTCCACTCTTTCGTACTGTTCTCCAGAACAAAAGAAACATCCACCAGCCTTCTTTAAATGACCTCAATCCACTTAGCAGAAACAAAACTTATTCTTAAAGCAAGTGACAGCAAACTATATTGCCCGGATCCTCAAAAAGATATACTCTCACAACACAAAGAGACAACTCTCTGCAGTTGTTTTCTTCCAAACAAAAAGTCAAAATGAGAGAAAACAACTCTGTCGGCCAAAGATCTGGAAACAAAGGACAAAATGTGACAACTTCTCACGTCCACTCTTTCTTGTCCATGAAGCTGAATTTACCACAAAGTCACAGATTGATGACAATGTGTCTGCTTCTAATTCAAACCAACTTGGGTTTGAGTTTCTACGAATTGGTCACAGTGCAGTAAATCAAGTTTTACCGGGTGGACAAAAATTTTAGTATTTGGAAACTTTCATCTTCCCAGGAGCTCCGCTGAGAACAGAATTTCAGGAAAGAGACTTAACAGCATCAGGATGTCTTCTTTACCCAAATTCCTGAGTCTGTAAAGACAGAAAGGGTTGCAAGGTAACTGTTACCACAGAGGCCCCCAGTCCTCTCAAAGCCAGGTTTTTCCAGTGCTTAAGGCAATCAACAGCATCTCTTAACTCCTTGAAAGTTTTGCTTAGCTGTTGCACCAAAGTCACTGTTACAGTAAAAAAAAGGTAAACCACAGTACACAAAATGATCTGCTTCATTTTCAGAAAAATCACATACTAAAATCTTAAACCAGAAAATGTTCATATAATTCAAACTTTTCCTGTCCTTCCCAGAAAGTCCTCCAATATAATTAAATATTTCTAACAAACTCAATCAACAAAGTTTACCTTTAACAATCCGTGCTGGTTTTCCATAATTAATGCACAGGTGTCAGCACCATTCCATATATGTAAGGCTATGGACATGTCAGAAATCAGTTTTGCTGGAGTTGCACGGGGGTGGGGAGGGGTGTTGCTGGGGAGCAGGATGGGAATGAAGTTGGATGAAAGATGCCTTTTTGCCAATGGCTGAAGAGACCAGTCCATGAGGGTCAGGTTTGATCATGTGCATAGAATAAATAGTGGTCATCAGGTACCATTGTGGGTTGGCGTTTCTGGGTATTGGTGTCTATTCAGGGTCTATTCATCATGTTCCCACGGCTCAATTTACTTATGACAGGAAGAGGCTCACATCACACTTAGAGATGGACAATAAACGCTGGCCTAGCCAGCAACACTCATTCTGTAAATGATTTAAAAAGTGGGAAACATGGTAGCTTTAGCCAAGGACACCAATATCCAGAGGCACCGACCCCTCAGGTCAGCCTTTACCCTTTACACTCGTCAACTTGCCTTTCAGACCCAGTACCACCTGTCCCCACCTCATAGCACCCAACATAGCCCTGGCTACAACCTGGATTTACCATTAGAATAGGCTACTCCTCATCGGAACTACCTGTAATCCCAGCAGTGACCACCACTCCTGCCTAACACTGCTATAATGACAGAAGTGTCAGCTGACATTCACCTCTCTCAAGTGGAACTTCCTCCAGGGAGAGAGGGGAAAGCCTTGCTTTAAAGCAGCTTAAATGAATGCTCCTCACAGGGTTAAACTGCTGAGAGGCAATCGTCACTGTGGTGGGTTGGGGGTCTCACCACCAACATCTTAGCTGGGCTATCACAGACCAGGCGGCACCAGAAATCTGGTCTTATGGGATCAAATGCTGCTGCACACAAATCATTTAAAATGAAGAACCTCAATTTAAGGCTTCCATGAAATCAAACACTTCTTGAAGTACTGGTGGAAATTAACGAGCAACTGCTCTTTATCCACGGATTTATTTCGCTTTGTATAATTTTTTATGAATCACAATAAATATGCTTTATAGCTTATCCTGAAGTATGCTCTGTAAGCATATTGGTGGATGCACTGTTGAGGAAAGTCAGTTGACTTTATTAAATGCTGATGCAATTTGAGACAAGGGTTAATCCTGTATCATTTCTGCTTAACTCATGAGGTACATCATTGTCAATTTCAAGGAAGCTCAGATAGTTGCTGCAAGTTTGAATGTTGGAGGAAGTCTGATGGTTACTGAATAGTTGTGGCATTTTTTCCAGCTACCCACTCACTCACTACCTTTCTCAAAATCTTTCACACTAAGTTGTTCAACCTTCTTTCTCAGCTAGGAGTGGGATGCACACCGGCAACTTTGCAAGCATAATTATCAAACTAGTGCAGCAACAACTTGCCCCTGGTGGTGAAGTCAGTAATAGGGCAGCTGGTATATAGGCTATACATTGCCAGCTCCTTGGTTTCAGTTATATTTTTTATGTGTTTGCAATCTTGAAATTAAGCACTGATGCCAAGTTATCTGGAACCACATGCTTTTGCCTTCCTTCCATCTCCCCATCTGCCACTTTCCACAGACTGGATTTTCATTAGTAATGTTCTATACACCAGATTGGCCTTTGACGTTGTCGCTCATCAAGGTCACAGAGTATATGCATATGCAGCAGATGGCACTTCGCCTCAAACAAAAGTTTTGTCTCAGTACAATTGTTGCAAAGCACAACTCAAGAATGTGTTGTTTCCTCTGCAGAAATAACAAAGTCTGCTTCAAGTTCCCTTCCATCCCTGCTGCACTAACCTGGTAAAGATAAGCTGCAATGCTTGGTACCCTCAGTCTGCTGCCTGTATGCTTGTGAGTTAGCTTTAAAACAGTCTGGGCCTTCCACTGGTACTAGTAGGTAGATTGGCTGGCACCCTGCATCCATCAGGGACAAAGTATGTTTAAAATCTACTCAAAGGTGTGCAACTGGCTTAGCTGACCACAATGTGGCTCAACTACATCAAGTAATAATTGCTCTTCTTCTCCAAGCATTTGTGGGGCCCCTTTGGTGCAAGAAAATATTCACAAGTTCAGTATTCCTTTGGAATATACCAACAAGAGGAAAAGTAGGGAGGTATCTGAATCAAAGTGGTACATTCTGAGGGTACTTTGAACATGTTGGAGAGATAAAATGGTTTTGGAAAAGAGTTCCTTTCAGTTACTCAGCTGTATGCTGTCTCTTGTAGACATTATCCATAAGTAATCAAAATCTCTACATGCTGATTACGCTCTAATTTACCTCTTCTTCATCTGTTACTACACAGTTCAATAAACCACAGCATTCTCTAAAGGAATAGTGATAAGATCAAACTTGTTGACAAGTTCTGATCAGAAACTGAGTTACCACTTCCATCAGCTTCAATTGTTCATTCAGGCTGGCCTTGGCAGCTGACAAATTCAGCAAATTGTTTCAATCTTAAATGGACTCCACATCATACCATAATTAAAATTGCCAATTTTCAATTTTAATCCATGGTCCAAACCTGAAGCTCGAGCTGGGGTCTTCTCTTCTCAGATCTGGCCTGACTCACTGTGCATTTCCAACTTTCCTGTCAGTTCTGATTTCCAACATCAGCAATACTTTGATTTTTACCTCTTTCCCACATCTGTGACAACATCTCCATCAACCATTCCTCATCTCCATCAGCCCCCAAAACTCTCATTCATGCCTTCATCTGTTTAAAGTTTCAATTCCCTTACTGACCTCCTCGAATTTACTTTTTTAAAAAAATCCCAATTTATCCAAAACTTTTCTACTTGCTCACCATCAAACATTAAGCCTTGAGCACCAATTATCAGTCTTCAATTATGTGAGAAAAAATTACTTTTTCCATGGAGGCTCAATAGTTGGCGTTTAACACTTCAACAATGGAAAAGTACAGAGAACCAGAGCAGTTCCCAGTATTAGTTATAGTGCCATAGGGTGCAAGATTTTTGTTTTATTATTCATTCATGAATGTGGGTATTGCTGGCTGGGCTAACATTTATGACCCGTTGCTAATTGCCCTTAAAAAGATGATGGGGAGAAGGCAATATTTTTAACTCCAATTGATGATGAAAGTTTTGGCATGAGAGCAAAAGGTGATCAGGGGAAAAGCAAACTGGCATAATGGTACCTTACTCATCTAGTATACAGTATGATCATAGGTCATCAGACACAACACCACCTTTCTTCATTATCATGATAACATTCAGTTGTAAGCTCAGCACACCATTGCCTTAAAACCTACTGAGCCAGGCTAAACTCCTAGTGAGCAGAAATTGTAGAAAGAAGAAAAATCAATGCTTCCAGACTCTACAATGAATGGCAACCATGGGAATCAGAGATTTATGTTTATGTTAGTTGTGTGAATTAGAGATGCTACATTAAAATGTGGGAATGCCCCAAGGGTAATATTTATTTTAGGAGAAAGATAATTTATCATAGATTGTTACAATTCCAGTTCCTACGGACCCCAAGGGTGTAATACTAAGAGACATCCCCATTCTTAATTTGACACATGAGAAGAGATAAACTTAGGAATGCTGATAACCGAAAGAATATTATCATATTCATAGAAAGGAGTTGGCAGGTGTAGTCCTAGAGATGTTGATCAGACATAGCGACATCTACTTTAAACATTAGCTCACTAGCACATCCGCAAGTCAGAACACTTATAAATGGTAACAATTACGACTTACAACAATGCAGCCTCAACATCAATTTAGAGATTGCATTGATAGATCTAATGCTAAAGCTATAATTAAAGTAAATTGAAGCCTTGTCATCTTTTATTTATAGCTATATTTTGTACTGAAATCTGGCTGGGCTTTATAATTTTTACAGCTAAAGTTTTGATTTTCCTGGATTGGGTGAAATTAGCTTTCTCTCAGCATCAATAACAACTTGTATTTTATACAGCACTTTCAACATAGTAAAACATCACAATGTTATTGGGGGTGGGCATTATCAACAATAATTTGTACTAATTCATAAATGGAATTTTTAGGATACATGGTCAAAAAAAAAGCAGGGGAATAGTGTAGATATGTTGCCATGTGGCTACAGTCAAATCAAGCAAAATGGGAGCAGTTTTTCAAATTTTGATAATGGGATGTAGGCATCACTGGTTGGATCAGCATCTACTGCCCAGCACCTATTGTCCTTGAGTAAGCAGTGGTGAGCAACTTTCATAAAATGCTGCAGTCCATGTGATGGGCACCACAGAGTCGCTAGGATAAGCGTTCCAGGATTTTGACCCAGTGACAGTCAACAAACAGTGATATAGCTCCAAGAGAGTTTGTGGCTAGAAGCAGTTCATGTCTAAAAAAGCACTAGCAAGGCTGGGCTGGGTAGTTTACTTTCTCCTCTCATTGTTCATAGGATGTAGGTGTCATTGGCTGGACCAGCATTTATTGCAGCCCCAGGGCAGTTAGGAGTCAACCATATTTCTGTAGATCTGGAGTCAAGTGTAGGCCATACCAGGTAAGAATGTCAGATTCATTCCCTAAAGGAAATTAGTGAACCAGATTATCTTTTACAACAATTGACAATGGTTACATAGCTGCCACTAGGCTAGCTTTTTATTCCAGGTTTTTACAAAATTCAAATTTCACTAGCTGCCATGATGCAATTTGAACTTATTTCTCCAGGACACCAGCCTGGGGCTCTAGATTATTAATCCAGTGACATTACTACTAGATCACCACATTCCCACAGTTAGGCTGTTTTTGAGCTGTAAACACTTGGTAGTTCGCCTATGCTAATATGTATGTTTTGTTGAGTTTAACCCTCATTTTAGGACTGTTCTTTCTAGGGATTAATTAATAATTGAATACACGAGTGCCAACAGCTATGTGATATTGGCACTTCAAACTGTGGCTTGCCAACGTATGAATAATAATTTAGTTAACATGCTGAATTTGAGAAATATCAATAAATGGGTTTAGAATTGATTAGACAGGATCATCAACAGGAACAGTGGGGCTGCTACAAACCAAACCTAATAGAAAAATAAAAGAGGACTAATGTGCAGTATATCTAAACACTGAAAACAGAACAAGCATTTCCGTCACATACTAATTCAGACTATTACTTGCATGTAAAATTTCAAAAGTACTTAGTGTATCTTTAAATTAACAACGCTTTTATAGACTTCACTTGCACTGGAACCTGAGTTAATAGAGAGCACGTTGAGAACAACCAGTGAAAGAGTCAGTCAATTTCATTCTCAGTTTTATTTTTATTAAAATGATTTGTGATTAGGAACCCTGGGGATAAGATTCAGATTCATGGAGGGCACAAAACAGAAGTAGTGCACCTGGTGCTGTTTGTACTCTCTGCTCCATTTCCTTTCCCAATCACTTCACTAGTTTGTATCATTGCTAATGTTGAGTTCCATCTCCTCTGATTCAGAAATCATGACTTTTCATTTCATTTTCGCCATGTGCATTTTTAAAGATCTCACAGACATTCATGATAATTAACTCACAAATATGGCATACTTGTACCCTGTGCATAATTGTAGTTCACTGTGAAGAATACAGGTTTAACTGTGACAACCAAGTGGGTGCAAATGTGCCACCTGTCAGTATTTCTGTGGCACATGGCCAACAGCATGGATTTAATACAATGGCAATGACAATTTGCAATTCATAAAAGAGGATGCACGATCACTCTACCATCTGAGTTGCATTGGTGTTATTAATATTTTAGATGTCTCTGGCACAAGCCTCTTATGAATTTCTATTCTGTCCAGGAAAATCTGATCATTTAAGCTTCTTTAAATGGTCAGTAAAAAAAATGGACAATATTCATTCTCATGACAGCTAATGATATCTTTGTCTGAAAACTAGTCTGGAAAGGTACCAGAAACTATGTTATATACCTAATACAGGGCAAAAGCTGATGAGTTAAAATCAATTATTGATATCTAATACACATCAGTAATGGTGAGATCATGACTGATTCTACTGAGTAGATTGGTAGACTTCTGAGGCTATTAAGAATTAACTATTTAGGGAGACTAGAGTCGCAGATAGGTACAGCAAGCTACCTTCTCTAAAAGATATGAGTGAAAAATAGGTAATTATATAAACCTGGCAACATTCTTGGTCATATTTTACACAGTGCTAGCCCATAAATAATAGATTTGTTTAATTTTGCTTCACAAATGAATGATCACTAGATTACTTATAACCACTCATTACCATCCTCTATACAGGCATAGGACACTGTCAGGCGGCATGACTGGAGAAGACCTATCTTGGGATGTCAGCAACACTGGCAAAGTTAGCATTTGGTGCTCAACCCCAAGAGTCCCAAAGAAGTTATTGGCGAGGCACCTTCTTGAATAGCTGTTGTGCATGTGGTGTAGGTCCATCCATGGTACCGTTAAGGAGTGAGTTCCAGGTTTCTGACTCACTGACAGCGAAGGAAAGATGATATAGTTCCATCTCAAGTTGGTGCATAGCTGGAAGAGGAACTTGTCGTTGATGGCGTTCCCTACAAAATTCTGGAACGGGTTCAAGGCCAGACTGATGACCTGAGCGTTAACCTTGTAAAAATCCAAACTTCAGTGAGTTTAGCCAGACTCAAGTAAACCACTAACAAAAACAGAAGTTGCTGGAAAAGCTCAGCAGGTCTGGCAGCATCTGTGATGAGAAAGGTTCCGAGGAAGGGTCACTAGATCCGAAACGTTAAGTCTGATTTCTTTTTTTCAGCAACTTCTGTTTTAAAATTAAACAAATCTATTATTTATGGGCTAGCACTGTGTAAAATATGACCAAGAATGTTGCCAGGTTTATATAATTACCTATTATATAATTACCTATTTCTGATTTACAGCATCCGCAGTTCTTTCATCAAATAAACCACTGCTTGCAGGTTCATAAAATTTCTCCTAATTCTGAACTAGTTAATAACTTCTCTCAAAAGAAATATTGGAATAGACATTTTGATTCAAGGTCGGAACAGTCACACATTTAAACAGGATTGTGAAGAGGTCATCAATCTGCACCCAAAGTGTGCTGACCCTGAATTCAGAAAGATTAATATCTGATGTGCAGGAAAACAGCAGAACAACGGTACCCTCATCAGTGCTGACACCCATCATTCTGACAAACGTAAACACATAGCAGGAATCAGGGGGAACGTAACTGGTCACCTTTCATCTACTCAACAGCTGTCTAAATAAATTGGCTTTTCATTCTGTTTTTGCGCACTCGTATTCATTACAAAAGAGGTTATTATTGTCAACTGAATCTCCTTGGAATGATAAAAAGTAATTTCAATATTTCATTTTATCTTGTGGTCATTTTAAGATGAAATGTAGCACAGCTCCACTTAAAGTTGCGAGAAAACTGACCTGTTTGATGAAGATGATCTCTAGCAAGTTCGAACATTCGCATGTGCATATTTGTGATAGGGTTGAAGGAGCCGCAGGCAATCAATGCAACTGGAACTCGGTTAATCATTTTAGCACAGGCTGGTGTCTGATGCCAAAATTAAAGCTTAAAGGAAGGAAGAAATATAGTAATTGAGCTGGTCAGAATCATGGATAAATATTACTGAGGTACATAGAGAATCTGAGATGCGGTTTTGACTGATATGTACTTGGACTTGGAATGATAAACAAAATAAGAAGTAGGAATTTGATAGACTCAGAGCAAGGAAGTAAATACCATATCTATTGAGAAGGCATTATAAAGAAAATTGTATTAGTACACGGTACACTGGAATGATCTGAACAGTGGAGATCATTGTTAAGGATGCGAGGGTAACGAGTGTTTTTGAATTCTAGAGGAATCAAAGCCTGTATTTACAACACTAGAGCTCAAGCAGTTCACTGACTAATGCATTAGTGTAAACTTTGTGAATAATGTCAAACCAGTGATCCAATAGTTTGTCATGCACATGTGACAGTGCTGCTTTCCATTTCCCTTTGCACAGAGTGGCATGCATCTGACCTCTCCCCGAACATCAAAGCACTTACCCTCACCCCACATCTTAGAACATGAAACTCCATAGCTTCATGTGCTTTTTGAGATGCATATAAGTGAACCATGCTCAGAATCAAACTTAAAATCGTAGAATCATAGAATCCCTACAGTGTGGAAACATGCCCTTCGGCCCAACAAGTCCACACCGCCCCTCAGAGCATCCCACCCAGACCTATCCCCCTATAGCCCACCTAATCTACATATCCCTGCACACTACGGGCAACTTAGCATGGCCAATCCACCTAGCCTGCACATCTTTGGACTGTGTGAGGAAACCAAAGCACCCGGAGGAAACCCACGCAGACACAGGAAGAACGTGCAAATACCACACAGACAGTCGCCCGAGGGTGGAATTAAACCCAGGTCCCTGGTGCTGTGAGGCAGCAGTGCTAACCACCGTGCCACCTGAGTAATACTGGAATGAAAATCTCTGCCTCTCGTTGCTCAAACAACAGTATTAACAGTGCTTTCTGCGAATAAAGGGAAAATGACTCCAAAACTCTCTGGAATAGTAGCATTTTGTCAAGTTTCAATAATCGTTGGCCTTGAAATTATGCTGTTGAAAAGCATTCAAACATTTGATGGTTTCATCAAAAAGCTCTCTCTGTTATCTTAACAAATGTCAAATCAGTTTAAAATAAATGGGCTTCCTAAAATAGTGCAGCAACGAATTTCAAACCAATATGTGCTCTCATCCTACAAGATTCTTTGAAAGCCCTATTTTTCTTCTAACCATTATTTTTGTCTGATACTGTAATAATACCAAATTGAAGCCAGAAATTACTGAACTAGATAGCTCGTTTGCTGCAGTATAGAACTGCATTCTAACTGAAGGAGTCAAGACAACATCCCAGCTATAATGCTGAAAATCTGCACTCCAAAATTAGCTGTGGCTGTACTGAGCTGTGCTTGTAAAACTACACAAAGCACCTACCCAATCATGGTGAAATTACCCAGATGTGTCCTGTCCACAAATTAGAAGTCTGTTACTACTCCAGCAGTTCTATTCTCAAGGATCAGCAGAGTGATGGAAGGTGTCATTGACAATACCATCAAACAGCAATTGCTCATCGATAATGGCTCGTTGATGCTCAGTTCAGGTTCTGTCAGGGACACACAGCTCTAACATCATTACAGCTTCAGTGCAAACATGGAAGAAAATGTAACCAAACTCAATAAGTGAAGCAAGGGTGACTGCCCTTGACATGAAAGTAGCATTTGATTGGGTGTGGCATCAAGAAGTGTTAACAAAATAGAAGTCAATGGGAATCGGGCAGAGGAGGAAACTCTCTAATGGCTGGAATCACACTGAGCATATAAAAAGGTGTTGTTGTTGTCAGACGTCAATCATATCAGTCCCAGGATATCATTTCAGGAATTCCTCAGGCCCAACCTTTCAGGTGCTTCATCAATTACCTTCCCTTGTAAAGGGAAGCTCAGCTAACACACAAGGAAGGCTTATGCTGGTAGATTTAGAGGAGGAAAAATGAGAGGCTTGAATGGAGCACAAATATTGGCACAGACTGATTGGCTGAGTGGCACATTTCTGTAGCGTATGTTGGAAGCTGGTTAGCTCTTGATTGGACGGCTGGTTGGTGACGCAGAATGACAGCATGGGTACATTTCCCACACCAGCTGAGGTTAGCATGAAAGTCATGCTTTCTCAACCTCACCCGATGCGTGATGGCACTCAAATTAAACCACCACTAGGTGTCTCTCTCTCTAACAAGAGAGGAGCCATGTTACTACAGTGACTTTATTTAATGCTATCCGATGAAATGTAATCCTCCTTCAAAAAGGTTAGAATTGTGAATTCTGGCAGGTAAATCCACAGTGCTCAATAACAATTGCAATTCCTCACCTATTGTAGCTATTCATGCCCACAAGCAGCAAGAGCTGTACAAAATTCAGGCTTCAGCAGATAAGTTCAAGTACTAAAGTACAATACTGTGTGTGCTGGAAATCTGAAATACAAACACCCTGTAACAGTAATTCAATTCGCCAACAGGCAATGAGCATTTCCAACAAGAAAGAATTTAACTATTTCCCCATGATATTCATAATAATGCCATCACCAAAACTCCAACTGCAAAACATTCTGCAGATTATCATTGATCAGAAACTCAACTGAACCAGCACCTCCTGCGGTGTAGTGGTCATGTCCCTATCTCTGACCAGGAGGCCTGGGATCATGTCCCACCTGCTCCAGAAGTGGGTCATAACATTGCTGAACAGGTTGGTCAGGAAATAAAATCCGTAAACACTGTTGTCGCAACAGTAAGTGAGATGCTTGGAATTCTGCGG
>NC_063344.1:53525278-53622066 GCF_021869965.1 Rhincodon typus
GGGGGGGGGGGTGTTCCAACTCACGTCCAAACTCCCCAAAACCCATGCAGCGACTAGAAAGCAAAAGTCTGAACTGTGATGAAATATTCTCCACTTTCCTGAATCTGGGCACCAACATCAACACTCAAAACTCAATGTCATCTCAAACAAAGCAGCCTGCTTGTTCAGCACCCCATTCATCACTGTCAACATTCACTCCTTCAACCACCGACACACAATAGCAGCAGTGTGCACCATCTACAGATCACCAGTTCTTCTCTGTCTGCACCTTCCAAACCCACAATCTCTGCCACCCAGAAGGATAATGGTGACAGATGTATGGAAACACCGCCACCTGCAGGTCGCCATGCTCCAAGGCACATATCGCTGTCCCCTGACTATCATTGAATCAAAATTCTGGAAATCGCTTTCTAACAACATTGAGGATGTACCTCAACACTATCATCGTCTGCGGTCCCTCTTGATCGAGAATGACTCTCTTCCACTCTCAGTGTGCGTCTACAGGTGGCTGTACAGACCAACGCAGCTTCCACATCTGTTACATATGGGGCAGAAGAGGGCCATGGGAAGGGTTGGGTTGGGTGTTGGTGTGGCACTGCGCTCCTTATGCTGTTTTCACCTGGCTTCCGTTTTTTCCCCAACAGCAAGTCTCAAGGTGCTTGATGCCTTACCAAAGGCTCCTCCTCCGCTTTTGATGGTCTTGGGCCAGTGACTCCCAGGTGTTTGTGGGAATGTTTCACTTCCCCAGCGAGGTCTTGATGGTAATCGCTGAAGTGTTTCCCCTGTCCACCTGCAGCTTGCCTGCTCTTTCGGAGCTGGGAGTGGAGCACCTGCTTGGGGAGTCTCGTGTCAGTCATGTGGACGACATGCCCAGCCATCATAGCTGATCAAAGGTGGTCAGTGCCTCCATGCTAGGGATGTTGGCCTGGTCGAGGATGCTGGTGTTGGTGTGTCTTTCTTCCCAGTGGATTCACAGCATCTTGTGCAGGCAGCATTAGTGGTACTGCTCCATCGCCTTGAGGTGTCTGCTGTGGACAGTCCACCTCTCAGACCCACATTGGAGGGTGGGAACCACCATAGCTCTGTAATCCATAATCTTGGTGTTGGATCTGATGACGTTGTCCTCAAACACCTTTTCCTCAGGTGGCCAAAGGCTGCACTAGCACACTGGAGGCAATGCTAGATCTCTTCATCAATAACAGCTTTGGTCAATAGGACACTTCTCGGGTATTGGAAGGAGTCAACTTTCTCCAAGGCCTCCCTGTGAGCCTTGAGATTGGGGGTTCGCTCCGCAATGCTAGGCTAGGTTGGTAGAGGAACTTCATCTTGTGGGATGTTCCGGGTGAGGTTCACACTCTCATATGCCTCCATAAAGGTGGTGTCGATGGTCTGAAGCTCGTCCTCCGAGTTTGCACATACGCAAGGCTCATCCATGTACTGCAGTTCGATGACACTGGTTGGGGTGACTTTGGTTTTGGTTTGAAGGTGGTGGAGGTTGAATAATTTCCCGCTGGTTCTGTAAGTTAGCTCCACTCCAGTGGGAAGCTTGTTGGCAGTGATGGGAAGCATTGCAGTGAAGCAGATCAAGAACAGTGTGGGGACGATGAAGACACAGCCCTGCTAGACACCGGTCTGAACATGGTATGTGTTGGTGGTGGATCCGTTTGTCATTACCACGACTTCCATGTCATTGCGAATCAGGCGAAGGATGGTGACAAACTTCATGGTGCAACCAAAGCGGAGAAGTACGCTCCATAATACATCCTGACTGTTGGTGTCAAAGGCCTTTTTAAGATCGAAGGCGACCATGTACAGGGGTAGGTTCTTTTCTCTGCATCTTTCCTTCAGCTGTCACACGGTGAAAATCATGTCCGTTGTCCCCCTCCATGGCTAGAAGCCACACTGCGACTCCGGGAGGAGTTCCTTAAACACAGCGAGGAGGTGGTTGAGGAGGACCTTGGTGATAACTTTTCCAAACCGTCGACAGCAGGGAGATATCCCCTGTAGATACCACAGTCAGGCTTCTTCACTTTTTTGAAGACGCTCACAACTGTGGCATCTCGGAGCTCTTCGTGGATGCTCTCCTCCTTCCAGATAAGGCAGGCAAGTGTGTGTAGCTGCAGTAGGAGCTCAGTGCCTCCACATTTCAGCGCCTCAGTGGGGATACCGTCTGTTCCAGCAGCCTTGTTGTGCTTAAGCTGGCAAATGGCCTTATCTACTTCGTGCAAGGCTGGGGTGTTGCTTAGCATGTGGTATGTAGTGTGTGATGGAATGCATTCAAGAACGCTTGAAACGATGCCAGAGCCATGGTTGAGGAGGTCTCTGACGTGTTCCCTGTAAGGTTGTTTGATGGCTTCTTGGTCTTTGATAAGAATCACTCCATTCTTGGCCAGCAGTGGAGTGAGGCCTTGTGTGTTTGGTCCATAAGTAGCATTGACTGCATAGAAGAAACCCTGCACATCATGGCTATTGGCCATTTGTTGGGCCTCCAGTGCTTTCTCCATCCACCACCTGTTCTTTATGTCACGGGTTCATTGATGGACCTTGGCCTTCAGTCGCCTGTAGGCCTGCCTTTTCTCTTCCAAGTTCTGTTGCTGTTGCTGTTTTACACTCAGTTTTTGGATCTCCTGATCATTTTCACCAAACTAGCCTTGGTGTTTCCTAGTTGAGTGACTGGCCAAATTTTTGCAGGCATTGATAATGGCGGCTTTGAGGGGAGACCAGAAGCTGTTGGAATCCTGCAAGTCAGTGTTGCTGAGGGTCACGAGGTTTATGGTGAGGAGCTGATCATATGAGGTTATCTTTTCCAGGTCTTTGAGTGCCACAGTGTTGAAGTTTATGTGGCACTGCTCCTGTTGTCTCCACTGCAGCAGGGCTACATTTATGTTGATATTGGCTCGGATCAGGAGATGATCTGTTCAGCAGTTATCAGCTCCTGTTATGGCGTGGGCGATTTTAACATCTTTCCAATCCCTCACCTCTGACAATGACATGGTCAAGGAGGTGCCAGTGTCTGGAGCACGGGTGCTGCCATGTTGTCTTGTATTTGCCCCTTTGGCAGAATAGTGTGTTGGTGATCAGGAAGTTGTGTTCACGGCATTTGGTCAGGAGAAGGGTGGCATTGGAATTTTGCTTCCGTACGCCCTCTTTCCCGATTACATCGCCCCCAAAGGTCTGCACTTTTGCCGACTCTGGCACCGAAATTACCAAGGACGATCAGTCTGTCCACTGCAGGGACCCACGAAAGAGATTGGTCAAGATTGGAGTAATGTACCTACTGTCTAGTAGACTGCAGAGGTTCAAGGAGGAAGCTCATTATCACCTTTGCAAGGGCAATTTGGCATAGGCAACAAATGCCAGCAATGTCCACATCCAACAAACAAAGTTGCAAATCTATTAAGTACATGCAAATCTCTCCAGACAGTTTGCCTTTGGGAACGTCGAGTTACCACAGAACTGGCCATGTTATTCTTCAGCTAGATTCTTGTTGGCAACACTCATTAATGAAATGAAAGAATTCAGGGTTTCTGTCTTATTCCAAAGACTGGACACATAACCTGCAGCAGCTTTAGCAAATGCAATATTGCACCAAGGTTCTGTTGACACTATTCTGGTAGACAGTAAAAATCCCAGCAGACTATTTGTAAAAGAGCATATGCGTCACTGTCAACATCATTCCCTCAGTCAAGTGTTGATCAAATGACCAATCTCACTTCTGCTGGCAAGACTGTGTAAAACTGGCTGCTTGTGTTTATGCTTAACAGATACTGTAAATATATTTAATTGAAAGTAAACTGCTTTAAGATACCAAATATATACGACATACACCTGTCTTTTGCTTTTTAAAATCTAATTCCGAGTTGTGTATCCAGTTTGTGCATGCAATCTCAGGCTAACCTCTCGCACTACTTAAACACATGATTTGGCTTTTCTTTAAAATAATATATTCTTACGCCTTTCCAATTTTGCTTCGCTCCTATTTTGAAGGGATAATATATGTACACTAAAAGCAATCGAAAAAGGTTCATGAAACATTAGCCCTTATCTCAAGGAGATTGTCATAAAATAGGGAAGTTATGTTTGCATTTCTGCTTATTAAATTGTCCCTCACCACCACTGCTGTTTGATTCCTTTGTTCTTAGTCTTTTTCCCTTACTGTGAACTGCTTATCTGAAAGGAAGCTGCGTCTCATTCTTCGGGCCTAAACTGCTCCAATTTCAATAACAGTTTTTCCCGTACTTTCTGCTTCAACTTAAAGGCAACTTTTGTATTTCGGCCACAGCACGTCATGTGGCGTCCTGCCGATCCCACCCAAAATGAATGCAGCAACACGTCTAGCTTTCCAGCGACCCTGAGACTGCTTCCCCCTTTCACGTTCGTGGTATTCAGTCTGCGGAAGGTGCCTACTGTTATATACAGTGAAGGTTCGCGTCTTTGCACAGCTCCCTGTTCTAGCGGAAGGTGCATAGGGAGACTCAGGAGCTGTAAGCCCTGCTTGTGAGACATGAAGGAGCAGCCGGAGAGAGAGAGAGAGAGAGAGAGAGAGAGAACAAGCGGGAATTAAACAAACTCACCTTAGTCCCAGTCCATTCCTTTCCCTCGCCCTCTGCTGGCTGACTCTCCAGAGGTGCCCGGAACGGAATAAGAGAAGGGACGAAACACACAGGGCTGCAGTCAAAAAGAAAATCACAACAACAGGTACCTTGCACAACTAGATCAACTTACAGCACATTCTTACACCAGCCCAGCTACATGTTAAATTAAAGAACTCCGGATGCTAGAAATTGGAAACAAACACACAGAATGGTGAAGAACCCCAGCAGCTCTGGCAGCATCTGTAGAGAGAGAGAAAGACGTTAACTTACTTTGTCTCTCCACAAGTGTTAAATTCTAGAGATGGGTCGGGGATCTTCAATTACACAGAAGATTTATTACTGGTGAGTGGGAAGAAGTCGAAAAATATTAATTACTGCGGGTTTAGGGTGTGAGTGAGGGAAGGGTGTGTGTGTTTGAGAGAGGGGGGTGTGAAGGAGGGGGAGAGAATGTGAACGAGGTTGGGATGTATCAGTGAAGTGTTGGGGAATGGGTGGCGGAGAAGGTGGAGGTGATGGTGGGGAATGAGGGGGTGAAGATTAGGGTGAATGAGGGGGAAGGTTGGGATGGGGAGGGGATGGAGTGCATTAGGAGGTGGGGAAGGGGGAAAATTAGTGTGAATGAGGTGGTGGAGAAGGGGCTGAATGAGGGGGTGGGTGAGTGCGGGGAGGGGAGGGGAGGGGATGGGATGGGATGGGATGGGATGTGGTGAATTTGGGGGAAGGGGTGAATGCGGGAGAAGGAAATGACTACGGGGGTGGGGTGGGGAGGGGGGTGAATGCAGGGGAAGAGGATGGAGTTGAATGCAGGGGAGGGGCTGGAGTTGAATGCGGGCATGTGAAAGGGGGTGAATGACAGGGGTGCAGAAGGGAGTGGATGAGGCTGAATGAAGGGATGGGAGGGGAAAGGGGTGAATGAGGGGTAAGACAGAAGTGAATGTGGGAGAGGGGATGGAGGTGATTGAGGAGGTGGGGGTGGAGTGAATGAGGAGGACGTGTGTGGGCAAGAAGGGCAGGGAATGGGGCGAATGAGGGTGAATGAGGGGATGGGGAAGAGTGCGATTGAGGGGTAGGGATGGGGGTGAATGAGGGAGTGGGGAATGGGGCGAATGCGGGTGAATGAGGGGGTGGAGAAGAGGGTGAATGAGGATATATGAGGAGTTGGCGTAAGGGGTGAATGATGGTGCATGACGTATTGGGTAAGGGGTTGAATGAGGGGGTGGGTAAGGGGTTGAATGACGGCCTGGGTGAGGGGGTGGGGATGAGGCAAATGAGGATGAATGATGTGGTGGGGAAGGGGCGAAAATGGGTGAATGAGGGGTTGGGGAGGAGGGTGAATGAGGATATATGTGGGAGTGGGGAGGTGGATGTTTGTGGGTGTGGGGAAGTGAATGTATGAGGAGGTGGGGAAGTAGGTGTATGAGGGGGTGGAGAGGGGTTGAATGAGGGTCAATGAGGGGCTGGGGAAGGGCTGAATGAGGGTGTGTGAATGAGGAGGTGGGGATGCTGTGAATGAGTGGGAGGGGAGGGGATTCAATGCAGGTGAATGGATGGTGTTGTTTGTGGGGGAGGGGATTGGGGTGAATCCAGGTGTGGGATGGAATTGAATGTGGGTTGGGGAAGGGAGTGAATGAGAAGGAGGTGTAGGGGTGAGCAAGGGGGTAGTGACGGGGTTGAATGTGGGCGAGGGGATGGGGTTGGGAATGGGGGTGAATACAGCGGAGAGAATGTGGGTGATTGCAGGGGAGGGAAAGGGGTGAATGCGAGTGAGGGTATGGTGGTGAATGAGGGGGTGGTGTGGGGGTTAATGAGGATGAATGAGGGGTTTGGGATGGGACTAAATGTGTGGGAGGGGATGGGGTGAATGGAGGGGAATGGAGGTGAATGAGGGAGAGGGGATGCGGTGAATGAGGGAGTGAGGATGGGGTGAATGAGTGGAGAGGGGATGAATGCAGGCGAGTGAATAGGGGTGAATGAGGGGCTGGGGATGGGGATGAATGCCTGGGAGGGGATGGGGGTGAATGAGGGGCGAGGTTGGGGATAGGGGCGAATATGGGGTTGAATGAAGTGAGTGTTGGGATTGGGTTGGGAGCCGTGGAAGGGTAGCGTGAAGCTGGAGGGTGGAGGTGGGGAGTTTAAATGGTGGGTGCTAGAGGAGTGTGAATGAAGGATAGTGGGTGGACAGAGCTTTGACAATCACTGAAGTTGACTTGCAATTCCAGGATGTGAAATTTGAGCACAGAAATCCTGAAGCTGTGGTCCATCACTCGGAATATCCATATCCCTTGCTGTGGTTTAATGCCCACTTAAGTGCTTCTTCCTGCTGACACTGATACCTGCCCCTTGCTGGGAAAGGTGAGCTTACATGTAGGAGCCTGAGGCCTGTGATTCAGTGCCATTTTCAGGCCTTGGCTCATTAGCAGGCAGCATTTCCCCAGTGACACCGCTGTTCAATACACCATCCAGTCTCTACTTGATTGGCAGCTCTTTCCCACCTCGCAGAGTCTTTGATCCCAGGCCAGACCAGACCTTCTGCTGTCCAATTAAATGCCTGAAAAGCAGCATTAGTACTGAGCCTCCACATTCCCACACACCTCTTTGAATTACAACATCATTCCCCAACATTACACCACTGGATCTGCCAGCATTACCGATTTGTCACACGAGCCATCGTTATGCTCAGTCCTCCCATTGTGCTATCGATGACACCCCTCCCACAGTAACATGTTTTCACATGCAGTCTCACTTTCCTCGCTCATTGGGGAATTGTTGTCACCCCCACATCTCAGCATGCTGTGACCAAGTCCTAAAATTCACTTTCCCAGGTTTGCCACCATAGCAATGGCCCAAATAACTCTCCTTGACTTGGATTGAGCTGACCCTTATTGTGGCGCACCCCCTTGACTGTCCTAAATGAACAGCTCTGAGCCATGAGTGACTGGACTTCCTACTGATATCTGTGTAGCTCCCTGACCTGATGTATTCCAATCACTGCACTGGTTGCACTGGACCTGCAGGACTGACCATGGCGTGCTGTAGTGATAAGGACCCCTGACCTTGACCCTGACCCTAACCATTCTCAATGGCGTACTGACTGTGTCCAGGCTACTGGATTGATATTGCAAGCTCCGTTGACTAACTGTACTGGGCCCCCTCACTGAATGCTATCTCCCTTGATCTGAATGAGCATGACTCCCTTTAGACTTTGAGACTTGGCTGCTTGATTGATGCCCATGCACTGTGCTTGCTGTGTGGGCCATTGGCATATGGTGCAGGTGTGAGGCGTGACGTAGCTCAGTCCTCAAAGTAATGCAAAGTGAGTGAGCACTAACAGAGCGAGCGACGAGACCTGAGATGCATCCTGGTGAAATCCATGAAGATCATTGAAAATCATAGAATCCCTACAGTGTGGAAACAGGCCCTTCGGCCCAACAAGTCCACACTGACCCTCAGAGCGTCCCACCCAGCCCCATTACCCACCTAATCTACATATCCCTGGACACGACGGGCAATTTTGCATGGCCAATCCACATAACGTGCATATCTTTGGAATGTGGGAGGAAACCAGAGCACCCAGAGGAAACCCACACAGACGCGAGGAGAACATGCAAACTCCACACAGACACTCACCCAAAGATGGAATCGAACCTGGGTTCCTGGCGCTGTGAGGCAGCAGTGCTAACCACTGTGCCACCGTGCTGCCCCAAAGTTTAGTTTAGTAGGTTTTTAATGTTTAGTTAGGATTAGGGTCCCTGTACATAAAGTGTCCTGGCAGCAACATTGTCATGATAGCTGCCGGTGCACCTGAAATGCAGCATTGAAGTGCAGAACTGTGTTGTAGGTGATGTGCCATGTCGGTGTGATAAGGCTGGTACATGTCCAATGTGGGTGAGGGGGGGAGTGGCACAGAGGGCTAGTGCCCAAGGAGCATGCCTGAACCAAATACATGCAAATGGCTACAAATTGACCTCTCTGCTGACTACCAAGATTCTCATTTCCTCACTCAAAACCTAGCTGGAGTTGCAGACCTTTTTTTACTCTCAATGTCAAGTATCTAATTTCTGCAAATGTCTCCCTACTTTTCCAACTGACTCATCAGTGACAGTGTCATTCAGACCCTAGGAAGAATCTGCTCTTTGTTACCAACTATCTATGAGCACCCTTAATTTTCTAATTGAACACCGCTTATTTCCGAAGCACAGGGACAATTCCTCGCCACGCTTACATTTCCGGTTTTTAATGTTTAATTGTTGTGGATTTGCCCTTTATGGTTCCTGTTGTCTTTCTACCGAGGTCATTGACTCGATTAATAAATAAGAAGAACTTAGCTGCACCTAATCCTTTTGGTGCCTTTTCCCACCTTTCTGTAATGTATACAGCTTTAGCTCTAAATGGGCAGTTCAGCATCCCGTGGCCCTGCATGACTTCATATTATCCAAGCAGAGAATCCTGCATAACCACAGTCTTTCTGTGACCTATAAATGGTGTTCAAGCTGTTTCCTCTGGTATTCTAGCTGCCTTTTTTTATCAGGATCTTAATGCCTTCTGTGCTGTTGAACAAAACCTGAAGTTGATTCGTGACTGGGATCTCATGAATATATTTTCAAACCTTGACTTTTTTTTAGATTACAAAAGACAATCTGTCCAATATCGCCAGTGTCCTGTTGCTCCTCAACAAAGAGAATGATTTGTCCCTGTATATATCAGTCTCCAGCCACTCTCAACATTCATTCTCAATGTTTAATGTTTGTTTGCCATTTTTCGGGCCCACAATTGATAATTACCAAGTTTAAACAGCCTAGTTACCCTTAAAAGTCTAAAGCCTTCTTTACCTTAGTAAGTTCCAGTATTTGCTCTCTAATGCTATAACTCTGTTTTAAGAACCTACTGCAACATCAAATTCTTTTTATTTTCTGGCAAAACCTTCCTAAGGCTCAGAGATGCAGTGGAGAAGGAGGATATTAATTGGGACAAAGAATTCAGGCCTTTATTTACCTGAGTCAGTGAAGCAGCAGAACAGGAAAATATAAACTGAGACCAGGCTCAAGGCTTTCACTTACCTGCAAATTACCTGTCTCTCTTTTTCTCTCTCGCCCTCCCTCATACACGCAGGCGGCACCTGGGAATCAGCGCACACCTAGTTTTGAAAGACTCAAGTTATGTGACAACAAAGTCTTAAGCTAGTGTTTGTAATTCAGCTGGAATCATTGAAGTTAGTGAACAATTTTACTTTCTATTCTCCAGTTTAAAATAGACTGTCTGAAAGTAAGCTTAGGTAATGGCAGGATAGCTGGGCTTTGTAGAATGCCTATCCTATTTCATGCAAGGAGCTATGGACATTTCACATGCTGAGACAATCACATGTGGGAAGTTTCTCCAGCTTCAAAAACTTGTGCTCTGGGAGCAAAGTTCCTCTAGGCTGCTTGGGACATGGCAATCGGCAACGACATACTGATCGTGGCATTGACTTCCACATCCAGAAGTCATTGCTGTGCATAGGATTCAGTGGTCTGGCAATAAAATTAGAGGGAATGCTGTCTGGAAGGCAGGAGTCACTGTGGTTCATTCATGAGGGCTGAAATCTACATGGATAACATGTTTGACAAATTGATACAACCGCAGATTAAGGGTATGCAGGTGGGGAGTAGGTGACTGTTAGGCAGTCAGGGAAGACCAGGCAGGGAGTGTATGAATCCTTCGAGTCTATCTCACTCACTAATCTATTTTGCACCTTGGATACTGGTGAGAGTAATTATTTATCAGAGAGGAATGTAGGAGAAGCCAAACATGTGGCACCACCAGTGGCTCACCTGTCCAGAAGAAGAGTGGAAGAGCAATTCTGCTAACTATCTCAATAGCAGGAGGAACAGAAAGGCATTTCTGTGACTATAGATATGATTTCAGCATCATATTCTGCGTCCCTGGTGCCAAGGTCAAGGATATTGTAGAGCGGGTGCAGGATGTTCTTTTTGGGAAAGAGTGAAGATCCAGAGGTCATAGTCAACATTGGTACCAATAATATAGGTAGAGAAAAGGAAATGGTCCCAAAAGTAGAACTTAAGGAGCTAGGTAGGAGACTGAAAAGGATGACCTTAAAGACAATAATCTCAGGATTGCTTCCAGTGCTGAAATAGGAAATTGTGTGTGTTAAAATGTGGCTGGAAAAGAAAAATGTTATCGGAGGGAATGCTTGACATTTCTTGGATGTTGGGAGCAATTCTGGAGCAGACAAGACCTGTACAAGAACAGGCTGCACGTTAAGAGGATCAGGACTGATATCCTCACAGGAAGATTTGCTAGTCCTGTTGCAGAGGGCTTAAACAAACTTGTCAGAAGAATGAGAATATGAAACAGAAATCAGGTAGAATAAAAGCAGATTCGACTATAGGACATGGAATAGCTGTAAATAAATCTGAAATGCAGCAGAAACAATTTTCAGAACCAACCAGGGTCAAACTACAAATTAGTACTAAAAAGGCAGAGATAATTGGTCTCTGTCTGAATGCTTGCAGCATTTGTAACATGATAAGTGAATTCATGGTGTAAGTAGAAGTAAAAGCGTATTATAATAGGTCATATCTGTTGACACCATTCATATGTGCACTGCTTGAATTTGTGCATATCTATTTATAGGAATTGGTATGTGTGCATTTAAGCAGGTTCACCCTTAAGCTTGGTGTGGCTATGAAGAGAGGAAAGGGAGCTGTGAAGGAGGGGGTGGAGGGAGTTGTGAAAGGGGGAAAAGCGCTATGAAATTGGGGAGGGGACAGTGGTGCCGTCCTCTTCTCCCCTTATCATACCCCACTGCCCTCCCCAACACTGCCCTTGCTCCTCTCCTAGGCCACCTCCTCCCCATTGCCTTGCCCCTCCGAGTCCTCCTTCCCTCTCCCTCTTCCACCCTCATCCCCTCCCTCTCCTTCCATCCTTACTACCTAGTCCTCACTCCCCCCTTTCACTGCCCTGTGCTGTACTCTGTTTCAATTACTTGCTTCTTTTCTGAGCATGTGCAGTTCCTTTGTGTATGACGACATTGGAATTCTATGTGATGATGAAGCATTTCTGAAATTGTACACATGCATGTTTCCTGATGGCGACGTGTACACACAGTTACAACCAACACTGGGTGTTAGCAGACACTGACGTGATTTAATCACCATGGATACAGGATCATAAAGACTGGAACTGAAATATAAAGGATGTTCAACAGTGAGGAGGGATAGACAAAAAGGAAGGTTGGACACAGTTGGTAATGATGGACAGAATCAGTTTATTAGTGAGAGAGGATCTTCAATCAGAAGAACATGGTGAATGGGTGGAGTGAAGAAAAGCAAGTGGCAGCAGGGACATAAGAGACTTATAACTCTCTAAACAGAAATCGTAATGTAGGGCGTGGTATAAATCAAGAAATTAGAGGTGCATTTAGCAAGGGAAATGCATTAATATGGATGACTTGAATCTATATATGTAGACTGGGTAAATCTAATGAGCACTGATGCTGTGGATGAAGAATTCTTAGAATGTGTTTTGAGATCGTTTTCTGGAGCAATACGTTGAGGTAAAAACCAGGGCTATTTTGAATCTAGTATTATGCAACAAGAAAAGTCTAATTAATAATCTTGTAAAATATCAATTAAGGAATAGTGATGATTGTATGATAAAATTTTCCATTAAACTTGAAAATTATCTAGTTCAACCTGAAATTAAAGTCCTAAATCTAAACAATTTGAAGATATGAGGACAGAGTTGGATGTGATGGATTGACAAAATACATTGAAAGGTCTGACAATAGGTATTCAATGGCTAGTATTTAAAGAATTAATGATCAGTTTTCAAAAGCAAAACATTCCTTTTGGGCAAAAAATATCCAACAGGAAAAGCACGGAAGCCATGGCTAACAAGAAAAGTTTAAGGTTGTTTTAGATGAATGGCAGATGCTCATAAAGTTACCAAATATTAGTTGTAAACCTGAGGATTGGGAAAAATTTAGAATTCAGCAAAGGAGGATCAAAAAATTGATAAAGAAAGAGAAAATGGAAAATGAATGTAAATAGCAAAAAACATAAAAATGGATTGTAAAAGTTTCTATAAGTATTCAGAAAAAACAGCAAAGACAAAGGTCAATTACAAGCAAACAGAGGATAATTTATAATGAGGAATTATAATTATATGGGGAATGAAGCCGGACAGGTGAATTGGGAGTACGTTTAAGTTATAGCGACCACAACATCATACATTTAAAGTTTGGTATGAAAAAGGAAAAAGATGGCCTGCAAAAAACAGTTCTGTATTGTGGGAAGGCAAATTTTATTAAAATAAGGCAGCTTCTGGCCAATATAGACTAGGAACAGCTATTTGTGGGAAAACCTACAGCAGAACAGTGGGGAGTATTTTAGGGATATCTCGTAACATTCAGGACTGGATAAGAAGGAAAAGAGTGGCAGTTAGCAGGTGTTTTAGATCACAGCGTGTATCCAAGTGGTTCTTTTCAGATTCCGTTAAACTTAATTAAAAGAGAAGACTTGACAACAGCAGTTTGCTTAAATATGAATGTTTATTAAGTCAGAATAATGATTATAAGGGAAATAATAAATGATTATCGTGATAACAATAAATGGAAAAGTAAAGAGGAAAAAAAAAGCAACAAGTCTCACACCTTTCAAGAAAAAGCAACCAGTCTCACATTCTTCTGCCTTTCGGGGACCCCTCAATCAATGGCTGGTCTGGTGGCTGATGTTCGTTCCTGGCACCGTTCAGGATTCTGAGCCGAGGTGAAGTCCAGCAGCCTTGGAAAAAAACTCTCTCTCTCTTATACAGTATGACAAAACAGATACAGAAAGACAAAACTGCTGACTGGCACAGAAAACACAGGATGGCAAAACAAGTGCAGGTATCATCCTTGGATCGTAAAGGACTGTTCACAGGACTCATTCAAGGTCATGCAGCTTGCCAAGTATTATTCTAAACTTTCCCGGCCTATTTTCCCATCCTGTACAATTTATTTTCTCACGCAGCTGTTGAACATCATCATTAACTTTTCACCCTTCGGCCCATCCTAGACAGCAGGTACAAAGGAAACAAAGTGGGATTAGTGCAGATAGGTCAATGAGGACACAATGGGCCAAAGGGCCTCTTCTACCCTGCATGGCTCTGACTCTGTTGGAACACAGAATAGGCAGAGAAACTGAATCGGAGATAGTAGGAACTGCAGATGCTGGAGAATCTGAGATAACAAGGTGTAGAGCTGGATGAACACAGCAGACAAATTCTGAAGAAGGGTCTAGGCCCGAAACATCAGCTTTCCTGCTCCTCTGATGCTGCTTGGCCTGCTGACTTCATCCAGTTCTACACCTTGTTATATTAGAGAAACTGAATACCTTTTTTTGTCAGTCTTCATAGTGGAAGATACAAGAAGTCTCCCTGAAATAATTAAGACCCAAGGGTCTCTTGAGAAATGGAACTAAAAAAAAAATTAACCTCAGTAAAAAAGTGGGATTGGAGAAATTAATAGGACCTGAAGTTGACAAATCCTTAGGACCCAATGACCTAACGAGTTGAAAGAGATGACTGCAGAGATCATTTTGGTCAGTGATCATAATTAGATGATCAATATCATCTTTTAAAATTCTGTTAATTATGCAAGGGGAATTGCAACTTGGAAGCTTGCAACTGCAACCCCAGTATTTGAAAAAGGAGAGACAGAGAGAAAATGTGGAACTATCGACCTGTTTGTCTTCCACCAGCAGTGAAGAAAATACTAGAATCCATTACAAGAGGATGTGATTACTGGATATTTAGAAAATAAGTGTCTGATTGAACAAAGTCAACATGGATTTATGAAGGGAAAATCATATTTGACAAACCTGTGTGAGTTTTTTGAGGATATTGCTAGCAGATTTGCTAAGGGGGAGCCTTAATTTGTGAAATTGGATTTTCAGAAGGGTTAGTAAAGAAAAATGAAGTATTATATCGTTGGGTTAATATATTGGAATGGATTGAGGATTGATTCATTGACAGAAGACAATGATTGGAATAAATGGGTTGTCCTCAACCTTGTAGTCTGTGATCTGTAGGGTACGTCAAGGACCCAATTGGTACATAGGCCCCAGCCGTAAATAAACTTAATCAATGATTTAGATGTTGAACCAATTGCAACATTTCCAAGTTTGCAGATAATACAAAACTTGGTGGCAACTGGGAACAGGATATGGAATTGGATGGTCAGGGATGAATATATAGATTGACAGAGTAGGCTCATAGGGCAGTATGCCTGACTCGTGCTCACATTTTCTTGTTTCTCTGTCATAGTTTGGACAAAATTTTTGCAGACTCTGCAAAACTGATCATCTTGCAAAATGATAGTACCAGTCCGTTTGTTTTCAAAATCTCCCTGAGGAGAGCTGTTACTTTTGATTGACTACACTTGTCTAACACTTCACAAGTTAAATCTTCCGATCTGCAACCAAAGAATTTTGACGTCAGAAGCGATTGGATCAAATGGTTTCTTGTTTGAGGCAAATGTTCAAATTCTCCCTGGAGAAATGAGTTATTTGAACAACAGTAAAGTGCTGTGGATGTTGAAGATCTAAAGAAGAAAGAGAATTGCTGGAAATGTTCAGCAGGATCGACAGCATCTCTGGAAAGAGAAACAAAGAGAATGTTTCAGGCTGATGGCCTTTCGTCAGAAAAGTGGATTTAGGCTTTAAGCGACTCAATAAGTGCAAAAATACAGAGAGGGAAGAAGGGAAACAAAAAGACCAAAGGGTAGCTCTTTGGTAGGATGGAAGGCAGGTGACATCAAATTACAAAGGTATGATGGTGCAAAGCAAATGAAAATTATAATGGTTCAAGTGGAGAATTGAAGAAAGGTTCTACAGGAAATGTAACAGCTGCTATTGAAAACAAAATGGAGTAGTGGTTAGGATCTGAAATTATTAAATTCCGGGTCGAGTCCCAAAGGCTGTTAAAGTGTCTAATTAAAAGTTGAGGTGTGTTTCCTGAAGTTTACAATGAGAGTCATTGGAATGGTATAGGATGCTGACGACAGATTTTTTTCCATTCATTCAAAGGTTGTGCGTGTCACTGGCTAGGCTAATATTTGTTGCTCATCCCTAATTGCCCTTAAGAGGGTAACCACATTGAGATTGGGGTAGAGAATTGAACTGACCAGTGATCACAAGCTCAGGGTTGTGCTTTTGGATTGGTTGGAGATGTTCCTCAAAGTGATCACCTGATCTATTTGACCGTCCCAGTGTAGGGGAGACCAAATTGTGAACAGCGAATACATTATCATAAACTTAAAAATGTAAACAGGTATACAAATAAGTGAAGTACCATTTCCCCTCAAAGGACTGAATGGGTATCTAAATGAAAGAAAAGGTTGAGGTAATAGGACACGTGTTTCATCTCTTGAGCTTGATTGCAAAGGTGCCCTGGAAGAGAAGTGAAGATTGTGGAGGTGACAAAAAATACATTTTGTTGTGGCATCACACTGAAGGTAGTGGAAGATGAAGACAAAGGGGAACACATCTTGGTTTCGGGGGGTTGAGAAGGAGTGAGCAGAAGTATGTGAAATAAAAGACATTTGGTCAAGAAGCCTATCTACCAAGTTGGGGCTAGAAGGGTGGAAGAATGCTTCAATTGAGAAAAAAAGCAACATGCATCAGAAGCTCTCGTGTGGGAAGTGGCAACCGCCAAACAGATGCAATGGAAATGGAGTTGGGAGAATGGAATATAAGTATTTCAGGAAGTGGGGTGTGAGAAAGTGTAGCTGAGATAAGCTATAAGAGTCGGTGTTGATAGTGATCCATGGCCAAGATTAGTAATGGAGAGAAAGAGGTCACGGAAGGGAAAATAAGAGCCAGAAGTTAATCGTGTGAAGATGAGGAAAAGATGGAATTGAAAGCAAATTTGATTACTTTTCCAAATTGTTCACAGCAGGACATGGCATCTAGCGTAGTGAAAGTGAAGTGAAAAAGAAGCGAGGAAGGCTACCTGATTAAGAATTGGAGCAGAATGTTCAACAAAGCCCATGTAAAGGCAGGCAGTACAGACTCAGTGAGATGAATGGCTTCCTTCTGTGCCATAATAATAACTGCAAGTCCTCCCCATAAATGTTCACATCGCAGTTTTTTTATTGGAGGAAATTAGTGAGGTCAAAGGAGAAATTGTTCAATGTGAGGAAAAAATCAGCAAGGTGGAAGATTGTGATATGAATGGGAACTGGTTGGTATATTGTGTAAGGAAGAAGCGAAGGGCCCTCAGATGGAGTGAGGAGGTGCAGAGGGACTGGATGTTCAAAATAAAAAGGAGGCAATCGGGGTCGGCAAACTGAAAAGTCTTAAAGCAGTGTACGGCATTGGAAAAATTGCAAATTGTAAAATGGAAAGATACAAGGAGAGAAAACAAATAGAATTGAGGTAGGAAGAAATCAGATCCACTGATCATGAATTAGTTGACGCCTAGTAGAGATGACAGGACAGGAGCTGTACTGCAATTGCAAATTTAGGAAGCTTCTGGATGCCAGTCTGATCCAGGGTGCAAACATCCACAGTAAGTGCTCACAGGAACTTCAGCACAGAGGTATGGAACCAGAGGCTGAGTTATAGACACTTCAGGGAGATGGAAAGCTACCTGGACACATGATTCCAGAAGGCAGTCATATTTCTTCGGATAGAATCTTCTGAATTTGTCAGTGGTCAGGGACAGGCTGGTGTGACTACAAATGAGACAAGAGCAGAGGACCTTCAGTCCATCAGGTTTAACGTTTTCTCAACTTGTTTAGCTGAAAGTAAGGTCTGCATGTTGGATCAACTAACTGTCCATGGCACCATCACGTAAGAAGCCAACCGAGAGAGATGAATAAAGAGGAATGTACTGTTAGTAGGGGACAGTATAAAGAGGAGGATTGACACTGTTCTCTGTGCCAAACAACATAATCCAGATGGCTATGATTCTTGGCCAATGCGCGGATTCATGATATCTGCTCTGTGCAGAAAAGAACTTACAGTGGGAGGGATAGAATCTAATAGTCATGGTGCAAGTTAATGATAATGACATGGGTAGAACTAGAAAAGAAGTTCTGCTAAGAGAGTAAAATAAGTTTGGTTCTAAATTAAAAGGCAGAACATCAAAGAATTATTACCTAAACCATGTGTAAATTAGAGTAGGATGAATAAGTTAGAGAAGTGAATGTGTGGCTCAAAGACAGAGGTGTGGAAAAAATAATCTCGATTCACGGGGCATTGGTATTTACACTAGGCAAAGTGATATTTGTACGATTAGGATGGCTTATATCTGAATCATGCTAGGACTGGTATTCTCATGAGCTGCATAATGAGGGCTTTAAACAAAACGTGGGGCAGGTGGGTAGAAGAAATGGTGGGGTTCAAGTTTGTGTATGTGTAACAAATCAAGAGATAATATTCTGGACATACTAATGTGGAAAATAAAGATCAGAGAGTGGCAGGAAGAGAGAGAACAAAAAAATTAAGTATATTCCAATAGTCAGGACTAGGTCCTACAAAGGTAACATCAAAGCAAAACTAAAGGCTCTGTACCTGATTGCATGCAGCATTCAAAACAAAGTAAATAGATTGACAGTGTGCATTCGATATGAATAAATATGATCTGATAGCCATTTCAGAGACATGGCTGCACAACGACAAGGATTGCGTTATGAATATTGAGAGCTACATCATATTCAAAAATAATAGAGAGTTCAGTAAAATTGGAGGGGTAGCAC
Source organism: Rhincodon typus (assembly GCF_021869965.1). Lineage (NCBI taxonomy): Eukaryota > Metazoa > Chordata > Chondrichthyes > Orectolobiformes > Rhincodontidae > Rhincodon > Rhincodon typus. The sequence continues at coordinate 53,543,612 of NC_063344.1, forward strand.
TGTTAATCAAAGTTGACATTTGTACAATGGTTAGAGATGAGAATGGTTTAGAAGGATGAAGAATCAGTTTGGGTGAAGATAAGGAATAATAAAGGAAAGAATTCATGAATGGGAGTGATCTACAGGCCTTCAATTGGAACCAATATAAGAAATATACGAGAAGAAATTTTGGAGCTTGTGATAAAGGACAGCAGTAATCATGGGTGACTTTAATCTACAAATAAACTGGAAAATTCAGCTTTGATTAGGAGTCCATAGAATTACTTTCTTAGAGCAGCACATTCTGCAACCAGCCAGACAGCAGGCTATGCCAGACTTGGTATTATGTAAAATGACAGGATTAATTCATGACCTCAGAGTAAAGGTATCTCTTGGCAGCAGCAAATCATAATATGATTGAATTTTATATCCAGTTTGAAACGGAGAAGAATGGGCCTCAGATTAGTTTGTTTTTAAACTTTACCTAAAAAAAGCACTACAATGTGTGCGTGAAATTGGGATATTAAGCTGGGAAGTCAATCAATGGAGAAACAGTGGCAAACATTTAAAGGGATACTTCAGAGTAGTCAGAATAAGTACGCTCATACTACTAAAGTAATTGCAAGGGGAGGACCCACCATTGGTGACTAACTAAAGAAGTTAAGGATAACACCAAGTGTAAGGAAAAAAGGACATAATTTCACAAAGTGTTTTGGCAGGTCAGATGTTTGGTCAGAATATAAAGTATGGTAGAGAATGATTGAAAGGTTAATCAGGACATATAAATAACAGCGTGGAAAGAAGCTAGCTAGAAATGTAAAAAACAGATAGCAACAGTTTTTATAGGTATCTAATATGGAAAAGAGCAAGCAAATTGAGTGGTGGTCCTGCAGAGGATAAGAATGGGGTGTTAGTATTAGTTACTAAAGAAAAGACACATATAATGAATACATATTTTACGTTAGCCTGTTCTATAGAGAATGCAAAAAAAATTAGCTGTAAATCAGGAAATTGAAGGAAGAGAGGAACGTGGCAAAATTATAATCACTAGAGAAGCGAGAAAACTGATGGAGCTGTGAGTTGATAAGTCTCAGGGTCCTGATGGACCTCATCCTAAACTCTTGAAAGAAATGGCTAAAGAGGTAGTAGATGTGTTGGTGTTAATTTCCCAAAACATACTAGATTTAGGAACTGTTCCATCAGACTGTAAAGTGTCAAATTTTCAAGAAGTGAAGGAGGCAGAAAACAGGAAGCTATAATTTGACGTCTTGTCTTGGGAATGTGTTTGAATTGATCGTTAAGAAGGTTATAACTGGGTACTGGAAAAACTCAAGGTAATTAGGAAGAGTCAGCACAGTTTTGTAAAAGCGATATCATGTTCAATCAATGAATAGAATTTTTTGAAGGTGGAACATGTGCTGTTAACACCCCTCGCCTTTAGTTTGTTTTTTAAATGTCTGCAGTGTTAAAAAGATCTGCCTTTACTATTTCATTCTCTTGGGATACTCTCCAGGATTATCATCATAGGATTTGTGTTGTATGACCGATTTCACAACCATCTTTATCACCCTGGCATTTCACAGTTTGATTGAAGTGGAACAAGGAAGAAAGTAGAGACAACAAGGTGCAGGGCTGGATGAACACAGCAGGCCAAGCAGCATCATAGGAGCAGAGAGGCTGACGTTTCGGGCCTAGACCCTTCATCAGAAAAGGGGGAGGGGAAGGGGGTTTTGAAATAAATAGGGAGAGAGTGGGAGGCGGATAGAAGAGGGATAGAGGAGAGGATAGGTGGAGAGGAAACAAACAGGTCGAAGAGGCGGGGATGGGGCCAGGAAAGGTGAGTGTAGGTAGGGAGTTAGGAAGGGGATAGGTCAGTCCAGGGAGGACGGACAGGTCAAGGGGGCGGGATGAGGTTGGTCGGTAGGAGATGGAGGTGCGGCTTGGGGTGGGAGGAGGGGATAGGTGGGAGGAAGAACAGGTTAGGGAGGCAGGGACGAGTTGGACTGGTTTTGGGATGCGGTGGGGGGAGGGGAGATTTTGAAACTTGTGAAATCCACATTGATACCATTGGGCTGCAGGGTTCCCAAGCGGAATATGAGTTGCTGTTCCTGCAACCTTCGGGTGGCATCGTTGTGGCACTGCAGGAGGCCCAGGATGGACATGTCGTCTGAGGAATGGGAGGGGGAGTTGAAATGGTTCGCGACTGGGAGGTGCAGTTGTTTGTTGCGAACCGAGCGTAGGTGTTCTGCAAAGCGGTCCCCGAGTCTCCGCTTGGTTTCCCCGATGTAGAGGAAGCCACACCGGGTACAGCGGATGCAGTATACCACATTGGCAGATGTGCAGGTGAACATCTGCTTGATGTGGAAAGTCTTCTTGGGGCCTGGGATGGGGGTGAGGGAGGAGGTATGGGGGCAGGTGTAGCACTTCCTGCGGTTGCAGGGAAAAGTGCCGGGTGTGGTGGAGCTGGAGGGGAGTGTGGAGCGGACAAGGGAGTCGCGGAGAGAGTTGTCCCTCCGGAAAGCAGATAAAGGTGGGGAGGGAAAGATGTCTTTGGTGGTGGGGTCGGATTGCAGATGGCGGAAGTGTCGGAGGATGATGCGTTGGATCCGGAGGTTGGTGGGGTGGTACGTGAGGACGAGGGGGATTCTTTTTTGGTTTTTATTGCGTGGACGGGGTGTGAGGGATGAGGTGCGGGAGATGTGGGAGACACGGTTGAGGGCGTTCTCGACCACCGAGGAGGGGAAGTTACGGTCCTTGAAAAACGAGGACAACTGAGATGTACGGGAGTGGAATGCCTCATCCTGGGAGCAGATGCGGCGGAGGCGAAGGAATTGGGAATAGGGGATAGCATTTTTGCAGGAAGGTGGGTGGGAGGAGGAGTATTCTAGGTAGCTGTGGGAGTCGGTGGGCTTGAAATGAATATCGGTTTCTAGGTGGTTGCCCGATATGGAGACAGAGAGGTCCAGGAAGGGGAGAGAGGTGTTAGAGATGGTCCAGGTAAATTTAAGGTTGGGGTGGAAGGTGTTAGTGAAGTGTATGAACTGTTCGAGCTCCTCGTGGGAGCACGAGGCGGCACCGATACAGTCATCAATGTAACGGAGGAAGAGGTGGGGTTTAGGGCCGGTGTAGGTACGGAAGAGGGATTGTTCCACGTAACCTACAAAGAGGCAGGCGTAGCTTGGGCCCATGCGGGTACCCATGGCTACCCCCTTTGTCTGTAGGAAGTGGGAGGAATTGAAAGAGAAGTTGTTGAGTGTGAGGACGAGTTCGGCTAAGCGGATGAGGGTGTCAGTGGAGGGGGACTGGTCGGGCCTGCGGGACAGGAAGAAGCGGAGGGCCTTAAGGCCATCTGCATGGGGAATGCAGGTGTAGAGGGACTGGACGTCCATGGTAAAGATGAGGTGTTGGGGACCGGGGAATTGGAAGTTCTGGAGGAGGTGGTGGGCGTGGGTGGTGTCACGGACATAGGTAGGGAGTTCCTGGACCAAGGGGGAGAAAATGGAGTCGAGATAGTTGGAGATCAGTTCGGTGGGGCAGGAGCAGGCGGAGACAATGGGTCGACCAGGGCATTCAGGTTTGTGGATTTTGGGAAGGAGATAGAAGCGGGCAGTGCGAGGTTGGGGAACGATGAGGTTGGAGGCCGTGGGTGGGAGGTCACCTGAGGTGATGAGGTTGTGGATGGTTTGCGAGATGATGGTTTGGTGCTCAGGGGTGGGGTCATGATCAAGGGGGCGGTAGGAGGAGGTGTCGGAGAGTTGGCGTCCGGCCTCGGCGATGTAGAGGTCAGTGCGCCATACTACAACTGCACCTCCCTTGTCCGCGGGTTTTATGGTGAGGTTGGGATTGGAGCGGAGGGAGCGGAGGGCTGCACGTTCTGCGGGGGAGAGGTTGGAGTGGGTGAGAGGGGTGGAGAGGTTGAGGCGATTGATGTCTCGACGGCAGTTGGAGATGAAGAGGTCGAGGGAGGGTAGGAGGCCTTGGGGTGGTGTCCAGGAGGAGGGGGTGTGTTGGAAGCGGGAGAAGGGGTCAGTAGAGGGAGGGTTAGTTCCTACTATCTCAAGGAAGAAAGTACTTGTTTTTATATGGGATAAGTGATAAAAGGAAGTTAATTATAATGAATAGATTTTTATCAGTGATTTTGTTTTGAACAGTGAATGTCAATAGACATTGAAGAACTTAATTTTATTTCAACACAGCATGGGTCCTGACTGCTGCCTATAGTGGATACTAGATTAATTGGCATGGAAGTTGTAAGCATAAAAGATGCTGGGTAGGGGACATGGGCGACATAATTCAACACTAGATTATAATAAGTGCTATTGATGGCCATGAGATGGGTCGACAGGCATAGGTTGCAATGGAGAGTGTGGGGAGCCATCAGAATTAGTGGTAGATCAGCGGATATGATGGGAGTTGGTGTGGCAATTTTAGGTAGCAGGGGTTGACATGGATAGGGCATGGGAGAAGCATAAAGAATCTGGAAGGGTGTGAGTAGTGAGGATTAGCAGGCTTTGTCTGTTTTATTTTGAACTATTAACAGCTTTGACAAAGTCCTTATCACCAAGACTGACCTTTCCCACAAGCCCCCCTTCACCACCACACACCGTAACACACATTACCGCAGTGGTGCTCCTGACTCCATTTCTCATTTGCATCACCCCCTCATCTGCACTTGGAATGAAAATCAATTTTCGCCTGAATTAAGCTTGTGGACTGTGGAAGGTTCCTCATTTTGGGCTCCATCAACAGCAGCAAAAATTCAAAACAGTCCCTTTTGTTCTTTTTTCCCTCCCCATGTTCCCTGACTCTGAACTTGTTTAAAATCTTGGACATCTGTAATGTTTTCCGGTTCTGATGAAAGTTCGTTGACATGAAATATTATATTTATGTCTCTGTCCACAGATGCTGCCTGACCTGCTAAATTTTCCAGCATTTTCTGTTTTGATTTGAACAAGACAGCAACCTAGGTATTCCTTCCAGGTATTGTTATTGGACTGAATAACTTTTAATATGAAATAAGTGCCAATGTCACTGGGGATGCAATTTTGTACTGAGCAGATTGTGGATCAGTATCTGTGAATCTGTACTTTTAGCAGCTTTTTGGTGTATGGTGTGCACTGAAGCCTATATTTTCACAGCTCCCTGGATATATTCTAGTTCAATTCCCAACCTAATCAGGCTATGCAAATCCCTGCTGTATCTCAGCTTTCCTCAGGCAAGTTCTTTGATGCTTTTCAGCTTTTAATAGTTGGCTGCATATATCTTGACTTTTCCAACCATGCTCATGGATTAAGGAATAAAAGAGAAAGGGGAAAATTAAATAGAAAAGTGGGAAATTATATACAGATTGGGGTAAAATGAACTGCTGTATACTGCACATAAAGATTGTACTCGTGAGACAATAGATTAATTTGACAATATATCGTCTTACACTTATATTTTCACCAAGGCAAGCACATGATTTTATGCAATTTAATGAAAAGAACTAGAAGACACAAAACTTATGCAAATTTTGTTATAAAGCAAAACAAGTTGGCTCCACCAAAGGGACAGACCAATAAAATAGGAAGTCTGACAAAAATTAAGCAGTGCAGGAAGTGTTACAAGAATGAAAAGATGAATCAGATAAATCTTTTCATTCAATAAATCTAGAAAAGAGGAAAAGAGTTATGAAGTCCAATAGTTAATAATTCCCATTATTCAGGGAGAAAGATTATTGGCAAAGGAAAGCAAGGAGAACAATGAACACAGAATTAGTTGATTTTTGATTAAATTTGTTAAATAGGGTGACAGAATGAATGTCTGAATAAAGCACAAGATTAGGCCACTTAGCCGTTTGAACCTGCTCAGTAATTTATTAAAATAGTGCTAATCCTCAAATTCAACTTCCTGCCACCCCGATAACTTTTCACTCTGTTTGCCAAGAAACTATCCATCTCCAGCTTAAAAATATTCAGAATCAAAGAAAATAAGAGCAGGAGTAGACCATGCAATCCTTCAAGCCTGATCCCTCATTTATGACAAATTATGGCTGATCATCCAACGCAATAGCCTGTTCCCACTTTTCCCAATAAACACTCTGCTTAAAGACCCTGCTTCTACTCAAATTTCAAGAAGAGAGTTCCAAAAGCACACACTCATCTGAGAAAAAACCGTTCCCTCATCTCTGTTTTAAATGGTGATCGCAGATTTTTAAACAGTGACCTACTGTTCTAGATTCTCTCAGAAGAGGAAACTTCTTCACATCTACAAGTGAAAACCGCTCAAGATCATATGTTTCAATCAAGCTGCCTCTTACTCTTCTAAACTCCAGTACATAAAAGTCTAACCAGTCGAAATTTTCCTCATAAGACATCCTGTCTATGCAAGGTATTAATCTGGTAAACTTTCTTTGAACTGCTTCCAATGCATTTACACTTTTCTGAAATAAGGTGACCAATAGTCTATACAGTACTCCAGATGTGGTCTTACCACTGCTACATATAACTAGATTATAACCTCCCTACTTTTGCACTCAATTCCCTTATAATAACTGAAAACATTCTAATAGCTTTGTTAATTACTTGCTGTATCTACATACTAGCCTTGTGCAATTGATGCACTAGGACACCCAAATCCTCCTGCATCTCAGAGCTCTGCAATCTCTCATCTTTTAGATAACATGTTTTTTTTTAAAATCTTCTAGCCAATAATTTACCATTTTCCCACATTTAGACCGTTTGCCAGATCATTGTCCACTTCCTTATTTTGTTTTTCTTTTGTAACTTCCTTATGCTCTCTTGACAACGTATTTACTACCTATCTTTGTGACATCAGCATATTTGGTAACCATCCCTTCATTCTTGTCAGTTATATAAATTTTATGCAGTTGAGGTCCAGCACCGATCCCTGAGGCACAACATTCATCATATCTTGCCAATCTGAAAGAGACTCCAAAAGATCCACTTATGTCTACTTTCTGTTTCCTGTTAGCTATTCAATCTTCCATCTACGTCAATATGATACCCCTTAGCTTTTACTTTCTGCAGTAACCTCTCATGTGGCACAGTACCAAATGCCTTCTGGAAATCTAAGCACAATACGTCCTCCTGTTCCCTGTAATCCACAGCACATGTTACTTCCTTAAAAAAAACTCTCCAATGGATCAGTTAAACATGACTTGCCATTCACTAAACCATGTTAACTCTGCCCGATTACCTTTAATCTATTTAAGTGCTCTGCTGTATCTTGTTTAGTAATGAAAGTTTCCCTATCCATTTTTAAGATAACTGGGCTATAATTTTCTGTTTTCTACATTGAGTGATAATCTTAATTAGATTGCTCTGTAGACCAAAAGGCAATAGAAAATAAGTAAATATATGAATAGTCAGACTCATTAGTTAGATCTAAGGGGATAATATTCAAAATTAATTGAACGGGATGTCAACATTAAAGAGATCATAATCACATGAAGTAAAAGTCTTGTATATATAAGTAACTAAATAATAAATATAAAACTAAAATGATACATTAAACATGAGTAGAGGGTATTTTAAGCAAAATGACAGGACAGCTGGATGTTTTGCCAGCAATTTCTGTACCATGTGGGGACCCCAAGGAAGTATTAAAGTCTGTTGAATAACTATATATTTAGGAAGTGCCTCCTGTTGCTTGAACTATGCTGAGGATTTATGAGCTTAAAGTGCACCTGGAGTCGCTGCATGCCATTCGGGAGGATGGGATTTCCCAAAATTGTATGTTCCAGGGCATGGCCATGAGGCAGCTTGGTGGAATTTGGATATGGGGGAGGTCCACATTGAAATTTACAGAACACTGAGACAATAAGAAAAAACTACAGATGCTGGAAATCTGAAGCAAAAACAGAAATGACAAAACATCTCTTTCTCTCCGTAGATGCTGCCAGACCTGCTGAGTTTCTCCAGCAATTTCTATTTTTGTTTCAAAATACTGAGAGGCCTAGATAGAGTGGTGAAGATGTTTCCTCTAGTTGGAGAGACGAGGACCTGTGGGCACCAGCCTCACAGTGAAGGGACAACCTTTTAGAACTGAGATAAGGCAGAATTTCTACAGCCAGAGGTTGGTAAATCTGTGGAACTCATTGCCACCTAAGGCTGTGGGGGCTGCATGAATTTAAGACAGAGATAGATAGGTTTTTGTTTGATAAGGGTTACGGAGACAAAGTAGGAGAATAGGGTTGAGAAACATATCAGTGATGATCGAATGGTGGACCAGACTCAATGGGCTGACTGGTTTAGTTCTGCTCCTGTACCTTATCATCTCAAAGTCTCACCCAGAAAGTTAGGAAAAGACTGATAGTGAAGGAATCCTTTGGGTAAATGCCATTCTCAGACTGGTTTTCAGTGCTGGTGAAAGGGACAATGCCTCAAAAGTTTAGAGACCATATCCACAGCACTGCAGTGCGAATGACTTCACAGGGATGCAGCAAAGTGTATGAATGCATAAGATTGCAGGGGATTCAGAAGTCAGGGGGAGGTTTCTGCAACCATCACTTTGAGTTTCACACAGTATGTACCTCATTGGAAGTAGCTTAAGCACCAGGTAGGCTGCTTATCCTAATTCCAGGGTAAAGGACATCACTGAATGGGTGCAGAATATTATGCTGCAGGGAAACGGAATAACCAGACATCAAGGTCCATGTTGAAATAAGAACATTGTTGAAAGAAGGGTTGAGTCTGACAGACTATGTTTCAAGAACTCAGGTAGAGATATTTAAAAAAAAGCAGGACCTCAAATGTGATGATCTCTGGATTACTGTTTCTGCCACATGGTAGTGAGAACAGGATAAAATCAGACAGATTAATATGTTTCTGGAGAAATGGTGCAGAGGCAGGAGTTCATAATTCGGGGCAGGGCAAACATTTCTGAGATAGGTTCCAGGCTGCATCTGAATAAGGTGAGGACAGTATCTTTGCAAAAAGTCCCATGGAAATTTTAGTGGAATTTGACAGCAGGAGTGCCATCAGAATGATCAGGAAATATAAGCTATACAAAAGATTGGGAGAGGCAAATAGCATTAGAACAAAGAGTGGATCAGGAATAGAATGAATCAGATAAGATGTAAAAGGGACTAAAGATTTAAAATACATGTGAATAAGTACCCCAAGTGAGGTAAATAAGCAGAGTGATTGCAAGCACTGTAACCTTGGAATTGTGATATAGTGACAATAATGAAGAGTTGGCTCAAATATAGAGAAAAATGTCACTTAATATTCCTTGCTACAATGTATTAGGAAAGGAGAAAAAGGCATTCAGTTTTTGGAAGTGTCAGTACTCATCAGGGATACAATTGTAATGCTAGAAAGATCTTAAAAATTCAAAGAAGAGACAGTAATTTGACTGTGTCGTGCATCTTAGGCAGATTATGTAGATTCCATTGAACGTGGTATACATCCTGGGTCACTGCTTGTTGGCAAACATGGCAGAGGCTATGCAAACAATTGTTCACAGTGCTATCTGGGAGTTAATGTCGTCTGCGTAGTTTTGCTTTAAATGTGAGGGACTGCCCTTTCCCTCTGAGAATCTATTTGGTTAGAAATAAGAAACAATAGAAGAGGTAATACATTTCTGTGATATACTGGAGGCCATCAAGAAGTGAAGACATGGACACCAAATGAAATTGCCAGCAAATTGCTGGAATGCAAAACTTTAGAGCAGAAATATCAGGAGTCTTCCTTTAACTTAGACTGGGAAAGTATATTTCCAACCCAAAGAAAGATTGAATCAAGGGTGCATGTAAGTCTGAGGAATGAAGTGGAAAAAGTAGAAATATATTAGTAGGAGAGTATTTGGGAAATAGAGATTACAGTATAACTTGACTTACAATAACTGAATAACATGGCATGGAAAATTCAAATGTGAACTGCAAGAGAACTGTTTTCACTGAGCTGCAATGTATAGGAACCAGGTGGATTGGAATCAAAGTTCGGTTGTTAAGAGAGTGAAAAAGCACTGGGAAATCTAAAAACAAATAGTTATGGTTCAGACTGTGGCACATCTCATGAGGAGGGGAGGGAAAGAAAGCAAAAGATAAAAGTATCTGGATGACTTAGATAAAGTGTTTAAAAAGGAGGCTTAAGATAAATGGTGAACTCAAAGAAGTATAAAATCAAGCTGAATACAGAAAGTATAAGGGAAAACTTAAATTGTAAAAAATAAAATCAAAGAAACCCAAATGACTTTTTATAAAAAAAAGGTAAAAACTTAGTCTAAGAAGTTGAACAAGTTAAGGAATAAATATATTCTTATGGAAGCAAAGAATGTGATAGAGGTAATAAATGAGTACTTTCACCTATAATTATTAAAGAGGATTCTGCTATTGTAGTGGTGGTAGAGGAGGTAGTAGACAAATGAGTTAGAATAGAAATAGGTAAAGATAAAGTGCTTAAAACATTGTCAAGGATCAAAATAGAAAGGTCACCCCATCTAGATCGATGCTTCTTCCTAGGTCTCTGAGGGAAGTAAGGGCAGAAATTGCAGATGTTTTGTCCACAATCTTCCATTCCATCAAAAATATGGAAATAGTGCCAAAGGACTAGAGGATTGCAAATATTGCACTTTTGATCAAAAAGCAAGCTGAATAAACCTAACAATTACAGGATAATCGGCTGAACTTCAGTGGAGGGCAAATATTTAAAGATGTTACTTCAGGACAAAAGTAATTGGAACTTGTATAAATTAAGAATTAATAAATAAAAACCTGCATGGAACTGTTAAAAGTAAAACACATCTGACTAACTTAATTTCGAACTTTAATGAAGTAAAGAAGAGAATGAGTGAGGATAGTGCAGTTAATGTTATACGGATAGACTTTCAAAAGGTGGTTAATAAATTTCAATGACTAGTTAGCAGAATTGAAGTCTGTCGTGATTAAAGGACCTCTAGCTACACGGAAACAAAATTGGTGAAGGGACAGAAGGGAAAACAACTGTGAATGGTTGTTTTTCAGACTGAATGAAAATGCTCTTAACGCAATAACCCCCAAAGTATGAAACTACTTGTCTCTTTGATACAATATAAATAATCTCTATTAGGATATACAGGAACCAATTTCAAAGTTGTCACATGATATGAAGCTCAGAAATATTGTGAACAGTGAGAATAATATTAACCTCACCATGAGGATGTCTACATGACGTGGAATGCTCAAGTAGGGAATTCTCATAACCTGGTAGCCAAGTCACCATGAATCAAGGCCCTTAAATACAATTTTAAATCCAGGAGATTTAAAAGCCATAATCTAAGTGGGGCTCTGCCTTCAGGGGCAATTTGGAGATGGTCACAGATGTGGGTGAGTGCCAAGGTTTGAACCATGGCTGGTTCAAAGGTCCACCTTGGTTCTCTGAGACTTTGGTCCAATTTTATAAAAGGTTTAGGCCCTCCAGCCCACATTTTCCCACCCATCCCCATTCCCCGTCATCTCCTATGCTACCTTCATGTCCTCACTACTCCAATGCCCCACGCCCTAACGCCAACCTCGTGGCCACTCGTACTCCATGGCCACTCATAGCTTAAACAACCTCAATGCCCAGACTGAAATCTGGCTTGAAAGATTTTTTTTTAAAAATTTGGTTTTAATAGGGTGGTGTCTCATTGAAACAAGGATGTTTCCTCTTATGGTGAGTCCATGAACAGGCTATTGAGTTGTATGATCCGCCATGCTCATATAGAATGAAGTCACAGGTTCAAAGGGTTAAATAAGAACATAAGACCATCAGAAATGGAAGCAGGAATAGGCCATTCCTTGAGCCTGCTCCGCTATACAACAGGATCGTGGCTGATATTTTCGTGGACTCAGCTCCTCTTACCATGACCCTTAATTCCTTTACTGTTCAAAAATCTATCAATCTTTGTGTTAAAAACTTTAAATGAGGTAGCCTCAACTGCTTCACTGGGTAGGGAATTCCACAGATTTACAACCCTTTGGGTGAAGAAGTTCCTCCTCAGCTCAGTCCTAAATCTGCTCCCACTTTTGTGAGGAAATGCCACCTGGTTCTAGTTTCACCTGCCAGTGGAAACAACCTCACTGCTTCTATCTTATCTATTCCCTTCATAGTATTATATGTTTCTACAAGATCCCCCTCATTCTTCTAAATTCCAATGAGTATAGTCCCAGTCCACTCAATCTCTCCTCATTAGCCAACTCTCTCAACCTCGGAATCAACCTTGTGAACCTCCTCTGCACCCCCTTCTGTGCCAGTACATCCTTTCTCAACTAAACAGACCAAAGTTGTACACAATACTCCAGATGTGGCCTCACCAGCACCCTATACAGCTGCACCATAACCTCACTGTTTTTAAACTCCATCCCTCTGGCAATGAAGAACATTAATTACCTGCTGCACCTACAAACCATCTTTTCGAGATTCATGTACAAGGAGACCCAAGTTCCTCTGCACAACAGCATGCTGCAATATTTCACCATTTAAGTATAGTCCATTTTGCTGTTATTCCTACCAAAATGGATGACCTCACATTTACCAAAATTGTACTCCATCTGCCAGAACTTTGCCCACTCATTTAATCTATCTATATCCCTCTGCAGACTTTCAGTGACCCCTTTACACTTCGGTCTACCACCCATCTTAGTGTCATCTGTGAATTTTGACACACAACACTTAGTCCTCAACTTCAAATCATCCATGAAATTTGTAAGCAATTGCAGTCCCAATGCTGATCCCTGAGGCACATCCCTAGCCACTGATCTCCAAACATAAAAATACCCATTTATCCCCACTCTTTGTTTTCTGCTAGTTAACCAATTCTCTATCCATGCTAATACATTACCCATAATGCCATACACCTTTATTTTACGCAGCAGCCTTTTGTGTGGCACCTTGTCGAATGTTTCTGGAAATCCAAATGCACCACATCCACTGGTTCTCCATTGTCCGCTATGCTCATAACATCCTCAAAGAATTCCAGTAAAGTAGTTAAACATGACCTGCCTTTCATGAACCCATGCTGCGTCTTCCCGATGGGACAATTTCTATCCAGATGTCTCGCTATTTCTTCCTTAATGATTGATTCAAGCATGTTCCTACTACAGAAGTTAAGCACTTGCTGTTTTCCAATCTGCTAGAACTGCCCCCGAGTCCAGTGAATTTTGGTCAATTACCAAGAGCGCATTTGCGATTTCTCCTGCCATCTCTTTTAGTACCTTAAATGGCCTACACACAGTTCTATTTTCCATGTTTCTGTGAATTAAACTTTCTTTATGGGACCTGAATATGAGCTCCCACCTTAAGCTGAAAATAAAATCACAGTCATAATCTGATCACTAAATTAGACCTCACCGAGCACATGTGGCTCTACCATCTGTCAGTTGGAAAAGTAAGATCCAGGCCTTTACTCTGAGTAAGTAACTGAGTCATTTCAGTTGATCAAGACTCTGGTTTCCATTGGATGGACAGGATTAAAGTTCACCATTTCTCACCCTCCCTACATTGCCCATCCTAAGGAGCTTTACAAAGATGCGTTTCAATCTGATCAAACTGGACAGCATTCTCAGTCCCGATCTGCGCATGACTGGACCCAATGCAGGACACAACCCGAGCCTATTTTATTTGAAAGCAGACTGAGGCTGAAAACCTTCTTTGCTTGATGTAAGCAAAAAAGTCTCAGTATGCTGCAGGCTTATTGGAAAATGTCTAGGCATTATGGTTTATTGGCTGAGAGCCATGCTATCATTTCTACGAGTTTTGTGGATGCTGCTTCAAGCTAACATGTACTTGATACCAGAGGCTATCCTAGAAAGGACATGTTGGCATTTTTTCAGGCAACATAAACTCACCAGTTGTACAGGTATAAGTAGAAATACCAGTATCTGTTTCTTATAGACCATTATCACTCAAAAGCAATAAAAATTCTGCCCGTTCAAGATCATTTGCAGCAATCTAGGGTACCAGGAAAGAATGGTTTGAAAGTAACTCAGATGAGCACTTAATTAAAATTAATGTGCCTAGTACGTACTTTTGTCTAGTCACCACATTACTGCAGAAAGATGCATTTATTTTGCTGCGCTAGGGTCCCTCTCAGAAGTATGTTTTTCAGTTTTAGCAAAAGCAGGCTCAAGATGATTGTTGAAGTGGGCCAATGCTGATTCTGAAACATAATAAGTGACAGTAAGAATTCTAAAATTACATTTGCCAAACACAGAATCTAGTGGTTTCCTTTTTAATAGAGAAAATTCTGTAAAATACTGCCAGGCCAGCTCATAATTCCTGCAATTCATTTAGGGCATCTGCAACCACAGCATGAATATATGTTTTAGCAGGCTAATTGCCCAAGAAGATTATTTATCCTTGGAACTGAACCATTATCCTGTGTTGACTGGAAATCTGGTCAAGGACTCTTAGGTTACCATAAATATAGAATGTTTTCTGAGAAGCAGACTATAATACTTTCTCAGATGAGTTGCGACAACTGAAGTCACATTTTGAAAAGCACCTTGCAAACTCCCTGAAAAATTTTATGATTTCACAATTGGGAAAAGTACATCCAAGCATAAGAAAATAACAGCACATTTCTACCAGTCATTATAAAGGGCAACTTTGCTTTCAGCCCGGGTACTGAAATATTAATTTTACCATGATGAAACAATTCACTCATCAGGAATAGCTTTATTTCTGCAATAATATTTTTAAGCTATCAAATTGAAGAGAGAACAGAGTCTTTCACACAATGCAATATGCTTTCTATCTATGTAACACAATTTGTGCTGTAATATAAGTGAAACTAGGTTTATGTCACCCTGTCTGAGAAACATTGATTTAACTGACTCATCTGGAATATCTGAAACCAATTATCTGATGCATCCTGAGAAAATCTTCTGTACTATTAGTAACACAATACACGTCTCATTTTTCCCCAGTATAAATATTGTGCCATTTGTTAGACCCTAATGCTCTTCAATTTGCTTTTGTCTTTGCAGTCATTTTCTATCTCCATATATTCCTTACAATCTTAAGAATGTAAGCTGTTAGTTTTTGTTTCATCAAATCAATACATTCTTGAATAATAGACTAAACTGTATCTCCTAACTGGTCTCAAAATCAATGCTTTCTTGCTTAATTAACCTACATTCATTAGTAATTCAGCTTCTCTAACATGCTTTCAGAGAACGTTCCTACATTCAAAAGAAAACACTGCTTTGCCAATTCAATAACTATAGAATAGTTGAGAGCATAATGTTAATTATTATGCTATTACTTTTCTGTATTAGCTTCCATACAATTCTTAATGACTTGAATAAAATTACTTCATACACAAAATAAAAGTATTTATTCAAATAATTGTAACTGGGTAATGACTGTTGGACTGCATAAATTCCAGCTGAAACCCTGAATTACTTGATAATATGCAGTGTCTTTCCAAAAAAAAGGTTAGAAAACAAAATAAATAGGTTATTGTAACTGGCAGTGATTGCACATTCAGTAGAATTTAATAGGTTTTTCAGTTAGCATATTTAGTGAGAAAGAAACAACATATGTCTTTCCCCATGTTCATGTGACATTTCTTAATGCCAAAATATTTTGTAAAGAAATTATGACATTTAAAATGATGTTTAGAGTGATCTTTTATTTTAAATTATTTCAAGGAATCATGTATTTTTAAATCTTGAAATTTTAATACAAGACTTCATTGTAGTATAGGGTAGTGTCCAAGGCCCAAACATGTTCAGTTGCTTGATCATTAAAGGACCTTCCTTCAGCATAAGGTCAGAAGTAGAATATTCACTGATGATTGCATAATTTTCAATAGCGTTCTCAACTCCATGTGCAACAAGGCTTGTTATTTAGGCTTGGATTAGTAAGTGGTGAGTTACATTCACACCATATAAGTGCCAGGCAAAAACCATTTCCAGAAAGGGAGAATTGAACCATCTGATGTTGGTGTTCAATGGAATTACGATGGCTGAATTTGCCAACATGAACATACTGGGAGTCACCACTGACCAGTAACCTAACTGGATCAACAATCTAAATACTGTAACTACAAGAATAGGTGAGAAACTGAGAATTCTGTGTCATACAACTCAGCAGACTTCTAAACCCTATCTACCATTTGTAATTTACAAGTCAGCATATGATTGAATACTCCCTGCTTGCTAGTATGAGTACAGCTCCAACAACTCAAGAGGCTGCAGCATTCAGGACCAAAAAATCCACTTGATTGGCAGCCCATTCACCACCTTCAGCATTCACAATCTCCCACTAACAGCATACATTCATAGGAGAATATATTATCACAACACAGGGACAGCAGGCCAAACCAAATCAACCTAATTATCACAGGATTTGCACTACATTGAAATTAAAACATTCAATGACACTTAAAATTGCCCAATTGTTCCTAACCAGACTTCACAAATGACAAGGTTTATAACTTTAACAAAAATTAACTATTTATTATTAAGTCTAACTTTAGCAGGGGTAGCTAAACAAGGTAATCTAATTAATATTTATGATTTAAACCCAAAATTCTTTATAACTCCCATAGACAGACAGACCAACAGACAGTTAAGGGATAAATTAATACAAAAATGTAATTTGCTAATTCAATTAAACAGTTTCAAATGATGAATGCCAGGCCTTCATGCAATCCTTAGATAAGGAGTCGTTTCCAAGCATGCAACTGTATCTATAATTTCGAAGCCATCAGTGAATGTGAACAATTTCAGAAGACTTCTGCAATTATTTACTCACTTCTTATGGACTGGGATTCTATTCTCAGAACATTCATGAATTCTTTGGCTGGACAGAAAACTGTGAAGCTTCCAATCTTATTCTGCATCTGCTAAGACCAGTCAGGTTAGCTGGTTAGCACTGGTCCTCCCTTGATTGACCGACTCCACATCCAACATACTGCCAGCCTGGGACATAGCAACACTAATGCTGGATCATCCTTCATGTTCCTTAGATTGATAATTGAGTTGCATGATCTTCCAGGCCAGTCACCAACAGAAAATATCTGCGCTTATTTTCTTTTCTTTTAAAACATGCAGCTGTTCACAGTTCTACTCTTAGTTCCATCCAAGACAAATCAAGAAAAAAGAAAATTAGTGAGGGTCTCTATAATACCATGTACAATGTAGACTGCCACAACTCAATAAGGCTCCTCTGGCAGCACCTTTGCTCTTTTCCTTTCGTTGGATAGAGTTTAATGAATAAAAACAAAGTTGCTGGAAAAGCTCAGCAGGTCTGGCAGCATCTGTGAAGGAAAAAAAGAGTTAACGTTTCAGGTCTGGTGACCCTTCGTCAGAACAACTTTTTATTTAGAGTTTAATGAATGTTGTCACCTCTCTTACTCAAATAGATCAACAGATAATTCAATCAGAGGCTTTTGTGGCACAGGTGGTAGTGTCTCTGCCTCTGAGCCAGAAGGCCTGAGTTCAAGACCCACCTGCTCCAAAGGTGTGTGATAACAAGTCTAGACAGTTTGAATCAACATAAAGCCTTACCTAAGCCTGGGCTCACTCAGTGACAGCTAACCTGTATATTCTATCAAGGATGGCTTGATGGAAAACAGAATTGTAATAAATTGTCTTCTCCCTAGCCTAGAAACACTGGACCTCATTTTACCATCCAAATGCTGACATGGCTGAGACAAGCTAATTGAAAAATCAAATGTAGGACCCAGAATCTAACAGGTCTATATGCCTCAAAATAAAACCAAGTGATGCATTTATCGATTGAGCCATTTTCTGCATTTTGTACTGAGCTATTTTCTGTACTTTGTATGAAAAATTCTGTGCCAAATAAATATATTTCCTGCATATCCTATTTGTTTTGGGCCAGTACTGAAACAGACAGCACCCTGATTCAGCTCAGGAAATATCATGTGTAACCCAAGGATGTCCTACCAAATGTCACTGTGCTGATTCTGCAATTTGAATCCAGAATAAAATATTTGATACAGATGAGTATCAGAGTGCAGCAAAAATATAGCATTAAGAAACAATGGACTGAATTTTCTAATTTGCAGTTGAAATGTGGTGGCGAGTGTGTTTCATGGCGTCCAGTCCGTCATGGCCCAGGGAGAATTTTCTCACCTAATCTTTCACTTTCCACCTCGTGAAATATTCAGCTGAGCTATTGGGCTTGTTTCCCGGGGAATCAAGTGGCAGGCAAAGAGGAAGTGCTCCCTATTGGTGAGACCTTCCAGTTGCCACACTGCTAGCACAATATTTAAGCCTCGCTGCTCACTACCTCAAACACTGTAATGCAGGAACTGATGCGTAAATGCTTCAGGACCCTATCACACAGCTACTCCTTACATGGCGCAGTGTGTGGACATGTTTAGTGCATTATAAAACAAATCTACTCAGAGGCACATTAGAGTGTAACTCACTGGAACACACAACTAAAATAGTTTAGTCCTTACTGAATGTAACTATAAGTCAGAATGTGGTATATCAATAATTACCAGATATAACAGTATTTAGTATGAAAATATAATAAATAGTGTTACTTTGAAGTCTAAACCTGAAGATTGTACTTGACTTTGCCTTATCCTCAGCCAAACCTAAATTCATAATGTGGCATTAGAGTGGCAATAATGGGATTCGCTGCCTAAAAAAGTCTCGGCAGCAGTAAAAAAATAAAAGGAACGTACCTGAGATGAAGTTGCCTGGAGAAGGAAAGAATTAGAAAAAACAATTTTTCAAGAAGTTGTCAGTACAATTTTAAGACCAGCTAGCAGCTAGAAAAGCCACCAGAAAAACTGAACACCCACTGTAAAGGACATTCCTCTAAAGACAAATCTCCTGGAGAGAAAGCACCAGAACACTGTAAATCTTAAAAAGCCTTTTATAGCCAGTAATAGGGGAAACAAGCTTCAAAAATGAGCAGACCACCAGCAGCCAAGACAATAAATCCAAATTGAGTCCCTGTAAAAACAAAACTGATTACTAGGCTGAGGAGTAGAATGAAAACTTCTCTAGCAGTGAATTAACAAATTTCTGAACGACTTATTCAATGTGAACAACAGCAAGATAAGATCATTCTTCAGGTACAGAGTTAAAAAAAAAATCGACTGAGAAAAGGAAAAGAAAATCAACGAAAAAAATCATCATTGCAATTCAAATTATCAGCATCATAAAAGTGATGTTAGTGATATCTTTATTAATTTGAATGTTTGGGTGAGGAATCGAAGTTTTAATCAGTAACTTAGAAGTTTTATCAATTTTAATGGAATTGGGATTGAAAATGAAGAAAGCAGTGTAAATTCGCCCACGTAATATTGAATGCAGCACGAAAGATAACTCAGAATCAGAAATTAATTGGCATTAATGAGTCATGACACCTCTCTTTACAGTGAAAACAAAACTTAATGACAGCCATCTTTGATACAGTTAAAAACTCATTGAATCTTATGGAGCAAATTTTACCCACAGATGTTTGGAAATCCTTCAGCCACCTTGGAGGATTTGTTTCTATGAAGATACCATACAGGATTTGAAACACCAGAAATATCAACAGCTTTCAGTTTTACTACTACAAAAATCTTCAAAAGAACAAGGATTCAACAACTATAATCAACTGAGAATAAAAGGCAACAAAATTAGTGTAGTACAAGAATCTAACAATATTCTTCCAAATCAAGAAAATAATCAACAACTTCAAGTGCCAATCAACAATCAGACAATGTGTCAACATTTTCTGGCACCAGCTTTTCCACCAGATAAAAATAAACTATCAGATCCATTGGATAGACCATTAAATGGCAGATATGGAAAACACAATTCCTAAGATTACCAACAGATTCATGACTGGACACCAAATCAAATACTGAACAGAATAAATAGGAGACTGCTCGGATTAAGCTTTAGTAGCAAATATCAACTTCTGGGAGTGTTTGTAGAATGAATTAACAATTATCGATGGATGAACAATACTACACTTTTCTTGCTGAATTAACACCCTCACCTGATCCAGATGTGAATGACTGACAAAACTAATTCAACTTCTCATACATTCCAGCAGTTATGACACACAGTCTCTTCAGTTAGATTGATTGAATCTCTGACATAAAATAAGCCAGCAGAAAGAAAAACAAGTAACCAACTTTACCTCACGTTTCTTTACCTTGTAAAACACTTTTCTGACCTACCTATCAAAACAGATGAAACAAGTAAAAGTCTTGGGGATGGATGGGAGCTATATGGACCTTATGTACAGGAAAAATAAGTAATTTAGCTCGCTCATTTAAGAATGTCTATAAATGGAAATCAATGTATTTGATGGGGTCAGAAGCTTAGAAAAGGGTGTTGTCTAAGGACTTCAAGACCTGGAGTAAGCTTGAGCTGATGTCATGACACTGCTGTTCTCTGAGCATACGTGACTCATGGCAAACACAGTTAGAAAATTCTAGAAGAATCACTCAGAAACAGGTTAGAATGAGACTCCCTGAATGAAATTCAAAGTGCATAAGGACATTAATAAAGAAGATAGTTTAGTCTTTGCCTTACATAACTTATGAATCAGAGCCTCATACGTCAATGATTACAACATGTAACAATAGTTAATATGAAAGTATAATTGGTAGTGAAACTTTGAACCCAAATTCATAGTATGGCATCAAACTACAAGATAAAAGAGGAATTAGCTCTTACATTGAGGTGTATGACACTAAAAATGTCCAAGAGGAAAGGCAAGCTGGCTGCCCACTTCCAGGACATGGATTCGGGGTGCTGGGGGATGGGCTGGTGGAGAAGAGGACTGGCCGTTTCCATGTTGACCACCAAAGGAGGACACACAAAGAGACCTGGCCAGCCTGGACAAAAATTGCAGCATTGGGTCAGTTCTCTGTCCCAAATAAAAAGGGACACTCAGCAATGTTGCAAGGAGGTCAGTGATCCCCTGTGTTTGTAAAGGTAATGGTCATCATCCACACACTGAAAGGCCAGCACTCAGTCTAACTCTGCCACAGCACACATATCTCACCAAGGCTGAATAACTACAACCCTTAGTATTCTTTTGCTTGTCAGGAATTTGTATTATCTAGTTTCTCAGTGGAGGAGAACAGAATTGGATGTGGGATGTAAACAGTTGAGATTGTAATGTGTTGCAAATGCATGGAAATAAGATAGTAATCGCTCAAAGGTGAGACTCCAAAGTCACCATTTAAGACTTGTTAGAAAAACTTGAAACATTTTTCTCAACATCGAGAATCTGATTATTTCATTTTTGCCATGTGTTGTCATCATACTTGCCACACCAGGGAGTGGAAAATTCTGTCCAATGAAACAATTCTTAGAAAGGAGTAAATTACAGGGGCATACTCCTGTTGGAAACAAAATGCTAATTCTCCTGATGTTATAGAATTTAGTCATTCCAAATGAAATGGTTTGTAACAGTGCTTTTACTAGGAGGCATTTTTTCAACATGAACCCATGTTAGAAAATAGCCTGCTGTGTCAAAAAGCAACTGTAATAATATTCCCTTCACATTTGTCCAGGAGGTAAAGTCCTAGAGAACCCTTGAAAAGGTTTATATTTGATACATCCATCTCTGTAATTTATAGAAACCTTTAGTAGTAGCATAATAAGGGTTTGGATAAGCTAATTTTTATAAACTAGGAAATAGAAGTCTTGATTAAATATTTACACAAAATCTTGTTGTAGGGCCCACCAGTCCACAAACCTGTGTAATTTGCCTTGGAAATTGCACAGGTTTGGAACAACACACCATTTAGACCATTCTTACGTAAGCTTTTTGGCTTAGATGTTGCATTCTCACCATTAAATTTGCAATTGGTGAACTTGATCCCCTGTGCAGACATCCACAATGAGTGGTCTCTGAATATTAAATTGACATCCAGCAGAGTATGTATGTATGATGGTCAGAGAGCTTTGGTCCAGGGGGAGCAGCAGCTAAAATGGCTGAACGATGAGAACAAGTTGCATTGTGTAGGCTTGTGTAGCAATTGACAGACTGAGCTAATCAATTCCAGAACAAAAAGATCAGATCTAAGGTCTGCAACCCTATCACATCTCGTTGAAAACTCCTCACTTGCCTGAATGGGTGCAGCTTCAACAACACTCAAGAAACTTGACACCATCCAGGACAAAGTAGCCTGCCTGATTGGCACCATATCCACAAACATGCTGTCCCTCCACCACCAATACTCAATTGGTGTACATTATCTATAAGATGCACTGCAGAAATTCACTAAGGCTCCTGAGACAGCACCTTCCTAACACACAACAACTTCCATCTAGACAAGGGCAGCAGATACTAATGAACACCATCAGCTGCACATTCCCCACCAAACTGTTCACCATCCTGACTTGCTGGGTTAAAATCCTGGAATTCCATCCCTAATGGCATTGTGGGTCAATCTACAAGCGCAAGGACTGCAACGGTTCAAGAAGGCAGCTCACCACCATCTTTTCAAGAGTAATTAGGGATGGGCAAAAAATGCTGGGACTTTGAGACATTTTTCATATCTTCTGAAAAGCTGGCTATGCAGATAAAATAGCCAAAAGAAAACTGGACATTCCTCAGACAAAGCAAGTTGACGTGAGGAGTCCATAAGGTTTACATCTTGCTTTCTGAAGAGGCTTCTATAGACTGAGGTAGTAAAAAAATCTATTCTTGGTACATATGAGTTGGTTGCCTGAACTTGCAGGCAAAAATTTTGGGTCATTGGAAACAGCCTACGCAGAGTTATCCAGAAGTTGAGAAATTAAGGTAAAATAATTTTAACCATTGTATACGGACATTGAAGGTGGTGACTATGTAAGAAGCCCTTGATGAAATACTTCGCTTGGAAGGATTTAAAATATCATTTCCTGCATTAGTAAGAACTCTGACGCAAAAATCAGAATGTTGCAATGCAAAACTAGAAATGCCCCAGCATGTCCTCTTTACACCAGATAGGAAAGTGTTGACAGTGGAAGTGATTTCGGAAGGCCCAAGTGTTCCTATTGTCACAGCTTCATGCAGATTGATGGAATGTATGAGGTAAATCCAGGTGGGACATATCCAGGTGGACAGTGTCAATGCAGAGAAAGATACCCTGGCTGAGAGTACAATAGACCAAAATTTAGTTCTGAGTTGCAGCTCAGAGAATTATATACAGTGCTGTGAGTGCAAGGAAAGTAAACAAGGTATCTGTGAGTTGCAAGGCATTCTTGTAAAAGGGAAGAGTAACTATTTATTCCTCAAACAATCCTACATGGATCCATGGATATGGCTGCTTAATTCTAAGAGGCTGTTCCCTTGAAAACAATTACTGCTATGGTAGTAGGAGAGAAGTTTTTCATTCAATGTGGATTGCTGATGGAGATCCAGTGAGATCAAGGTTTCAGATTCATATCAAGTGTCTTTTTGTGAATTTCTTAGTAGTCTGATTATGACATCGTCATGACTGGGACAAAGGACTTATGTTTCTTTCATTGCCACATGGGATTCAGCTAATGCATCTACTGGTCTAAGTCTCTTTGAATTAGGTTATGATCTTGAGATAAGAGGATCTCTGAAACAAATGAAAGAAATGTTTTTAGCACTGAAGGGTGTATCTTTCATGTTAGTCTATGTAGCTGTGTTCTAACAGAAGCTAATAAAAATCTACAAAGCAGCACAAGAACAACTTAAAGTAACACAGGCCAAAACAATGGGCTGACAAGCATGCCAAATCCTGACTATTTCGATCAGGGGACTAGGAGTAAGTGTTACTGCCTTTACAAGGTGAAACAATGCAAGTAGAGTTCAGTGACATTTAAAAGGATTGGTAAAGTAAATTATCTGATTGCTGAAAAATAGAATTGACTGTGTCACATCAACAAGTACAGGTGTGCCACATTGTAAGAGCAGTAAGAGGATTAAAGGGATAGAGAGGTTGTATCCAAAGGTAAGTATAAACAATTCCCAAATTGAACCACTGACTATCCAGTGAGCTAACATTGAAGTATTGGAAGGACAGATATCATGCTTTCATATTTAGGAGTAAAATAATGTTAAAACCTAACAAGACATCTATTTAAAAAACCTGTTTGATAGATCATTTATTTGAAACATGATCTGGATAAAATGTTTAATTGGCCGTCTTGGTAACAGTAAAAAAAACATGTTGTGAATTGTGGAATATGGGCCTAGAGCAAGAGTACATAGTTCCATCTTCAGTTATAACAAGATAACTTTCTTCCTAAAAATTGCACAGGCATGAACCTGGGATCAACTTGAAGAAGCAAATCACAACCAAGCTTCTCTTTGAGTTGAAGTTTTTTTGGATAACGTTGTATTTGCACCATAGTAAAGATATTTTGGCCTTGAATTAGATACATCACAAATCCACCAAAATAATACAGAACTTTAGCAGGTTGATTTGTGAGGATAGGTTGCATAAACAGGTTGTCTGTATGTCTTTGAGTGCTGAAGATTGACCGGCAATATTATTGAGGTGTTTAAAATGTTGGAAGTGATCAATGTGTTAGATACAGGAAAAGCTATTTCCTCTGGTGGGGAAATCATGGAGATTGGGATTAAGAGCTAGACTGTTCGGGAAGGGAATCAGAAAGTATTTGTTCATACAAAGATTAGTATAAGTGCAGAATTCTCTTTCTTTAAAAAAGGCTTTGAATGTTGGGCCAATTGGAACACTCAAAGTTCATTTTGACATGTTTTGTTAGTCAAGGGGATCAGAAAATATGGAGTAAATGCAGGTTGTTACAAAGACAATTCATCACAGAAATTGTAAACTGATACCATGTGATAAACTCAATCCATCAGGACAAAAAGGACAGTTCTGAGGAGGAGCGAATTAGTTACCATTTCAGTTGTGTTCCAGTGCTATGTTCAATGTAACTAAATTGTAACATGTACTTAGTCTTACATTTAATCTGAGTTCTCACAAGTGACAATCCTGTAATTCAGATATAATATAGCTAGCTGTTGTCTGCATGACCAACACAAGACTCCCCATGCAGGTGCTCTACTCCAGGCTTTGAAACAACAAACAAGCCCGAGGTGGACAGAGGCAGCGCTTCAGTGGCCTGAAGGCCTCACTGCAGAAGTGCAGCATTCCCAAAGACACCTGGGAATCACTGGCCCATCCAAAGTGGAGGAGGAGCATCCGGGAAGGCGTCAAACACCTCGAAACTTGCAATCAGGAAAAAATGGAAGCCAAATGAAAACAGCAAAAGGAACACACTGCCACGCCAATACCCCGCCCACCTTTCCCATGACCAGCTTCTGTCCCAAGTATAACAGAGCCTGTGGAAGCTGCATTGGTCTGTACAGCCACCTACGGACTCACCCTGAGAGTGGAAGAGTCATCCTCGTCTGTGAGGGACCGCCAGTGAATGAATGAATTACTATCTAATAAATCTATTCTGCCCAACAAGACCAAGCCTTTCTTCTGCTGAAGACTATGTGTGGGCATCCTTCCCCACTCAGTCTCAGTGACTAAGGCTAATATTAATATGAAGGATTGGTAGTCTTGAATCTGGACAGGGCATCTCAGATGGTTCCAGTGGACATAACCACAACACAGACAACAGATGAGGAATAGATCATCCATGAAATAATTAAACCACAGAGCAAGTTCAAGGGACTGAATGGCCCATTCCTAATATTTTTAAGATTTCTTGATACTTGTATGCCATGGAGGTAACCTGAAAACATTAGAAAGGAAAATTATGCAAGACAGGCCATCTACAGTCAGTTTTTCACTCTTGCTGAAGTATTATTCTGTGAACATGGATAAAATTTTGTTTACAGCATTCTTATGGTCCAGATCACAAGCTGAATATTATGAAAGAACTGAAAATAGATTTATACCCACAAGGCACTCCTGGTATTATGCTCCCTGACTCAGGAACCAAGAAAGAAGATTTCCCCTGTTTGCTCAAACAAAATACTTCTTAATTTTAAAAACCTCCACTGATGTCCATTTAGCTTTCTTTGCTAAAGAGCAATAGTCAGAATGTCACAAATTTCTCCACATATCTGCTGTGTCCTCTTCTGGCATTAATCTGTTGAAGCGATGACGTATGGCTTCTATTAATGTTCTTTGACAATTTGTAACTCCCTCTGTCTGCTGTCATCATCTTAATTTTTATTTAGTGTTCCAAGATATATTACTTCATACTATTTCACCTTGGACAAATGCTAATTTTAAGGGAAAAAAAAATCTACCCATGGAACATCAAGATTGAACTCCCACTGACCTTTTGTACTCAATTAGCAACTGGCAGCCATTTACAGTTGTTCTGATTTTTGAACTTGGGACATTTGACCTATGAAATGATTCAGTCTGCATATGCAGGGCATTTTAGATCCCAGGTTAGACGGGGTTTTTTCCCCAAAGTGGTATTTTCCACATTTTTGAGAGATTTCTATTATATACATTTCATTATTAATTTGGCTACAAAACTGACCTTAAATGGGTGGAACAATCAATTTCTCAGTGTTATCTTCATCAATCACAATTGAAAACCACTAAATATACCTCTGTAGTTAAGTATTGATACAGAATCACATCATTGTTTGCACATGACATATCCAAGTACATACTACAAAAACAAAAAAATCTTTCTGATGATTTTCAGGACTATGGTCCCTACTACAAATTACATCACTTGGTCTGATGTTCCACAGGTTCTGAGGAAGGGTCACCGGGCCCGAAACGTTAACTCTGTTTTCTCTTTCACAGATGCTGCCAGACCTGCTGAGCTTTTCCAGCAACTTTGTTTTTGTTCTTGATTTACAGCATCTGCAGTTCTTTTGGTTTTCACTTGATCTTCAGCTCTCCCTTTTTTTTGGTCACTGTCTAAGGCCGAACCAAATCTTTTGCAATCCTGACAGAGGGTGATGGGGAGTGCTAATGCTGTCTTAAAACCCCAACCCCACAGCCAACACACTCTGGTTGGATCTCCTATCAATATTTTGAATTTAAATAAGGGATCCATGGCCTATGAAAGCTGAGAAAGCTGAAAGGAACTCCATTCTTGGCAAGTGATAGACCAATAGCGACACAGTGCCAAACATTTAAGGGGGTATTTCCACATAATCACAATAAGTATATCCTTACTACATAGAAAATTTATAAAGGAATGACCCAACTTCAGTGTTTAACAAGGGAAAACATCAAACTGAAGAAAACAGTATATAACTGTGCAAAGAGGTATGGGCAGGTCAGATGATTGGTTTGATTATAAAGAAAAATGGAGAATAACTAAAAGATTAATCAAGAGGAAGAAATTAGAGAATGAGAGGAAGCAAGAGTTTCTACAGGCATTTGAAAAGGGAAAGAGTAAATGAAGTGAGAGTTGGTCTTCAAAAGGATGAGAATGAAGCATTAATAGATGCCAAGGAACTGGCACATGAAATCAACAAATATTTTGCTTCTATCTCCATTATAGGAAATTTAAAAAAATTCTAGTAATAGCTGTGTATCAGGAGGTGAAAGCAAGAGAGGAACTTTGCAAAATTACAATCACGAGAGAAGTGGTACTAAGCAAACTGATGTAGCTGCAAACTGACAAGTCTCTGGATCCAGATGGACTTCACCCTAAGGACTTAAAAGAGGCATCAAATGTGGTCATAGATGCATTGGTATTAATTTTTCAAAATTCACTCAAGTCATGAACCGTTCAATCAGAGGAGCAAGTAGCAAATATAAGGCTTCTCTTTAAGAAAGAGAGGAGGCAAAAAACAAGAAATTATAGGCCAGTTATCTTGATGCCTATCATAGGGATAGCATTAGAATCTATCATTGTTAGAATTAATTGCACTAGAACAGAATGCATGTTTTCTTCCCCAGCAATACTCATGTTCTGCACTACCAAATGACTAAAAGAAATTATAGCTGCACACTTTAAAAAGCTTACAGTAATTGGGAAGTATCAGCAGATTTTTGTCAAAGGGAGGTAAAGTTTAACCAATTTATTGGAGAACCTTAAAGGAGTAAAGAGGAGTCAGTAAACAGATTATACTTGGGTTTTCAGGAGGTATTTGATAAGGTGCCACATGATAGGTTATTGTTGAAAATAAAAACTCCAGGAGATTACATATTAAAGTGGACAGAAAATTGGTTGACAGACAGAAAACAGAACGTATGCATAAATGAGTCATTGTCTGATTGGCAGGATGTGACAAATGGAGTCCTATAGGAGTCTATGCTGATGCATCAACTTTTTATAACTTACATCCATGATTCAGAATGAGTTGAAGTCATGTTCAATTAAAGCATTCAAGAAAGCATCGGATGATTATTCAGATAGAAAAAAAATGTTATGCACTTATTGGGAAAAGGCAGGAGATTGGCAGCAAGTTACAATGCTCAGTGAGCCAGTACAGTCATGATGGACCAATTAGACTCCTAGTGCACTATAACATTCTGTGATTCTCTCTGCATGGTAGCTAAATGCACAGATGGCACCAAACAGGTAGGGAAGTTATTGTGAAGAAGATGCAAGCAATTTGCATATGGATATAGGGAGGCTGAGTGAGTGATCAAAGACCTGGCAGGTGGAATATAATGTGGGATATGTTCACTTTGGCAAGAAGAATGAAAAAGCAGAGTATTACTTAAACAGACAAAAACTGCAGTGTTTGAAGGATTTGAGTGTTCTGGTGCACAAGTCACAAATTTTTAGTATGCAGTTACAGCACATGATCAAGAAGGCTAATGGGATGCTATCCTTTATTACAAGAGGAATTGAAAATAAAATTAATAATGTTGAGCTTCACTTATTTGGGAGTGACAAGACCATATCCAAAATACTGTGTACAGTTGTGGTTTCATTATTTAATGAAGAAGGTAAATGCATTGGAGGCAGATCACAGGAGCTTTCCTCGATTGATACCTGGAATGAGTGGGTTGTATTATAGATTAGAGAAAC
Organism: Rhincodon typus; assembly: GCF_021869965.1. Lineage (NCBI taxonomy): Eukaryota > Metazoa > Chordata > Chondrichthyes > Orectolobiformes > Rhincodontidae > Rhincodon > Rhincodon typus. The sequence continues at coordinate 53,572,458 of NC_063344.1, forward strand.
TGGGCTTATTTCCAATGGAGTTTAGAAGGTTGAAAGGAAGTGACTTGATTGAAGTGTATACAATCCTGAATAGTCTTGCCAAGGTGGACATAGAAAGGATGTTTCCCATTGGGGGTCAGTCCAGAACAAGAGGGCAATGATTCAAAATTAGGGATCACCCTTTCAGGACATTATTTTATTTATTTTCTCTCTGAGAGTTGTATGAATTTGGAACTCTCTGCCTCAGCAGTTTATGGAAGTGGGGTTACTAAATACTTTTAAGAGAGATAGATATATTCTCGTTAGCCAGAGAAATCAAAAGTTATTGGGGGGAAATTGAATTATAGAATTTGAAATACAGCTAATCATCCATAATCTTATTGAACAGCAGAAAAGGTTTAATGGTTGAATGGTCTAATTCTGCTCCTATTTCATATGTTTGTATGCTGCAGATGTGATCACTGAACACCCTGTCAAAAGGTTCTGTCACCATCGTTGATTAGATGGTGTCTGTACCATGTCCATAATAGTCATAGGGTCCTACAGCATGGAAACAGACAATTCGGTCCAACCAGTCCATGCCGAACAGAATCCCAAACTAAACCAGTCCCACCTGCCTGCTCCTGACGCATATCTGTCCAAACCTTTCCTATTCATGTACTTATCTAAAAGTCTTTTAAATGTTGTAACTATGTCCGCATCCACCTCTTCCTCTTTGGTTCCTGACCTGCTGGTGGGATCAGCATCAAGAAATGAAAATTCAGCCCCTCACCTTTGTTTACAAATTCCTCCAATACCTCCTACCCCCATCCCTATACCCTCCTCCTGCACCATGTGGATGAAGCCATGGCCATCAAAGGCAAAACAACAAAAATTATGGATGTTCAAGAGTCATAGAGCACAGAAACAGAACCTTTGCTCCAACTTGTCCATGCCAACCAGATTTCCTAAATTAATCTAGTCCTATTTGCCAGCAGTTGGCTCTTATCCTGCTAAACCCTTACTATTCATGTACACGTCCAGATGCCTTTTAAATATTGTAATTGTGCCAGCCTTCACCACTTCATCTTGCAGCTCATTCCATACACGCACCACCCTCTGCATGAAAATGTTGCCTCTTAGGTCCCTTTTATATCTTTCCCCACTCATCTTAAACCTATGACCTGTAGTTTTGGACTCCCCCACCCCGGGGAAAAGACCTGGGCTATGTACTCTATCCATGTCCCTCATGATTTTATAAACCACAATAATGTCACCCCTCAGTCTCCAACGCTCCAGGGAAAATAGCCCCAACCTATTCAGCATCTCCCCATAGCTCAAACCCTCCAACCCCGGTAACATCCTCGTAAATCTTTTCTGAACTCTTTCAAGTTTCACAACATCTTTCCTGTAGGAGGGAGACCAGAATTCTATGCAATACTCCAAAAGTGGCCGAACCGATGTCCTGTATAGCCACAACATGACCTCCCAACTCTGACACTCAATGCACTGACCAATAAAGGCAAGCGTACCAAACGCCTTCTTCACTATCCTATCTACTGCAATTCTACTTTCAAGGAGCTATGAACCTAAACTCCAAGGCTCTTTGTTCATCAACACTCCCCAGGACCTTACCATTAAGTGTATAATTTCTGCCCCAATTTACCTTTCCAAAATGCAGCACCTCACATTAGTCTAAATTCAACTCAATCTGCCACTCCTTGGCCCATTGGCCCATCTGATCATGATCCCGTTGTACTTTGAGGTAACCATCATCACTGTCCACTGCACTTCAAATTTTAGTGTTATCTGCAGATTTACTAACCATACCTCCTATGTTCATATCCAGATCATTTATATTAATGACAAAAAGTATGGACCCAGCACCGATCCTTGTGACACACCATTGGTCACAGGCCTCCAGTCTGAAAACCAACCCTCCACTACCACTTCTACCTTTGAGCCAATTTTGTGTCCAAATGGTCAGTTCACCCTGTATTCCATGTGATCTAACCTTGCTAACCAGTCTGCCATGAGGAACCTTGTCAAACGCCTTACTGAAGTCCATTCAGATCCCATCCACCACTCTACCCTCATCAATCCCTCTTCATTACTTCTTCAAAAAACTCAATCAAGTTTGCGAGATACGATTTCCCGGACACAAAGCCATGTTAACTATCTCTAATCATTCCTTGCCTTTCCAAATACATGTAAATCCTGTCCCTCAGGATTCCCTCCAGCAGCTTGCTCATCACCAATGTCAGGCTCACTGGTCTATAGTTCCCTAGTTTTTTCTTACCACCTTTCTTAAATAGTGGAACAATGTTAGCCAACCTCCAGTCTTTCAGCACCTCACCTGTGGCTATCAATGATACAAATATTTCAGCAAAGGGCCCAGCAATCACTTCCCTCACTTCCCACAAAGTTCTAGGATATACCTGATCATCCCAGGGATTTATCCACCTTTATGCATTTTAAGATGTTCAGCACCTCCTCTGCTGTAATATCGACATTTTTCAAGATGTTGCTATTTATTTCCCAATGTTCTCTATCTTCCATATCGTTCTTCACTGAAAACACTGATGCAACATACTCATTTAGTATCTTGGGTTCGAATTGGAAGAGTTCCAATCCCTGTACCCTCTTCCTGCCCCAGAATACTTAAGATCACTGTACTCTGCCAATTCTGGCCTCTTGAACATCCCTAAATTTTGTTGCTCTGTCTTTGGTGGATGCCTTCAGCTGCATGGGCATGAACCCTGAAATTTCCACTCTATCCTCTCTCAACTTTTAAGATGCTTGTTAAAGCCTAACTGTTTGACCAAGATATTGTCCATCTCTTGTAATATTTCCTTACATGGCTCATTGTCATATTTTATGAGATAGTGCTCTGTAGAAAAACCTGGGGGCATTTTATCACATTAAAGACGCTATATAAATACAAGCTGTTGGTATTTCATTTCTGTTACAAAAATAAAATGTTTCTGGTACAATTTGTGAGATCATTTATCAGAGACTGATTTTAGACAAGAATGTCTATTCTGTATTCATAGCTGTATAGTTATTGAATATTTGCTTTGCTGTCCTGAGCAACGGCTAAAGCAGATCAATGTCATACGATGCTTGGGGCAACCCATTCATTATTTTGGGAGCAGAGATTTGTCCTTCTGCTCCTAAGGTTACATCACTGGCGTGGAAAAAAGCAGTCAAGGCTATGTTTCACAGGCAACTGCCCGGTTTCAACATCTTACAGAAGAGCTACGTTCACAGAATGGGTTGGTCAATCATGGGGATGTTTTCCATCATGTCATGTGTGAAGCTCAAGAGCAGTCAAGCGGCAATGAAGTCAGCATCACTTTCAAGTATCACAGGTAGCTGCGGTAAACACGTCAGAAAGAAATATTGCTACATTGCCCCTGCAGAGAAACAGAATTGATATGATGGGCTAAATGGCCTCCTTCTGTGCTGCATCCAATCTATGATTCTTTGTTTATTTGCAGCTTCAGCAGTGGACTCATGCAGGCATTTCAGTGCAAATCAGAGTGGTGTAAGCACCCATTCATTAGCACTTAGAATTGTTTGTAATTATAAACCACACATATTACAACTGATACGAATAAAGAAGCATCAGTTTGAAAACTTGCACCAAACATCATTTAGTTAACACAAACAATCATGACCAAACTAAAATTGTGTTCACTTTTAATTTTTGAAATATTATTGCTTCCAGAAAAGGATAGCAATTTGTTTCCCAAGGAAAGCTAATTAAAGATATGTAGTTAAAATTAGACAAGTAGCACAACAAAATGTTCCCGTGTATATGTCTAAAAGAAAGATAAATTGCAAAACTGTAGACTTCACCAGGAACTTGGGAAATGAGATTAAACCATGCCTTTCAAACTTGCCGCAGTGTTGTGTGTGCTGTGGTGAATGCTGTGCTTTCAGTAGCTGCTGTTTTAAGATTTTGCTGCTGTTCCTCAATCATGTGCATGGTTGCATTTGCCCATGTGACAGCAATAATATTACAAGTTGACACTTTCCATCAGGGAATGTTACCAACCGGTCTCCATTTGTTACATTGCTTATGCACTTACTCACTTACACAGTCAGGGTCCCAGTCTGGGATGTAACTCAGTTGGCTGGGATCTTCCATAAAGCAGCAATTGCAATCTACAAGGTAAGTTTCGGTGGCAAGTGTGAATGCAAGAATGGGTAAGTGGAAGAACGAATGAGAAGCAGAGTAGAAGAGTGATATTTCAGGTGAGCAGGTAAGGGGGCAGGTGGTCAGGTTCAGGTTACTGTGGCACTGTGAGAGATGGGTAGGGTGGCAAATTGGTCTGGGGTTCAGGAGGTGTAAACAGATCATAGGGAAGATGGGTTGGGTTGAGAGGAGTAGTTAATTCAGGTATAAGTTTGAAAGTGGGGAATGGTCAGGTCAGGTCCGTGAGCTAGTGGATCACTTCAGGAAGGGTATTGGCGAGGAATTTGGAGTGGGGAATGGTTGTGTGAATGATTTGGTGCTGGGTGTCAGTTGTATAATTACCCTGGAGATAGATAAATTCTTTGTGTAATATTTCCTGGACAATTATCCAGGTAAGTAAATTGGAATAGTCCCAAGTGTCCAAATCTGACCTGGTGTTGGAAACTTTCGCTGACGGTCCCAGAAAGGTAGGGAGTTGCTCACCAGATGTTTAAACTTCCTGGGTAATTCCCACAGAGGACAGTGCGTCAGGACTTCTGTGGGGTCCTGATGCAAATGTTCGGATAGACTGCCAGTGTCTAACTATTTGGAGACTGAAAGATCTGGGCCAGTATATTTTATCACAGCTAGAATATGGAGTTGTGCAGTGATAGGTACAATCCACGTCTCACAGGAGCCTGCCCTCCAGCTTTGCTTTACCTTTAAAGATCTCTGACAAGTTTGATTGTCTTAAAATCATGTAATTAAGCCTATTCCTTGAGAAATTTACACTGATATGTGTCATTTTCTAGCAGTAGAAACATAGCATTTACATATTAATGGGACAGGATTGGTGCCAGTTGCATAAATGGTTCCATATGTTTAATCAATGATGCCTTAGGGCAACAAGCAACATAGTGAAATCTCTGTTGCCCTTGCTGCTGCTGCTGGTTTCTGTCGAAATATTTGTATTAGAAAGAAACATTATCAGCTTCCTTATGTTCTCTGTAAAAGGCCTGAGATGCAGTTTCTGTGAGGTCCCTTGTGATGAATCTTGAGAGTGACCAGCAATGAAATTTACGAGATTGCAGTGTATACAATTAACTGGCTGCTTCAAGCGGTTGTGATGCACACCAAATCGCAGTTTCTCTATCAAACCTGAGCTTCATCACGAATTAGTTTGATGTGAGGACTGGATTTGAATGTGTGAATATGGGACCTGCTGCTCTGGCTAGCACGTTCTAATCAAAGCCCCTTTCGTACACTATCTTTTCCATGCACAACCCCTCACTTAAAGCTTCCACTATGCTATTAGATAACCAGGAATGGGCTGCAACTATGTGATGGGTGAAAACACTGTTCTGTCAATGCTGTTCTGATTGTTTTTGATTTTTACCATTTGCATGTTCAACTAACTTTGGTGTCTCAGTTTGAGTTGTGAACTCAGCCTTCTCTTTTATCCTATTGGCCAATGGAGATAACAAAAAGGAGAAACATAAACCCAGCTGCAGATTTGCTATCCCCTTTTGTTTTCAATTGCAGAAAATCAAAATTACTCCAATATCTAAATTGAGAAACTTCCTTCATTTGTTCAACGGAATCCTTGACACTTTGACCAATTTACTTGTCTCACTGGGTGAACACAATATATCCCCAGCAAAAAAATCTGCCTTGTAACATTTTATATTACATGACTAGTTATAAAATTAATACATCTTTGTGGTTTAAAATGACACAATTGCCAGTAACAGAAAGGTTTGCAACAAAGATTTTTACTTACATATTTTTTTCCTGATTATCAGTTGAGCACATGAAAAAACAACTAGCTCCTGTGGTTGAAAGACAATGTAAGAAGAAGGGTGCTTCTGTAGCTAGTTTATAATGAGCTTCTTCCTCATCAGTTCCTTGCGCAAAGACAGGTTTGACCCACGGCACCACCATCTCTACCATGGGTATATCAAGGAGGCAGGTCCCAAATTCACTAGCCTGGAGTTATAAATCATGATTGTAGAGGCTCCATCACATGGCTGACCAGGAAACTCTTCTATTCTTACTGCCTTGTTTACAGTGATGTTACACATAATACTCAAAGGAACCTCCACCACATGTTGTTTTGGTTCACTTTAAAGACACAAGTGCCAAAACTGTTAGGAGAATATTTAACTGCAATAGCTTCTTTTTCTGCTCCCACATGGGCACCTATTGGTGTCTGACAAAGGCCTGTTGTTGTCTTCTATCTAACATGCATTCCTCTGAAATCATAGCATCAGTATGCTTTCAGTACCTTTTAAACAACAAACATATTGAGATACATGTATAAAACAATACAGATGTTATTCAACTAAGGTGCTGTGATTCCAGCTAATGGTAGTACTAGACAAGTCAGATGCCAGAATGAAATCTGCTTTATAGATTCATTTGTTTATTTTGGTTAATGTAGTGGTCAGCCACTGAAACATAGTCACACAAGGCTGTAAATTCTCTTTAACAACAGAATAAGTCTATTACATAAAGATTTTTTTTTAAATCAAGCTTGTGAAGTATAAAACACAATTTAGAAAGAACTTAAATCACATGACAAATCAAAGTTCGCAACCTGTTTCCCCACACCATCAATTACAGAAATTCAAGTGCAGAAAAATTACTCCTCAATATCAAATCTTTCAGTTTTTCTTAACTGATTCTTCCCAATTTATTTCCTGTGAACAGTAAGATCTTCTTTCATTAATAGTCATAAGAAATGATAACTTAAGCTTTCTTCGCTTCTAATGAACTACAGACTTCTGACCAAGCTTTTCTGGTTTGGAAGTTTCACAAAATAAACATTTCTACGAAGTTGAAAATGTTTTCCTTGAATTGTTCTATATTCTTGTAAGGAGAGAAAACTAAACTTACTTCTGACACCAGACAGATCTTCTCCAAAATGCTCTAAAATTGTTCAACCTCTGGATTTTCTAAACTAAAATCAATTCTTGTTTATTCCGAACTGAAAAGACTTCCAATATTTACTCTGCAACCCTAGATCCTCCCATCAATTTAGGCACGTTAATGGAATAAAATGTTTATAATATGAAGTTTATGGGGTACACGCATATTTAATGTGGAGTTATGAATTGTGGTTGTAGAGGGTCCAATTTTCTTTCCATTGCATGACTAATAAGGAATTTCCCCCACTTTTACTACCTGATTTACAATAATGTTACACATAATGCTCAAAGAAAACTTCCACCACATATTGTTTTGGTGTCTTTAAAGTGAATCAAAACAATATATGGTAGAAGTTTCCTTTGAGAATTATGTGTAACATTATTGTAAACCACTTAGTAAGAGTGGGGAACTGAACTTTTTGGATAACCATGAAGTCCCACTGTAGGAGCCAATATTGGGACGCAACCTATAACAGCAAGCCATCACCCAGCAGTGTTCTCCTGGTGGCTGTTGGATGGCCTGGTTCAAAGAGATGGTGGTCCAATCAGAGGTCTGGTATCTCAGCAGCCCTCTGCTAATGATAGGCATTGCTGAGGCTCCGTCATTGGGGAAATGGCATCTTGTTCACTGGTGTGGACATGGTCTGCCCTCACCCTTTCCCCTCCCTTCCAGAACCACATTAGTATTCCCCTTGTCCTCATCTTCTCCCCAGCCACATCCATATTCAATGAATCATGTTCTGCTACCTTTGTTGTGATTCCACAACCAAATACATCTTCTTCTTTCCTCCCATTTTATCATTCTAGAGGCCTGTTCCTCCATGATAACTAGGTTCATTCCAAATTCACACAATACCCTATCCTATTCCCATTGCACCTTTCCATGCAGGAGATGCAACACCTGATTTTTAACTCCTCCCTCCTCAGCGTCCAATGCCCTAAACACTCCCTCTTGATGATCTATCAATTCACGTGTACATTTTTTAATGTAGTGTATTCTGTTCACAGTTCACCGTGCAATTGCCAAAACACAGGGAGGTCAAACGCAGATCGGATGGCCATTTTGTTGAACACATCCAATCTGTCTGTGAGAACATGACCCTGAGCTTCCAGTGACCTGTCATTTAATTCTCCAACTTGCTGACATTTAGGTTTTCAATCAAACATATTGCTCCAATGAGGCTCAACATAAGCTTCAGGAATAGTACCTCATCTTTCAAATTGATGCTTTACAGCCTTCTGGACTCAACATTAAGTTCAACAGTTTCAGACCGAAACAAAACCTGTCCCCATTTGGTTTCTTTTTCTTTGCTCATTCTGTTTTATTTTATTTCCATCAGCAGCATATCTGCTCAAGGCACATCTTTTGTTTCATTAGATAAGAAGGTGTAGAGCTGGATGAACACAGCAGGCCAGGCAGCATCAGAGGAGCAGGAAAGCTGACGTTTCGGATGTGGACCCTTCTTCAGAAATGGGGGAGGGGGAGGGGATTCTGAAATAAATACATAGAAGGGGAGGCGATGATGGAAGGTGGATAAAGGAGCAGATCCCCAAATCCCCTCTTTTGTTTCATTGTTTCCTTTCTTGCCCCATCCCAATTGCCTCTAGTCCCGGCAGATGAACTGTTCTGTCGTTCAGTCTCTCCTGTCTTCTAGTCTATTAAAGACCCTGCTTTGGATCCTTTCCACCAATACCAATCATATTACATTTCTAGCTTTTCCCAGTTCTGACTAAAGATTACAGACTTGAAACATTGGGTGAAATCTTATGGGGATCAGAGTGATTTGGGCCGTAGTGAGGTTTGGAGGGATATGGGCCAGGAGCAGGCACATGGGACTAGTTTGGTTTGGGATTATATTCGGTATGGACTGGTTGAACTGAAGGGTCTGTTTCGATGCTGTATGACTCTATGCTTGTATGATTTTGGGAGCATTGCATGTCATCTTTCATATTTTTGCTGATTGGCATGGTGAGTGTCTCACTAGGCATCAGTGAGGAGGCAATCTGGAGGGATTGTAGCATATTAAATGCCTTATTAATGCAGCAACTTACCTCATTAATATTCAACTTCTCATTCCACCAAACACACCAGATAAACCAGATGTCGAGAAGCCAGAACAGGTATTTGACTACTTCAGCTCATCGCTGGGTGCAGCTAGCCTCTACGTTGGACACTGGACATAAACATCTCAGAGTATACCCAGTGGGCACCAAAAACACACACATCTCATATTAACATTGACATCTGATGTGTGGCAGGCTCTGAGAACCCTCATGGCACATCTCTTATAGGACGATGCTGCGCTTCAACGCTGCACCTCATGGCCCAGCAGTAGCTATCATTGTCATGCAGCAGCAAGGACACTGTGCCCTCAGGGGCACACACCAGCCCATGGATTGGACCAGCCTGCATCTCTAGCCTCGCCACTCATTGTTATAGTGCTTATTCACTGTGGGACTATCTGGATGCTTGCAGCATCCCTACCTTGTATTGCCTTGTTGAAACGTTTTGCATGTTGCCCCTTCAGCCAGAATTACCAGATTCATATTATTGTTGTATTGCCTTGCTGTTTAGTGCAGAAACAAACCCAGGAAGCTTGTCATTGTTGTCAACTGGCCTCAGTCAAGTCAAGGAAGATGGCCTTTACTCAGGTGGGTCCCAGCGCAGTAAGTCAAGGGCAGCCTCCAATATCAGTCCAGGACCTTGGAAACAGTCAGCTCAGCGCAGTCAGAGGCAAGGTGTATTCATCCTAAGTAATGAAAAGCCAAATGTCAGGCAGCCCACCTTCTGTCTTTCTACGTTATTGTGGGCCATTTTCCTCCTGGAATGAAAAGGAGATACTACAGGAGATGAAAGTGGGTGGTACAGCTGTTATTTTGGTGCAACTGAGGAGGTGTTCCAGGTGAGCGAGTAGGCAATGCAGAGGGCATGCTGGGTTAGTGGTGTCAGGGGTTTCAGTGGGTGAGCATGAGTGAGGGAAGACGTTGCAGGCAACAGTGAGAGTGGGTGAGCATGAGTCTTGCTGGGAGGTGGCACAGAAACAGAGAGAATCTGAGTGTGAAGTATCAGAGAGAAGGTGGCAGCACTTACCGTGATGGAATGAAAAGGACCTTCTTGCTACTGTGATGTGCATTCCTCAGATGGCTGAGAATTTTTTAACCCAGTTGGCAACGTTGGACCGGACTGGCATGATCTGGTGTTGTAGCCTTGGCTGCTGGCCCTAGAGAAGGAGAAGTGTTGCGTCTTCACCACCCTGTCCAGGAGGACCTCCAGGTCCCTTTCTACAAAGGTGGGCACCAATTTCCCTGTCTGCCATGTCTGGGGTAAATGTCAGGAATCCTGCAGGACAGTTCTGGAAGCATACTGCTTGTTTGGGTGCACAATGGGCTTTTTAAGATGGTGCAGGAGCAAGGGATGCAGGTTTTTTGGCAGATGTCCACTGAGTGGCAAGTTGCTCTGGGAACAGCGCATAGTAAGTTGGGAATAGAATCAGACATAAGGAACACATGGGGGTCTGATATATTGGTAATAACGTGTGTTTGGTAAAATACGGTAAGATATCTGGTTGAGCCTTGCAGCAAAAATCCCTGCCAAAACACTTGATGCAAATTGCACTTATTCAAAGATAGATTAAGATTCAGCCTATTAACTCTTTCTCTCTCTCCACATATGCTGCTTAACCTGTTGGGTGTTTCTTTCTCCCAGCACTTTCTATTTGTATTTCACATTCCAGCATCCGTTGTATACTTGCTTTCAATGTCCTGACACATATTCTGTTTTTAAAGATATGTTTGATTTTTGGAAAAGTAGATGAGGCATAAATCCTATTTTAGGAAAGATTGCTTGCCTGTGTCATTTGACAAACTTATATTCCGGTGAGAGAAAGTAGCAAAATGTTCTTTGCAGTGAGAGGAAAGTGAATAAGCAGCGACAAACAGTTACATGACATCCAATTCTAAAATTATAAGATAATGAAACAAAAAGTCAACCCAGTGACTAACTAAGCAGAGAGCCAGCTTACCTTCTGAAAAATTGTTTACATAAAGTACATAGCAAGGAAGTACATGTCTACTATTGGAAAATGGATTAGGTGAAAATAATGTGTTATCCATCAGATGACAATATTTCCATTGGGAATAGGGATAGGAAGCCAAGGAAGACAAGGAACAGGAAAGAATCAATATGTATTTCATTCATAATTAGTACACAAACTGTACAAATGAAGTGATCTGGTATTATATCATCTGTGCTTAGTAGAATATTAAAACCTACATATGCATATGTACCTTGGATGAAAAAAAAATTCACTCAACAATTGATCATGACAGTGTCACGTTACTATCTAATAGATTAGTTGCTATTTGAAAGTTGCACAGGCATAGTTACAAAAAAGACTGGCCGAATAAATCAAACAGAAACCAAGATATTTGTCCTTCTGATATTGTATGAATGTAAGTGAATGTGAAGGTCATTCCTCTAAGTTTTACTTTAACACAAGAGTTTAACCATTTTAAAAGTGCTTTCAGATGATTTGTTTGAGGAATAGAAAAACTGTGGTAAAATTTGGTGTCTTATTATTTAATGAAATCTACAATAGTCAACAAAAACTGGAAGTGATAGAGAAACTCAGCAGGTCTGTAGAAAGAGAAACGAAGTTAACATTTCAAGTCCAGTGACCCTAAAGTATGCTGGGGTCACTGGACACAAAACATTAACTCTGCTTCTCTCTCTGCAGATGTTGCCTGACCTGCTGAGTTTCTGCAGCACTTTCTGTTTTTTCTTTCAGATTTCCAGCATCCACACCTCTTTGTTTTATTCTACAAAAACTAAGTCTTGAAGATACATTGATTTACTGAAACAACCTTACAAATTCATGAAAATCTTTAACAGCCTTGTATAATGCCAAGGGTAACAAAGATATAATGTTTGCACTATATATCTTCATTTAGATCATTATATAGAATTGTTAGGTTTGCAAAAAGTATATCTTGCCAACCTTGAAGTAGATTCGTTTGTCTGTCATTGCTCCCCTCCTACCCCCGATGTGCACCATCTGCAAATGTAGTTCAGCAATTCATCATGGCTTCTTTTTAAGGAGCATTATGATAGAAAGGTTTAGGGAAAGAATTCCAGAGTTCAGGACCCAGGCATCTGAAGGAATTGCCAACAATGGTGCAGTGATTAAAATACAGATGCACAAGGAGTCCAAATTTGAGGAGTGTAGAGATCTCAGAGGGTTGTAGAGCTTAAAGGAGATTCCAGGGATAGATAGATGAATCAACTGGAAGGATCAGAGTGAAATTTATCTTGTGCAGTGGCACAAAATAGCAAATCAGCCCCAATATTACACAAACTTGATGTTCTTTTTACACTGAGTAGATATACAAAACAAGACATAAATTTCCTATCAGCCATTTTATAGTTTTGCAGAAGACACATTTTACCCTCATATCCATAAGAAACATTCTAAGACCAACTGGAGGATTGATGTATCTCTGTACACAGGTAACTGTAAATAGAAAGTACCTAGTTCCTCCTTGGCAGTAAGAAAACCTTGTCTATTTATTCACACTCATATCATTTTGCATTTAAAAACTATAGTTACACCTTAAAGCATGATGTCATAATTGAGGTAGAGATGCAATAAATGCAAGATAGTTCATATTATGAATTTTCCTACAACTTTAATGTCATCCAAATCCTGCATGAACACCACACATGTGCAACAAACTTGCAATTTGCTCAACTCTCTGTTATTCTCTATTTCACAATCATGTGACAAGTATAACCTTCATTTGTTGTGATTATTTAGAGGAAAACTTCAGATTGTTGGAAATTTTAATCTTTAATAACTGATAAGTGTATGAAGGTTGGTATGTTAGATATTGAACTATATTAAGCCACTGTAAGTAACAACAGTTTTTTCTATGTGCATCACATATCAGTTTACTTGTCTATGCATTTTTGGAGGCCATTTCTTCCCATTTCTATGGTAAAATATTGACATAAAAATATTCATTGAATTATTTGCTATTTTATTATACACCAAACTAAGCTTTAGAATTAATTTTGGAGAATCAGCTAGCAGTTTATTTCAAATTTATTCATCTCCAAAATAGTTATTGACAACGCAGAAAAACTATCTGACCATAAAACAGAAGGGAAGATAAAGATTAACATAAAAGAACAGAATTGATCAATTACAGAAAGTAATATTAAAATTACAGCAAAATAGGCAAAGATATGAGTAAATAATGGAAGCACAAAGAAAATTTAAAAATATAATTATTTAAAATATTGTGACTATTTATTTTGGTACTTTCAGACACAGTATGGGAATAAAGCACTTGAGGAGCATTATTAAGTTGATTTTAAGTGTTAAATTCAACATCACAGTTCATGAGTTGACATTTTTTTTCCCCAAAATCTGTTGCCCTGAAAAAGTAGGATTTTTATAGGCCTGCAAGAAGTTTTAGGAGTAAAACAAGACTAGAATGTTTTTTTTTCTGTTTTTAGAGTTGCCTGAACAACTTGTAATTCTGTAACAAAGTCTACAACTAGGTCTACTCTAATTCCTCAGTGAAGTGATGGAATGGTCACCTACAGTACCATCAAGTGGCACTTGCTTAACAATAATCTTTTCACTGATGCTTAGCTTGGCTTGCACCAGAGCCACCTGGCTCCTAACCTTTTTACAGGCATAGTCCAAACATGGACAAAAGAGCTGGTGCCACAGTTGAAGTTAGAGTGACTGCCCTTAACATCAAGGCAGGACTTCAACAAGTGCAGCATCAAGGAGCACCAGAGTCAATGTAAAATCTCTCTACTGCCTGGAGTCATACCTGGCAAAGGGAAGATAGTTATGGTCAACATATAGAGGTCAACATCCCAGTCCGAGAATCTCATTGTATGAGTTCCTCTGGGTTGTGTCTTCACTAAATCATCTTCAGCTGTATCATCAGTGACCTTCCCTACATTATAAGGTCAGAAGTGGGAACGTTTGCCAATAGTTGCACAATGTTCAAGAGCATTCAGGATTCCTCAGGTATCGAAATGGCCTGTGTCCATATGCAGCCAGACCCATACAAAATCCAGGCTTGGAATGACATGTGACAAGTAACATTTGTGCCACACAAGAGCCACACAATGATAACAAGAGAGGAAATCACCACTGCCCCTTGATATTCAATGGCAACACCTTTGATGATTTCTCCATTATTAAATTCCTGGGGCTTAACATTGACCAGGCAATACAAGTACTGTGGCTACTGAGCAGATGAAAGGCCAGGGATTTTGTGGTGAGTAACTCACCTCATGTTTCCCCAATGACTTTCCATCATCTACAGCGCACAAGCCATGGGATGAAATGCTCTTTTTGTGAGTCGGTGAGACTCTAACAATATTCAGGAAGCTTGATATTATCCTGGTCAAATCAGCCCACTTGACTGGCATCTAATCCAGCTCTTTCCAAATCCACAGCCTCCATCACCTAAAAGAACAGGGGCAGGAGATGCATAGGAACACCATCACCTGCAGGTTCACCTCAAAGCCACATAGGCCGTCCTGACTTGGAAATTTATTGCCATTCCTCCATTGTTGTCACTTGGTCAAAATTCTGGAACTCCCTTCCTAACAGCACTGTAGGTATCCCTACACCCCAAGGATTGCAGTGGCTCAAGAAGGTAACTCTCCATCACCTTCTGAAAGGCAGTAAGGGAGAGTAAATACTCACCAAGACACTAAGGTGGGTCAGGAACCCTGGTAGCTAGGTACAATTCTAGTCATGCCATTTTGCTTTTCACATCATGAATTGAATACATGCTCCTTAAGTAGTTTGATGTATGTAACGGTTTCTAAATGAATCTTTTTATTGTTTTGAATTCTCTGTGTGCTTGGTGAACCAGTATCTTGCGTTTCTGGCCATAGATTTTGAAATTTGCCCTCAGCAGTAATACTGCTTTACACCAGCCCAATTCTCTTTACAAAAGGTCAACATTTGGCTTTGTTCCAGTTGCAAAAAGCAGTGCTGCTTTTAATTCTACTCTGACATTCCGAGGTTTAAGGTTGACAATAATTCATAGATTATTAACCAGATTTTCATGGCTCTGTTACTATGCTGATGGGAGAAGAGAGCCAGATTTAGTCATGCAAATTCTCGAGGCTGGCTCATGGATGCTGATATCTTGGAATTTGTAATGAAACCACTGCCAGTGTAAAACTCTTTTTTTTCAGACTGAATGACAGGGAATTCTGCAGATGTAGTTTCTGACCAGATACAGAATGAATGCTATCTCCCCACATGCTAGCAATCATTTTACATAAGGGTAGATAACAGTTTGCTGCAGTTTGGGGTTCAGCAGAGAATTATTCTGCCTATACTGGCAAGCTGTAACTTCAGCTGTGTGGCTCAGAAGGCAGCACTGTGCTTTGTAGATATTTTCTAATTAACCTGTTCAGAGATGTTCTGACACACCTCTAGAGCAGGTGAGACTTGAACCCAGGCTTCCTGGCCCAGAGTACCACCGCGGTGATACAACAACCTTTACTTACATGTACATGCAGAGCTCTTTTCCCAGCAACTGCATTTTAATATTAAGGCAGTGTGGATAGTATTTTCTGGATTTCTACTTTTAACTTTTAAATGAATTACAGCTAGTGATAAAAAGCATGAAGGGTTTTCAACAGACCCCATGAGCACTTTTGACACTTGATAAGATAATGCATTCTGTGAGGCATTACACTGAAGCAACCCGACATTATTCCCCTTCAGGGGCTCTCACTCCATTCCAATGAGCCGTATCTCAGCGTTTACACCTGCTTCGCACTGACATGGAATTTGAAGGCTAAATTCACCCTTTAAATACAGACTGGCAAATGACATTGGATATAGTGGTGCCGGTGATGCCTGTGCCAGTGTGTTCAGAGGTAGTGGTAAATCTGGCACGAGAAGGATGCAAAAGCTGAGTGGGTTCACATTGCAACAAGTTCAGGAATATGGTGAGGTGGGATTGGCACAGACATCAGGAAGCTGTGTCACCCAATTCTCATGCAGGAGATGGTTCCACATTTAGAGTGCAGACAGCCCTGTGTTATAGCTGCAAGTCGCAGCATGATGCTCCTATCAGCACTGATCCTCTCCAGTGCTCAAGAATAAAGAAGTACAGAGTAAATAATGCACATTTTCCATAATCACTCTTTTCTTTTAAAGATACCTTCTGAAGTGTCTTCTCATTCTATACTCAAATACTAATGCCACCTTAATGAGTGGTAACACAATCCCTTAACTATGTGCTGCCCCTTTAGTTCTTGCGTTGAATATTTTTGGTTTATGAACTTCCTGCCTCAGGCTCAACCCCTCAGAATATAAGATTATCATGTTTCAACACAGAAAAAAATTCTCCAAAAATAATCTGCTGCTCTGTGACTCACTCTCCTGCAAATCAAAAAAGACTCTCACACAGTGAGTCAGGTAAGCCACTTCTAAGCCACAGCTTTCAATGAACAGATTATTGAAGGCACAAGAGACTCGAGTTAGTTTCATTTAAACTGGGAGGTTGTTCTGAATCCCAACGAATAGGACTCAAGTGAAACACAAGTGGTCCATTATGCATAAAGATGAAATTCCCAATGCTAACGACAGTCAAGTTTCCTGAATCCTTATCTTCCCAACGCCAACAAAATGCAGTATCCTTTTCCCAGCGTTGGGTTCTGGTGCACAGTTGTCTAAATCCACCCACTATCTTGATTGTTCCCATGAACTCCACAAAATCTAGCTCAAAGTTCAAATTTGTATGTTAGAATGGACTACCGTTCCCATTAATCTGGCTCAAGCCCTTGAATTTGCCATCACTCATAGCACTAATTTGTTTACAGTGTCTATGACTATGAACCATCCAGCATTTAGATATTTAAATTCAGCCTGTTCAGACATGTTATGACACACTTCCGGTGCAGGTGGGACTTGAACCCAAGTCTTTTAGCTCAGATGTAGGGACACTACCATAGCATGGCCTCCTACCCTCCCTAGACCTCTTCATCTCCAACTGCTGACACGACATCGATTGCCTCAACCTCTCCACCCCTCTCACTCACTCCAACCTCTCCCGCACGGAACATGCAGCCATCCGCTCCCTCCGCTCCAACCCCAACCTCACCATAAAACCCACAGATAAGGGAAGCACAGTAGTGGTGTGGCGCACTGACCTTTACATTGCCAAGGCCAGGCACCAACTCTCTGACACCTCCTCCTACCGCCCCCTTGAGTACGACCCCACCCCTGATCACCAGACCATCATCTCTTAAACCATTCACACTCTCATTACCACAGGAGACCTCCCACCCACAGCCTCCAACCTCATCGTTCCCCAACCCCGCACTGCCTGTTTCTATCTCCTTCCAAAAATCCACAAATCTGACTGTCCCTGCCATTGTCTCTGCCTGCTCCTGCCCCACTGAACTTATCTCTGCTTACCTTGACTCTGTTCCTCCCCACCACCCAGTTCCCCAGTCCAGGAACTCCTCACCTACATCTGGGACACTACCCATGCCCTCCACCTCCTCCAAAACTTCCAATTCCCTGGCTCCCAAAAACTCATCTTCACCATGGACATCCAGTCCCTGGTACACTTGTATCCCCTATGAGGATGGCCTAAAAGCCCTCTGCTTCTTCCTCTCCCACAGGTCCAACCAGTCCCCTTCCACCAACACCCTCAACTGCTTAACGGAATTTGTCTTTGTCCTTAGTCTCAATAACTTTTCTTTTAACTCCTCTCACTTCCTGCAAACCAACGGGGTGGCTATGGGCACCTGTATGGGTCCAAGCTATGCCTGCCTCTTTGTAGGATATGTGGAACGGGCCCTCTTCTGTTGTTACACCGATACCATTCCTCACCTCTTCCTACACTATATCGATGACTGTATTGGCACTGCCTCGTGCTCCCATGAGGAGCTTGTACAGTTCATTAACTTTACTAACACCTTTCACCCCAACCTCAAATTCATCTGGACAATCTCTGATACCTCTCTGGACCTCTGTCTCCATATCCAGTGACCATCTCAGCACCAACATCTTTTTCAAACCCACCAACTCCCACAGCTACCTGGACTACACCTCCTCTCACCCACCCTCCTGTAGGAATGTGATCCCTTACTCCTAACTCCTCTGCCTCTGCTCCCAACATGAAGCATTCCACTCCCAAACATCCCAGATGTCCTCCTACTTCAAGGACCGCAACTTCCCCTTTCCAGTGATCAAAAACGCCCTCAGCTACATCTCTTGCATTTCCTGCACTTCTACCCTCAAAACCCCTCCCCCAACAAAAATAAAGACAGAACTCCACTGGTCCTCACATATCACCCCACCAATCTCTGCATCCAGTGCATCATCCTCCACCACTTCCGCCACCTACAATCTGACCCCACAACCAAAGAGGTATTTCCCTCCCCACCTCTATCTGCCTTTCATAGGGACTGCTCTTCATGACTCCCTCATCCACTAACCTCACTACCCCCAGCACCTTTCCCTGCAACTGCAGAAAGTGCTACATCTGTCCCTACACCTCCCCCCTAACCTCCATTCAAGGCCCAAGACAAACTTTCCATATCTGACAGGGGTTCACCTGTAGATCCTCCAACCTGGTCTACTGTATCTGTTGCTCCCAACGTGGCCTCCTCTCCCGTGGTGAGGCCAAACATAGACTCAGTGACAGATTTGCAGAACACCTGCGCTCCGTACGCTATAATCAACATCTTCCCGTCGCTAACAATTTTAACTCCCCCTCCCACTTCCTTGATGACATGTCCATCCTGGGCCTCCTCCAGTGCCACAATGATGCCACCCACAAACCGAAGGAACAACACCTCATATTCTGCCTCGGGAGTCTACAGCCCAATGGCCTGAACATGGAATTCACCAGTTTCAAACTCTCCCCACTCCGGGCTCATTCCATGTCCAAACCTCCCTCTCATCCCCACCTCCTTGACCTGACACAACCTGTCCATCTTCTTCCCCACCTATCTGCCCCACCCTTCCCAGTGACCAATCCCCACTACCTCCTACCTGCATCCACCTATTGCCATACCACCTACCTACCCCAGCCCCACCCCACTTGCCTCTATTTAATTCCCAGATCCCTTCCCCCTCCCCAGTCCTGATGAAGGGTCTAGGCCCGAAACATCAACTCTCCTACTCCTCTGATGCTGCCTGACCTGCTGTGTTCCTCCAGCTCCACACTGTATCAACCCTGTCTCCAGCATCTGCAGTTCTTACTATCTCCACATGACCACAGCACCGCAACAGCCCATGATCTAACTTTCAGGAGTGACAATATAAACAGAAAGTGCTGAAAAAATACTCAGCAGGGCAGGCAGCATCTGTGGGGAGAGAAATAGACTTAATTGACCAAATAATACTAGGCCCATTGGGTGGTTTTTTGGTGGTAGGGGTGGAGAATGCACGTAACATAGGTCACATGGCTAGCCCATCATTTTCCCACCTACTCCTTTACTTCCCCCATAATGAAGGGTGGTTGGGCACCAAAATCAGTGGCCTTCCTGCCATGTGTAAATTGAGACAGTCAAAAGCTCATTCGACTCCAATACTACACTGCCCGATGATAATACATGGGTGTGGCATAATTCAATGGGAGTGGACATGCCTTTGTTTTAAAAAGAATTCGGAAACTGTCTGGAAAGAAATAGGTGTACTATCATTGAACGGTGTCCCTTACAGTTAGGGACAACCCACTCTACCAAAAAGTTAAGAACCATTCATAAAAATCCAAATCTCCCTCCTAAGTGTCAAGAACTCCTGCTACCCCAAGCCTGTAGACCGACCTCACTCCAGGGTTCATTGGGCCTCCTGCAGTCCCAGCAACATATGCTTTGGAGCTCTGGTGCTGTCGGCACTGTTACAACTGCTGACCAATCACTATGATATCATTTAGCTCACTTACAGTGCATTACATCTGTGAGGTGGCCTTGTTCGGGACTGGTTACAAGCTGTTGACATTTCCTCTTGGGAGGTGGATGGGTTTGAACTCTCCACAGAACCATAATGTTCTGACCAACATTCCAGGCCTGTGGCTTATTTTTTTGTCAGGTCCTTTGTCAGGACCTATTATATTATGTCTATTTCTCTCTCCACAGTTGCTGTCTGACCTACTGAATATTTCCAGCACATTTTCTGATGACATTTTGGATATCTGGCATCCACAACATAGAGACATAGAATCATAATGTAACACAGCATGGAAACAGGCCCTCTGGCCCAAACTGGTCCACGCTGACCATGATGCCCACTCAGTTAGTTCCAAGGATATTGCTTTGTGAAATGATCTAGTAGTGGGTGTTAGAAACCCAACCTTAAATAAAGTTTTGGCTCTCCCATCACATCAGGTAACTTTTAATATGGGAGTGCACAGGATAAATGTGAAGCAGTCTTTTTTTTCCCATTCACTTATGGGCTGTTGGCGTTGTTGGCTGGCCAGTGTTCACTAACTATCCCTGTTGCTCTTGAGAAGGTGGTAGTGATCTGCCTCCTTGAACTGCTGTAGTCTGTTCAATTTAGTTAAACTGACAATGCCACTAGGGAGGGAGTTCACTTAGGGAGGTATTATATGAACATATTAAATGTCTATAATTTTACAAAATGAAATTGTTGCAAATTCTGTCTTCTGCAACATCTCTCACTTAAATATTTGACTAACTTTATTTGATGAACTGAGCAGTTAATTTTATTATTGAGCTTGGCAAATTTGTCTCCTTGTTTCTCCTAAATCTACATGCTGCCAATGGCAACATCATTTAAAGACACAGCCCTGAATTTTCCAGGTTTGGAGGTGGAGGTGATCGTGCAGGCCAGGGTAATTGTAGGGAGCAGCGATGGAGTAGCTCCTTAAAGCATTTACACAGTCAGGGAACTTTCTGAGGCACAGCCTGAGAATCTGAAATGGCAACCAGTTAATATAGTTAAAGACCCACTGTGGGCAATTTTGTGGCCTCGCCAGTATTTTGCCAGTGCTGACATGGCCCTCTGCCACATGCGGAGGCCTTCCTGTCACAGCTTGGTGAAGTCCATCAGAGCTAGAGGCTCCATGCTGAGGGGCCTGGTGATCAATACTAATCCAGCAGAGGAGGTTCCCCTCTATCCTGCTTGTTTTACCACTCTTGGCTCTGTTCTGTAATTGAATGCAGTGAGAGCACCTCAGCAGTGCCCAACTCCCCCCACGTTGTGAATGCAGCATCAGAGACATGCCCACCATTACTCAATAGGTCAGCAAAATTAGTGGTGACCAATTGTTCTGGAAATTCACGACCAGCACATGTGGGCCTGGACCCTTATTTTGTTCTGAAACCTGTGATAACATCTAGCCTGTGAGGTCAGGTTTGATGTATGCTGGTGACACCTAGTTCTGCCCCTCAGTGTCTCTCTCAATCATTCCATTATCTTCAGTCAGACTGCTTGCCTACCACCCAATCTTTGATGAACTACAACTTCTTTCATTGCAACATTGGGAATCCCCCACATCAGTATCTTGGGCCCCAGTCACAGTCTCTATTTCCCAGCTGCTGAGCCACAACACACCCAGCCCCCTAGTGGCCAATAGTGGCTATTCTGTTTATCACCTCGGTATTCTATTTGCTCCGTCTTGAGTTCCCGTCTCAATACCGTCTCCTTCACGAAGACAGTTTATTTTCACCTTCATACCATGGCACAACATTGGCCTTGCTGCTGCATCCTTAATTTTGAACCTCCAGATTCACCTTCCCATTGACTTCCGGGAGACCTCCCACCCTCTGTAACCTTCCATCGTTCAGAGTCTGGCTATCCGCATCCCAATTCACAACAGACATCCCAGTGCTCATGTGCCCGACACACTTCTCGCCCTCATAATCAAACCCTTCCATAACCTCATCCCTTACTGTCATAGTGATCATCTCCAGCCCTATAATCCTCCGAAAATTCTCCATTCCTCCAATTCTGGCCGATTTGTGCATTTCCTATTTTCTTCCACTGATTGCATGCAAAACTGTCTTCAGCAATCAAAGCTCTAAATGCTGGAACTCCATTTATAAACCTTTCTACCTCTCTTTCCTCCGTTAAACATTTAGTCGCTAGCTTGATAATCTGGAGTTCTGTGTACAGTATTCGTCTTGTTATTTTAAGGAAGGATGGAAGTGCATTGGAAACAGTTCAGATTTACGAGCTATAACCTGGAATGGGTGGGTTATCTTGTGAAGAAAGGCTGGACAGGCTAGGCTTGTATCCACGGGACTAAAAGGTGACTTGACCGAAGCAAACAAGACCTGGAGAGTTCCTAACAAGGCTGATGTAGACAGGATATTCTCTTTATAGGAAAATCTCTTTTTAAATAAGAGGTCGCCCATTTAAAACAGAGATGAGTTTTTTTCTCTCTCTCAGAAATTTTGTGGGGTCTTTGGAACGATCTTTCAAAACAGCCAGAAGCAGAATCCTTTAATATTTTATAATAAGAAATAGCATCTTGATCAGCAAGGGGGGTGTGGATGGGTTGTTGGGAGTGTAGGTGGATCTCTTGACTAATCAGATCAGCCGTGATCCCATTGAGTGGCAGAGGAGGGTCAAGGGACTAAATTCACCAGCCGCCAAATTGGTCTTTTGGTCATATCCCCTTTGGTTGTGTGTAATTTGTCTGATCCCATTGCTTTGAAGGCGCAGTGATTTTCACTCCGTTATAATGGCGCAGTGTTAGCATCATGACAATACAGCAACTTTCCCCGCTTCTTATTTCCATTTTACAAAGGCTGGACTGTTCCTGAGAGCAGCGTGTTGATTGTAAAAGCTCATTCCGAAACCAAAAGTGTTTACCTTCAGATACTCTCAGTGGAAGAAATTATAAGCTCCAATGTTCTGAAACTTCAAAGTTGCATGTCTGCAGAGAGCAGCCGGCAGTACAAGGAATTCAAGCAATTAATGTGCTGCCAGATTTGTCTGGAGGTTACGACAAGAGTGCAAGGTGAGGGAGATTAATGAATGGAAATGAGGAGGTAACTCAGCGAAGGAGATCGGGATGACGGTAAATAAGGATGCACCAAGTGCCCTCTCACTGGGGAGTTGGGAACTTGATGTTGGCAATGAATATGTATGAATCTCCAGCTCTCCTCTCCGTGACGTCGCCGTGGTCCCGGGCTGCGCTAATCTGTTGTTTCTCTCTCTCCCTTTAATGCGGCGAGTAGTGGCCGCCTTTTTACATTGGCCGGTGCGGAGAGTTGCTGGCTTTCTCGCTTATTTTTCCCCACTCGACACCATCTCGAAGGAGAATCTCGGAGGAGGAGGAGGAGAGAGGAAGGGGAAAAAACACACATACACACAACCCGGTGGCCGTCATGCAGCTGAGAATAGCGTGCGCGCAGGAAAGCGCTTTGATTCTGCTCCTCGGCTGGCTTTGCAGCGTCCTTGCACACAGAGGTGGGTTTGCAGAGAACTCTCCTGGGTCGGCAGCGACTGTGTGACCCTCACTCGCAGCGTCCTTACCCAAAGGGAATACACCTGCAACCTCGAGTTGCGAATGTTTGAGTTTATTTATGTTAAGTGTGTTTGTGGTGTATCTGGGTTTATCTAGGACAGACGTACTGGACATATTTCAGATTCAGTTTCATTGTAAATCCCAATTGTGAAAACTTCTACATTTGCCGGTCTTTTATTTTTTTCTTGAAACTAAATAGTACTGATCCAGATACTGATGAGCGTTCAAACTCAGGGTAGGCGTTCTCGTATTCAGTATACACTCTGAATATCAGAGTCCCAATCTTGTGTGAAGTCGTGTACAGAAGGGATTATAATCATTTAAGCGCATTTGGTTGAGATTGTCGGGCACCATCAGGTGGTGACTTTCTAGGACAAGATATCTCCAGCTCAGCGACCTGAACAACTTTATTTCAAATAGCCACCTCCCGTTAAGCCGTGTCTCTCAAAAAAAGTAGTAACCAGTTTTTTTTATGGCGGACGGGTTGGCATTGAGTTCAGGGCGCTAGCAAGGATTCAAATGGCTGTTTTTTAAAAAAAACAATTTGAATTTTCGTTCACTTGTGAGTTGAAGCAGTTAGCATTGGGAAGAAATGATTTCAGCGGCTGTCAGAATATTAGAACCTTTCCAGGGAACTTGGTGCCTTCTCCCAGGGGGAGTGAGACTGAACTACATCTGATAAAGTCACGTTATTCCTCATGACAACACCCTCCTACACCCCCCCTCAAAAAAGTGAATTGTACTCCAATTGAGTGGGTTTGGTATTGGGTACCTGGCGTTTGCTCCAATTTCTAAGGGCAAGGCTACACTAAAATCTACATGCTGAGGATCACATTAGAGTGAAAATGGGAAGGCTACTGCTGATTTAAACGCTTTTCCTACCCAGTTTGGCGAGTATTTGTCCCGGTCGGTGTCTGTTCATTCGCCGTTTGTGCCCGCCCCTCACTATGTTAAAGGTTGAAGCGAGTACCTGTAATCATCTTGTATCCTTTAATAGGGGGTACATCATGCTCAGCGGATGGGTGGCTTCTGTTGTGTATGAACAAACGATGGGAGGAAAATCGGGCGGCAGATCCGCAACCGCCTGTTTTGGGCCATCATAATTCGCAATTCCGATTTTCCTTTACATTGTGGCACTGTGTATTTAACAGGAGTTGTGGGTTATATTCGACCACAACCATTGCTAACTAACATTCTATCATGCCATGCCTGTTTTGGACATTTTGTTTTAAAGCCCGGAATACAAGTTAGTTTTCTGCTCCATTAGTTCCAATCACTTCCCAAAGAGAAAGGGATGTCAGTGACAAAATTGCTGAGTTAATCAGGCGATATGGTAATGAGAGTGTGTAAATCTGAAATGTACGTACAATAAACGACCTGGAGTCCGACGGCTATAAATATGTCACCTGAATTAATGGCTCCCAGCTATAGGCGGGGGGCGGGGTGGGGAGCCCTTCCTGTCTCCAATTCAAAATTGCACCAACACCGTCGATGCCACAAATCGGCAATAAAAACAGAACATGCCTGAAGTTCACCTTTCAGTCAGTGACCTTTTCATCAGAGCCTGAGAAATAGCCACAGGTCTGAAAGCGTAACTATGTCAACTGTTGTGAAATCACTCCGAGATAGAACTGCCGATGTTGCTCTGTAATCACGGCTCCTTCACTCAGTCCGCAGAGAAACAAGCTTTGTCTCCGTCACCAGTTGAAATGTGTTGGGCTCAACGTTACAAAATCGACCTTTAACGATTCTGAACGCTAAGTTGTAAAAGGGTGTCGCAAAATCAAAACGAACCTTATTTATTGTGCCCATTGCTAACGAAAGGGTTAACATGGTTCAGAGAGAATGCTCCGAAATTTAGTTCAGCATTTCTGAGCGTGACTTGTCCATTTGCATTCAGCTCGATCAACTTAACCACATGATTGCATTTGACAATGAAAGTAAATGTAAAGTATTGCTGCTTAAGAACAATAATTTGGTTGCATTTAGATTTGCATACACATCGAGTGGATTGACGTGGTGAAGTGGCAGATGTGAAGTTTAACAGATGAACAACTGCGAAAGGATGAGTTAAACTTGCAAAGCAACGGGTTTACAATGGACACTGTCAAAATGACTAGGGAACTCAGTCTCACGGTTGAGATAGCAACTGAAATGTACCATGCTGCTTCAACCAGTTTAATGGTGCATGATTTATGTGGAGCTTTTGAAAACTGCTGCATTATCGAAAAAGGTACATAAATCCTACCTAAGAGAGCGCAGTCACACAATACAGGCTTAATGGTACAAAAAGGATGGGTCATTCGGTTTTATGTTTCATAGTTTTTATTCCGCTTCGCGATAGAAGCGCCAGATTGGGAGGCGTGATTTTGTTTTTTGTCTGCAGGTCGGGTGAATTTTTCTTTTAACTTCGATTTTCTTCCAGCGAAGAAATGAAGGGAAGTCGTAAATTAGACAAGTTCACCGTCTGGGCTAAGACTTGACCTAGTGGGAAAGATGATTCTGTAAGATTTCACTCCCCTAGGGTTTGGCTTTTAGGGTTCCCACAAATGTGAAGATGATTGTATCCTGGCTGATTAGATTTGAGGAATGTTTTTTTTCTAGAATTAACAATGGCATATCTCCCAACCATGTTTACAAACGTTTAAACAATGTGCAGCTGCGTTGAGGTACCTGGGATGTAATATTAGCAACTGGGAATATTTCAACATGGGTTGCAAATTCAGGTCATCATATCATCACTTCCTACTGTGGGATAGGTAGCTTATCTGTTCTTGAAGGACAGAGAATGCTGACTACTTGACAAGAAGGGTGCTAATCGTTGTCAAAAAAGTCCTCCAACAATCAGTCTGAGCCACCTTGACATTCTCACAGGAGAAACCTGTCAGTCTGATATTCCACTCACCACGGGATGAGGTACATGACCCACAGGGTCACATCTTGGCATTTTGTGTGTATGCAGTGATATAAAAACTGAATGATCTGCCCCCACCTGATTATTGCTTCAAGCTGATCTATAAGTAACATCCTTGGGCTTGCTCAACAATACATCAAACTGTGCTTGCTTTCTGTACGGTTTAGCTTTCACAGAAACAAAGGTCTTGATTTTGATGGCAAGTGAAACTAAAATTGCAGCCTTCTGTAGAATTGTCCTAAAACCACTCAAATTTACAGTGTTGCTGCACTCGTGTTCTGACTAATAATACTGCAAATCATTGAGAATTCTTCACAAAGTATGACAAAAGCCTTTCGATCAATATTTTAATCAGGCTTTTATCCACATATTTACTTGACTTTAGCTTTTAGCAGTTCTAATTAAGAAACATTTCACTCTTTTTGTGATTCCTCATCAGGTTATGAACATCTTCGGTATACAAATTAAGCTGAATTTGGATATCTCTATAGCATCATCAATAGCATGTAGAGTTGAGTGGAGTCAGCACCAAAGAATGCTTTAAAGAACTTAGCAGAGTCCTGAAGGCTACAGCTGACTTAGATCTGGGGACAGATTGGACAAATCTGAGATGTGAGATAGCCTGACAATTTAAGAACAATTTAAGTTAGTAAAGGTGGTTGGTCTTTTTAGGTACTCCAGTGTCCCTGGTTGTCAATTATTTTAGCCAGCAGATGCCTGGGTTGGAGCACTTCTTCCATTTCTTTCTGCCATCTTATCTGATTAACAACAGTTCACAAGAATCCATTGGAAGCAGAGATGTTAACGGTTAGGTCAGTGAAATCTATGAGCACATGAACATTTGAGAAAATGTCCAGCAAACCCTTTCTGTAATTTGTGTGAAATAAACAAGATGTGCAGTATAACCAATTGAGATTTGGATTTGTTACTTGTATGGTAACTTTTAGTAAATCCCACTCACCCATCAGGTTGTGCTTTATTGATTTGTGGTGGCTTTCAGGCTGGCAGCATTTCAAAGTTGAAATGTTCATTCTTATTTTCACATCCTCCATGGCCTCATGTCTCCCTATTTATCCCTTTTTTGAAATTTCTGTTCTCCTTCAACCATGGCCTTTTGCACATCTTTGTTTTGATCATTCCAGCATTATTGGCGATGCTATCAGATTGTTAGGCCCTTAACTCAGGAAGTGATGCACCAAATCCCCTCTTCTCCTTTAAGATATTCCCCAAACCTATCTACTTTGACCAATTTTTGATCAGCTTACCTAATATTTCATTGGGACTGGATGTCTTTTTGTTAATATGACTATATTGTATATTGGATATTGTACTGTAGTAAAGGTACTACATGCAAGTAATTACTTTTCACATTGAGCATCCGGGTGCAATCTCGTTTCTAAAAATACTTACCTAATACATATACCTAATGATGGACGTACATCCCATGGTATGTATGTTGTATGACAGGTATTCTTTCTGTCCGAATTAATGCAAGTAGATTCAACTCTCTCAAGTCGCATTTAAAATTTAATGTTGCTATAAATAGGGAATGTATGTGCATTAAAATCATGCAGCAGATAAAGGAACTAATGAATAATTAGAAGGGAAACCACATTTTTACACATTTTTTGATATTTATAGAATGTTATAAATCATTTAGTCTTCATGTGATATATCGCTGCGTACAATAGAAGCTAATAGAGTAAATTATTGACAACACCCAGTTGAATCAATGTCACTTCTTTTAAACTTTCACCCAAAGTCAAAATAATGCCCCATAAAGTTTTAACTCATGTTTCCATTGTTACACGTGTTTCAAGTTCCTGAAACTAACAGAATGTGAATAAATACCAATATCACTGAATCACAATCCTATCAATGAGGAAAAGGGAAAGAACAATCCTTGCCAAACCTCCAAGACTCAACAAAATAAATCAGAGATAGAAGTGCAAATGAGCTGAATTACTTTAAGGATTTGATTATCACAACTCACGTCTATAGATGACCCTAAGTACTCAGGGTGTAAAACCCTTCTATAAACTATTCATGTTGGTTACACTAAAATAACTATATATATCTTGCATTTTTTGATTATTGCAGTGTCCATTTAGAAACCTTTTAATTGTCAATTATTTCATTTAATTTTGCTTTCATGGGTGAGCTTTTATTACTCAACAGACCTGGGTATTATGTGCTATTTTATGATGAGTTATAACTTTGGGTAAATTTGTGAATGTTGGTCTTTTCATGTGGAATTGGTTTTAATGTACAGCAAAAATTATGCTTTTAACTAGTTTAACAAAATTTTATACTATCTGCACCTTACTTATATTTGTTTGCATTTGAAAAACAAGAAACCTGTTTGCTGATGCTCTGGGTTCTGCCAGAGACATTCAGCTCCTGGCCTTATTGCACCTTTGGATCAAACATTTTATACTGAAATAAAGAGGTGAACGAAGAGTGAGTGACTGACTGCCCTTGACTTCAGAGGCAGCATTGGACCTCGAGGAACTCTAGGAAAAGCTGAAGTGAATGAGAATTGGGGAAGAGGAATGAATGGGAGAATTTCCACCGGTTGGAGCCATACCGAACATAAGGGAACATGGCTGTTGCTGTTGAAAGTCACTAATCTCAGTCTGAGGAAGTCACTGCATTCCTCAGGATAATTCATTACTAATTTAGCTTTTCAGAAATGTTATTACATACCTCTGAAGCAGGTGGGGCTTGAACCCAGGCCTCCTGGCTCAGAGGTAAGGACACTACTGCACAAGTCCCTGACTTTTTCCAGTTAGTGTCCTAGATCCGAAATGTTCAGGTGGTTCATTAATGACCTTCCCTCCATCATAAGGTCAGAAGTGGGGATTGCATAGTATTCAGTACCATTCCTATCTCCTTAGGTACTGAAGCAGTATTTATCCCTGTACAGCAAACATTTACACAAAATGAGTGCCGGGCAGTGACCATCTCCAACAAGAGAGAATCTACCATCTCCTCTTGATGTTCAATGGCATTTCCATGGCCTGACTTGACTATTAATGTTCTGGGGGATTACCATTAACCAGCAACTTAAATGGTCCAGAAAAATAAATATTGTGGATACAATAGCCATTGTGAGGCTGGAAGTTCTGTGCAAACTAACTCACCACCTGACACCCCAAAATATATCGTTTACGTACAATGGACAAGTCACAAGTGTGGTAGAATACTCTTTTTCTTGGCTTGATGAGTGCATTTCAACATCATCCTAGAAGGTCAATACCATCTGCTGATTGTCCACTCCATCCACCACAGATACATGGTGGATATGTACTTCAAAATGCACCACAGTAATTCACCACAACTCCTTCACTATCATGTTTCAAATGCATGACCTCTACCACCTAGAAGATCAAGGACACCCATGTATATTTTCTCTCCAAGTCACATGTCATGCTGACTCAGAACAATATCATTGTTCCATCACTACTGCTGGGTCAGAATCCTGGAACTCACTAACATGTACATACATTATATAGACTGCTGCCTTTCAAGAAGGCACCATCACCTTGAGCAAATCATAATGGGAAGCAAATGCTGTCTCAGCTGGTAATGACTGCATTCAATGAAAACCAAAAAAAATTGTCACAACTTGTTCTAATTAAAGAATTTTAGATTTCACAAAAAGAACTGAAATTTCATTCTGTTCAATAGAACAGAAATGTGTGCTGATGTAAATAGAGACAAATAGTTTTTCCTCAGTCACAGTGTATAATTATGATCATATCTGCTGCTGGATTATTCAGCATTGTCACATATTATTCCAATCAGTAAATTGGTTAAATGTTTTTCACAATTTCAAGATCATGTACAGTTAAAGCTAATTTATGGTCAAATGAGTTTTAACATTGCAGAGGATGCCAATTATATTTATTTTCAGAAATTAATACATTTCATTCCTTCACGTTTTATGGTTTATTTGGAAATGATTATGTACTTATACAAGTACTTATTATCTGAATTCGTGGTTTATCATTGCGCAGCTTCAAAAATAGCAACAGGTTACTCAAATTGTGGAGTCTGCCTGATGGTTACTACCCCAAAATTCTGTTTTAGATCTCCCTGAACAATAAGTACAAAAATTGGATTCATGGAAGGTATCTTTGAAGTAGAGGAGCTGAATCAGCATTTACCTCTGTGAGAAGAATGATCATTATCATTAAAAAATATGCTTTTAGATGTGTAGGACTTTTGGAGCATCTACATGCATTTAAATCATCATATAATTCTAAAAGTTTAAAGTGAATATTGGTGTTTCTTAACATCCTTGTCCTTGTGCTCTAAAATTGCTGATTGGAGGCCGCTGGGGAGTAGAAATTTTGTGGACAAACTTGTGTTCCTGTGACATTGTAAATTGTGAAGGTAAGGTGCATTTCCAGTACATCAGATTAGTGAAATGGAATTCACTGTCACTGAAGAGTGATTCATTGACGAAATATGTGCTTGGTTGGCTAATTCTGGTCAGTAGCTTTTAAACTTAAAGTGTTGGAATAGCAAATAGCCTAGGCACCAAGCATGTATATTTTAGTTCAAATTATGGAATAGTTCAGATGAGTGAACTTCCTCACGCCCCCGTCTTTGCAATGTAATTTTATATTAAATATTTACTATTCAATTACAATTATCACATCTTAAAATGGTTTTAATTGTGCGAATAAAATGTGGAGCCTATTAACTGGCGTGAAGACCATCTGTTCACTAAAAACCGTGATCTGCTACACCTGAAAATTTGCAAATGAATGGGATTAACCTAATAATTATGCATAAAACAGTCTTGATATCATTCAATGAATGAATAGCTGTATCTTTTTGCTTGTTTTACGCTTATTTATTTACGCTTTAAGCTTTATTGTCATATATACTAAAGTACAGGTGTATATAGAAAAGTGTACAATATTGCCAGCAAAGCACCACCTTAGGTTACGAAGGTACCTAGGTACAAAATTTAGATACAAGTAGTAACCTAGAGAAACAAAGTTACGAGTAAAGGATTACTGTTATTCTTAGTACGAGTAGAAATATAAAGAAAGTTTAAAACTTAGCATAACAGTCCTTCTTATTATTAAGTTGAAAAATAAAGGAATAAAGGTACAACAGTCTTAAGTGCAGCCCCTGCAAGGGCTCGGTCTCCTCCGCTTTGTCCCCATCTCCGGGAAACCTGGGGCTTCCTGCCGTTGACACCGCAGTTGCTGGGGAACCTCCCTCACCGACACTTCGTCCTCACTCTCTAATCATGTCGGTTTCAGGCTCATAGCCGCTTCCGCGCACCGAAAACCCCCAGCCAACACGTTGGGGACCCCACAGCTGCTGCCACGCTCCTCGCAATGCCATTGCCACTGCTGCGCCTCTCTCTCCAGAAGGTGAGTTTAACAAAAAGATGAGGGAGAGAGAAGGAAAAAACACAATGGGTCTACCGTGCTGGTATCACCTTGAATTGCTGAATAACGAAGAGGAGACAGTGAGAAGATGATGATGATGATGATAACAAGGAACTGGAGGGAGACTGTCGTGAGGAGGGAACGAGGATGAAAAGTTCAGAGAACGACTTGAAGCGGGGGTGGGTGACGCAGCTTTATACACATACATGATGCAATCGTGCAACAATGTAATAATTGCAGTCATATTTGCATTTCTCTGGGGCTAATTTCCCAATATAACGAGTAAGATCTTTACAATACCTGATTATTCATAAAGGTGAATGCCTTTTTACACATAGGAGGAAGAGACTGGTCTATGCTCCATTATGGATAAATAGTTTACTTGTTTAACATGACCATGCTGCGCACATTGAAAACAATGATATCAACAATGTGCGCAGCATGGTCACGTTAAAAGCAACGAGATCAACAGCCAGATAATATGTTCTTCTGGTTTTTGGATAAACGCTGATAAAGATATTGGGAAAACCCCATTTGTTATCCTTTGAACAAATGTCATTGGATTTATTGTACTTATCAAGTGAGACCAACATCTCAGTTTACCAACTTATCCAAAGGAATGTACTTACGACAATGCAGTGTGCCACCACCACGGTATTGAAGCAAGTTAATATGGATATTTTCTAATCAACCCAGTCAGATGTTATGACACACCTCTGGAGCAAGTGGGACTTGAACCCAGGCCTCCTAGCTCAGGAGTAGGCACACTGCCACTGTGCCATGAAAGCCCTTTCAGATGTGATTATATGCTGATATTACACAGGGGGACTTGGAAATTAGCACATTAACTACAATCATCATTCACTCACCAAACCACGTGTGAAGTTTTTTTTGTGTTGTCCACCTTCTACTGTATGTCTATTCAAGTTATAAAACTTTGTGTACTTCAGAGTTGGATGACTTTTGATTTATGTTAAAGTGGCTTACCATTTACCCATCATGATTTTTCTTTCTCTGAAAATAAAGATGAAACTTTGTTCATAAGTTGTATTTTGCCAAGATCTACCTTTGTTTTTTTTTATTCTGAACCCTTGTAACCTCTAAGTGCTTTGTGGCTAAAGTTATTTAGATGCCACACCATTCAAAAACCAAAACAAATGGGGTAAATATTCAGCTGCTCAGGCAGCCCTTGAAAGAAGGAAACAAAATTATTAGCCTGATTGCAACAATAAGTAAGTGGGCAAGACTTTTAGCTGCCTTAAAACCTAATGATTCAGACTAGTGTCCTTTCACTATTTCTCACCATGCAGATGCTGTCTCACCCCTTGATGATCATATTATTATTTCAGATTTCCAACATGGAAATTTTTTTGACTATATTCCCTAATTTTCATTAACCATGATCTGTAGCAGCTTTAAAATATCTGCAATTAGAAACAGTGTTGTTTGGGACATAGCATTATTCAAACTATAAATGTAATTAATCTTTTTCACACTATCTGAAACGTCTGTGATATTTTGTTAAAAGTTCTGCCACTAAGAATGGCTGTAAATTAGATTGCGTGAGGGACACACTCACTGAGCAGGTGAACTATTCAGTGAGATTTAGCAGCTATGTTTGTGTTGAAACATTTTGATTAATGGTGTCCTATCAGCACTGCATCCTCTTAGATAGTAAAATATTAATTAACTATCAAAACTGTCAATCTTTTTTATGTAGAGTAATAAAGTTGGAAATCTGAGCTCTGGTCTCTAGTGTTTTCCTGAAAATATGCTGAGAGAATTACTTGTGTAGAAAGGTTATTGTTTATTAACTGCAAAGAAAAACTCACTAAAAAATACATTGCCTGTAACAACATATGGAAAATGAGTAAAAGATTGAAATACTTCTTTCTTTTGAAAATTAGAAATCTAATAATCTAATTTAGAAATCTAAAGCTTTTCTCAAAATTTAAATTGCTTTTGGAAACCTAGATCCAACCTCTTCTCATTTCTGTTTTCTACATTGCTTTAGTATGACAATACCAAATGTCTGATACTTCACTCAATGTCAGACTGACTTATTCCATCTCACTAGATCTGTCTGACACATCAGTAGCTTGTTTGCTGAAAGCCAATGATGGCATCTTATGAGTCTGCACTCAGTAACAATTCCCATTTTTATGTACCTTATAGACTTTTAATGCATTTATTTTACATTCTAGTGAATTCTCACTTGCCATTCACCTGTCTCCCCTGTGCTTATCAACATTTACTCCTGCTCAAGCAATGCCTCTATTTTAAAGTTCACATCTGTGTATTGACATCTAAGATCAGAAATATGGATAATCACTGATTTCATAATGTCAGCACCATTTGTGACACTTAAGATACTGAAGCAAACATGATCATATTCATCCATACCTAGTCAATAGCCAGATAAATGCAAAGTAATATTGGCATCAGACAAGTGACAGAAAATGAATTTCTTCAACAAGAGAGAATTGAGCCATCACCCGATGATGTTCAATACCATCACAGATACTCCCGCTATCAATGTCCTGGGTGTGACCAGTGACCAGAAACTGAACTGAATCACCCATTTAAATGCTGCAGTTAAAACAGCAGGCCAGAGGCTATTTTGTTCTGTGGTGAATAATCCACCAGTGCTTATCTACCAACTCGAAGGCATGAAGCAGGAGTCTGATGGAATTCTCTCCACTCGTCAGGATGGGTGCTGCTGCAACAACATTCGAACTCAATAGCATTCAGCTCAAAACATCCCAGTTGATTGGTACTCCATCCACCCCACCTTCAGAATGCACTCCCTCAGTCACCAATGTACTGTTACAGTAGTGTGCACCATCTGGAAGGTACACTGCAACAACTTCTGACTTGACCTTCTGAAACCCATGATCTCTACCATGTGGGAGAACACAGGCAGCAGATGCATGATAACACCACCATTTGCAGGTACCCCTCCAAGATATCCACCATCCTGACTTGGGACGATATCACTATTTCTTTTCTGTTGCTGGATGAAAATCTTGGAACTTCCTTCCTAACAGCACTGTGTATGTGTGTCCCTACACCTCAAGGATTGCTGCTGTTCAAGAAGGCAGCTCACCACCACTGATCAGGCAAAGTAGACCTTAAATGCTCTCCTAGCCAATGTCATCAACCTCGCATGAATAAATGAAGATTATTCCAAGGCTTTGTGTCACCCAATCTCTGCAACCTCCTGTAGTCCTACAACTTGTTAAAAAAACACTCATCATTCTTCTAACTCTGGCTTGTTGCGCATCCATGATTTCCATTTTTCTCAATTATTGGCAATCATGCCTTCAGCTCTTTGGGTCCTAACTTCTGAAATTGTCTTCCTAACATAGGGCGATCCTAATATTTGAACATCTGATTTACGAATATGATCCCATACAGGAGTTTAATTTTAAAGATCCAACATATGAGGATTTCCTGTATGTGCAAACAGCTACTTTATTTTGTCTTGCGTTGTGTTCTGACTTGTGCACTAATCAACTTGCGAACAGGTCCTCGGTATTGTCTTACTTTCTCCCTTCCTACTTCTCTTCCATTAAGACATTGCCCAAAACTTGTATCATTGACCTGTCCTAATATTTCCTTTAAGTGACTATGTGCAATTTTTTTGATAATGCACCCTAGAAATGCTTTTAGTTATTTTCAGCTTTCTTATCAGCCAAAATGTATTGGCTATTCCTGGTTGCTTTCATGAAAAATGATGAGCCACAGCCCTGTTGCCACTCATATGATATATTGTGATATATCTGTGATACCTTAATAGCTGTAGGTAGGGAGTTGCAAGATTTTGGTCCATCTCCAGCAAACAAATGATGGTGCATTTCCAAGTCAGGAAATGTTACTTGGAGGGAGAACTTGCAGGCCGTGGTGGGTATATGTGCTTGCTGCTCTAGTCCCTTTAGGATGCTGTAAGTTATAATTTGTTATTGAAAGGAATTTTACAAGTAATGTCTGTTGTTTGCCTATCTTTAGGGTTCCAATCAGTTATTATACCTGCAATGTATTAGGAATAATGAGGAAGCAAATGTAGTTATTTGTTGCTTTCTCTCAGCCAGTGATTAAAGAGTTAACTATTATTCCTTTTGAAGTGGTGCTGTGTATCCCAATTCACAAAGCCAGGTTAGCCAGGCGCAGCAGGATCCAGTAAGAATAGAATTGTAGCTTTCAGTTCGGTGGAAGACAACATACACAGAGCATTGTGAACACTGTAAAATAAAATGTACTCGTGCAGAGTAGAAGAGCTTCTGTTATGATTACTTTATAATGGTGACACTCTCTTGCCTTTGCCAATCTGATGGAAAATTCAGTGTTCTGTTCTCTTTTGTTCAATGTTTCACCTAAAACTGATTCAACTAATTGAACCCACTGTACAATTAGTCCATTGTGCTTCTGTAGAGAGAGATAATTAGTCAACTGGAATCCACATCTCTTAACTTTAAACAGATGTCAAATGTGACCCCCTGATGTTTATTCTCAACAATTGATGTGACTGGTCTGTGTTATCACTAAATTTCAGCTGGTGTAAAGTGAGTTTTACATATTTAGAATCTCACTCAATCATTACATTTTGTTTTTTCTAACCATCTGGACAGCAGGTAAGGAAACCATACCACATATAAACAGGTCAATATCAGTCCAGCTTGTTGCGGCTGGCAGAACATTAGCTCGTGTTTTTTTAAAAGTGGTTTTGGCACAAACTAGCTTTTATGACAAAAACTTGAAGAGTGCAGGTGTTACATTAATAATAAACTAAGAACAAATATCTTTTTTTTTAAAACAGCAAGTTTTTTAGATATTAATGTCTTGGACTAGGGTACACAGAGCATTTCAGAGCTTGAAGATGATGCAAAAGTTGAACATATAAGTAATAAGTTAAAACACTTAAGGGGAACAGAAACTAGTAAACCCTTTCTATTCATTCATAGGATGAGGGCATCGGTGGCTAGACGTTATTGCCCATCCTTAATTGCCCAGAGGGCAGTTAAAAGTCAACCACCTGGCTGTGGATCTGGAGTCACATGTAGGCCATACCAGGCAAGGATGGTAGTTTTCTTCCCTAAAGGACATTAGTGAACCAGATGGACTTTTCCTGGCAATTGACAATGGATTCATGATCATCATTAGACTCTTAAATCCAAATATTTTTCCTGTAGTCAATTCAAATTCCACCATCTGCTGTGGTGGGATTCGAAACTGCTTACCCACAACATTATCTGGGTCTCTGAATTAATAGTCCAGTGATGATACCACAAGGCCATCACCTCCCCAAATAGAAGATATAACTGAGATTTAATGCTGTGAAGGGATGCATTTTAGTAAGACGAATAAGGAGATGAAATATGAAATAAATTATACGATTATCAGAGGGTTGCAGGAGCAGAGGGATGAAGAGTAGCAGTCAACAAACTCTTGAGCCTGGACAAGTTGAGAAAATTGTGAAATAAGCACACACAATCTCTTTTTCAAATTCAGACATAGAATACAAAACCAGTAAGTTAGGATAAGCCATTACTTTTCTAAAAAAAAACAGTTTGGTGTCAGCTGGAGTACTATGTTCAGATTTGGGCGGTATGGTGGATCAGTGATTAGCACTGCTGTCTCACAGCACCAGGGACCTGGGTTCGATTCCACTCTCAGGCAATTATCTGTGTGGAGTTTGCACATTCTCCCCGTGTCTGCGTGGGTTTCCTCCGGGTGCTCTGGTTTCCTCCCACAGTCCAAAGATGTGCCGGCTAGGTGGATTGGCCATGCTATATTGCCCATTGTGTTCAAGGATGTGTAGATTAGGTGGGTTATAAGGGGATGGGTCTGGGTGGGATGCTCTGAGGGTTAGTGTGGACTTGTTGGGCTGAAGGGACTGTTTCCACACTGTAGGGACTCTATAAACTATGAACAAAATCCTAAATGGTTTACCCAGTATCTGGACAAAACACAAAAAGAATTGGAGAGTATGCAGAAGAGATTTACTAGAATGGCATCCATAATGTGCCGTCTGGAGAAGTTGGAGCTGTTTGGCTTTACTGATTAAGCGAAGAGATTTGATAGAGTTGTTTTAAAGGACACCAATGGCAGAAGGGCCATCATGGAAAGAGGCCTTACATCAAGCTTCCCAAAATTGACACAGCCAATTTTTGTAAAATTCAGCCCTTGATTTTGTGCATCCTGATTTTTTTTTTAAAACAGGTATGTACCACCTGAAACAAAGAAACAAATCCATTTCATTAAAATTATGCTTCAATATGTTTTTCAGTTATGGAGGATCCTAATCATGTACATATTATTCAGGAACCCCCAAAACGATTAAATTCATCTTCATTAATATAAAAAAACTACACGACTGTCCTAATTTAATCCATTGAAAATTCCAGTTACTTTAAATGAGGTTGTGGGAAAGGATTTGATGGTGACATTCAAAAAGGAATCTAAATTTTCTCCCCTCAAGGATTTATCGACCTATGAGAAAAGTGAGGTGAATAATCCTACAAAAGGGATGGTGTAAGCACAACGGATGGACTCAAGTCCTATACCTCCTGATTCCAAGATGATGTCAGGCCTCAAACTTTGATTTTGTTGAGTATTTGCAAATTGGGCTGGTGGAGTTACACTTTTAAATGTACTTTATAAGAGAAATGTAGGTCTTTTTTGATTACAAATATTATATATTTCATCTGGAATTGCAATGTGATTACTGGATGCATTGCAATTAAAGGGCCATTTGATTTTGCAAAACTGGAGCTGCTTGGAACTATTATTGAACCTCGTTATTAGATTACTGCTTTGTAGTCACTCTGTTACAAGTATGTTTGTAAGTAAGCATGTATTTTAATCTCACGAGTAATTCTGTTCAGTTTTTGAATCTTTCAGTTCAGGACCATCCATCATTCTAGTGAGTAATTACCAGGGTCTCATGTACTTGGTTGATATTCATACTGAAATCATTGTGAAAGTTTATCAAAAACAATATGTTGCTGTTTACAGGAATATTCAATGCCAATAGACAATACATTATTTTACCTCATTTAAAGTAACTGGAATTTTCAAAGGATTAAATTAGGACAGTGGTGTAGTTTTTTTTATATTAATGAAGATGAATTTAATCGTTTTCGGGTACCTGAATAATATGGACATGATTAGGAACCCCCAAAACTGAAAAACATATTGAAGCATAATTTTAATGAAATGGATTTGTTTCTTTGTTTCAGGTGGTACATTCCTGTTTTTAAAAAAAATCAGGATGCACAAAAGCAAGGGCTGAACTTTACAAAAATTGGCTGTGTCAATTTTGGGAACTTTGAAGTAAGGCCTCTTTCCATGAGCCCTAGTGAGTTACCTCTTGCAATTCTCAGCTGCTCCCCTCATTCTGTATGCAGCACATCTCTGTTGTGCTGTGCTTGTGCTATCGTGCACTCACCAGTGATGGAAGTACTGCTAGGGCCTTCCAGGACCTGCAACAATGGTGACATATTTAAACCCCAGCTGTGCACCAGGTTAATTGCTGCCAGCCCTTCATAGTACACACAGGGAAAGGGGGAAGGAAACAAAAAAATAAAAGCATTGAGGGCACGTGAGAGGTATAGGCAACACTTGCTTGCAAATACACACACATTTGTAAATGTGTTTCTATTTTACAACATCACCTGTCTGATCGATTTGTCATTCCACCTGCAGCAACAAGAGTCAGGCTACATGGTCTTAGTGTCATCCCATTTTAGAGCTGTGTCTAAGGAGTGCTGCACTTCTTTCCTCATGTCTAGCATAGCATCTTTTCATTGCTCAATGTAGGAGAATCACCTGCTGGAAGGTCTTCAGATGGTTGAAAATGTTAACTTTTATTGCAAAACAGCAAAAACAAAGAAAAGGAAAAGCTGCATGTGCCTCTGGAAACAGTCAGGGACTGCTTGTCACTTTGAGGAACAGAAAATTTCCAGTCAGTGAATGGTCACTTCATCCAGCTCACATCTTTGAAATTATGCATCAATTAAGTCCTGTCTGGCTTAGTACACTAGATGCTGCACCACTCTAATGTTAGAGGTGATATTCCTCCTGCTTAATATCCACATTGACTTCCTTGGAAGACTGCTACTGCTGCCCCAGCTCTTCAGCATCCGTCACATTCCCTCTTTGCCTGGAATGTATTATAAACATTTCCCTACACCCCCTTGCTCCACCCAAGATGGATTCAAGCATCATAGCATTGTATCGCCATCTTCAGGAGGCCAATTGGCTGCTCCATGATGGCCCAATTGAAGAATAAACTGCATGGTACCTATGCTCAACATCAGTCAGGGAGTTGCAGAATGGAGTCCTTACCCATGCTTGCAGACAGTTGGCCTTGTCACCCAGTAACCATTGTTGTAAGATATCCAATCTTTGAAATGAGTTAGGAACATGGTGCAGACTTCAAAGATGTGCTACCAATGATCACAGATGACTTGTACATTGATGGAATTGAACTCTTCTTTTTTTCTGATGCTGTCTGCTGTGTTATCATGTGGTGCTGTCAACATGATGTGCACGCATGTTCACCTGATGGAAACCAACTAGATTATAAAGCATCAGAGATAGTAAGAACTGCCGATGCTGGAGTCTGAGATAACACAATGTGGAGCTGGAGGAACACAGCAGGCCAGGCAGTCCCAACCTGAAATGTCAGCTTTCCTGCTCCTCTGATGCTGCCTGGCCTGCTGTATTCCTCCAGGTCTGCACTAGATTACAAAGCCTGTTACTGGGTTGCAGAACTGACCTTGCCGTGGGGAAATGAGATGAAGCAATGTGGTTTGACACAAATTGTATTGATAACAGTCTTTATGTATTTGTGGGGTGAGGATAGAGAAATGCCATACAGATCCTTACTTGGAATCAAACAGTTACAGAAAAAGTTAGTGCAGCTGTCACTTTTGGCTGCTGGGATAAGATTTATCTTGAACCCTTTCAGGTCACAGGTCCTGCTCCAGCAGTTGGAGTTCCCAGGACATTCTCAGTCTTCAGTGGCACTACACCTTGCTCATCTGGAGGAAATAGTATCAGGAGTGATCGATTCTGGGTCTCCTGTAACACCTGCACATCTCGAGGGCACCTTCAACTTTGACGTTGTCATGATGAGGCTGTTCAGCAGCCTCAGGAAGTTTCGCTTGTGTGGGGTTTGTTGCTGCATGTGTTCCTCCTCTTCTGCTTCTCTGTGCCTTTTATAGCACTATGGCCGGAGCATGGTGACTGTGTTTTCCATTGGTCAAGATGCCAGCGGCCTGTGAGACGACTATTAGAAATTGAACATATTCTTCGTAATTTCAGCAGGCAGTATTCGCATCACATATACATGGCGCACACACAACTACTGAAGAAACATCACAGAACCAGAAATGTTCACTCTGCTTTCTCTCCATAGATGCTACGAGACCTGCTGAGTTTCTTTAACAATTTCTATTTGTGTTCAAGAAGGGCCATGGAATGCCTTCACATTGATCTTTGACATAATGGACCTTATTCCAGTGCAGTTAGCACAGATCACACCACATAAATACAGTAGGAGATTATAGGTGCAATAGAATTACCAAAACGTTGACCCCAACTCCCACCTCCATATAAGAAAGGCAGCATCGCATATGAGTATGTTGGTGAATACTTGTAGTTGAACTTGATAGAAAATTTGCTTCATGCCC
Organism: Rhincodon typus; assembly: GCF_021869965.1. NCBI lineage: Eukaryota > Metazoa > Chordata > Chondrichthyes > Orectolobiformes > Rhincodontidae > Rhincodon > Rhincodon typus. Next base: position 53,614,052 of record NC_063344.1, read on the forward strand.
TTGTGCAGCCTACATGTTCTTGGCCTTCTTCATTTCATCTGAAGGCCACAATACTTAAGGGTTACCTGTGATTACTTCTGTTCCACAGAGGTGATTATGATCAATCAAAATTGTGACCTGAGGTCATCTTAGAGCCATGTTACGTAGTTGGACACTGCATGGGTTTCACAGGTAGGGGATCATGATTGCAGATATCTTTGACTGGTATTGTGTAAGTGCCTGATTCATACAATTGCCTCTTTTTGAGGTCCTCTCACAGCTCACAAGTAGAGCCCACGTACCCAGACAGGAAAAAATTCACTTAGTCTAGTTCATTGATGGATCATTGCTAGCAAACATTCTGAGCTGCCTGGATTTCTGTTCATGCCAAGCACCAAAGCAAGACAATTGCTGTGAGCCTGTACCATAAGATGATAGAATGGTCAACTTCAGTTCATACATTCAGCCTGCTAAGTTTACTCTGCCACTCAGTGAGATCACGGCTAATCTGAAAATCCTCAACTTCACTGTCCTGCCTTTGTTCTATGTTAAGAATTTATGATAAGTATGCCGTTATTTGCAGTCATTCGATGCAGGTGTCCAAACTCTCTTGTGCTCTCCCTCTCTCTCTCTCTCTCTCCCTCTCTCTCTCTCCCTGTCTTTGGATTTATTGTATTAATGTCTGGAAGCACGATTCAATTTATATAAGGTTGACCTCTGTGTGACCAAAGATGAGAGTACACTTGCTTTTGATTTGCCTATGAAATGATTAAATGGTCCTTCTTTAAACATTTTTCCCTTTTCTGTTGTCTTCTAGATATATATTCCCAATTAAACAAATCAATTCCTTTTGTTGAAATAATTGGTTGGATGGTTGATGGTGCAAAGGAAAATTGTGTGAAGATAAGTTATCAATTATATTGAATAGAAGAATCATCCTGAAACTGAAATCTTTGACACATTACATGTGTAAGTTAGCCAACTTTTCACATAGTTTTAAATACATTTAACCCTGCCAAGTGAGTAACCACCTATTAATAGCAGTAGAGTATGTAAACAACATTACCAACAACTCTTTTTGCACTTAACAGCTGTTAATGACAGTCCCATGAGATAAACATGCTACAAGGCAGGCCTGTTGTGTTGAGGCAGAAAGATGCTGCACTTTCTCTGTTCTGAGGAAATTGTTAGAGTACATGAATTGTAGTAACACCAGTCATCCATTCCAAATTTCAAGAGCGTTGTTCTCATATACTCTTTGCATACTTTCTGATTTCATGTAGATATATGGAAATGATCAAAATTTATTTGTCAAATTATGCTGCTACTATTTTTCTAAGCCCTGTGGTATTCTGTCTGGTATAGTATGGAGTACATAACTTCTTTATCCTTTTGTTTCCACAAGGTATTGGGGTCTTTGAATATATTCTGAGGTGATAGGAATATATCTTTGTGTATATAGCCATGGGACTTTTCAAGGCAAAACCAGGAGTGTTGACACTTGGAATTTCTAGTTTCTTTAATCAATATCATTTAACTTCAGACTTTCAAATTTGGCATGTCTTTGGTCATATTAATGATAATTGATTTATTTAAAGCATTGATTTATTTTTAGATAATTGTCAAAATATTACTCTACTTAATGCTGCTTTTACTTCCAATCCATCCCGGTATCATAACTAGAATGTTCTTCAGGTTAAACCAGTTTTTAAAATCATGAGTGATGGGTTCAAGATGTTTGTTTGTGTGTGTGTGTGTAACTCTTCTGCATAGGTCGCTTAAGTATATTTGTCATATGGACTGGCATTAGTTCTTTAGTTACTCAATACTGGGAATTCTTTTAAAAGGTGGATGAACAAATCTACATAGAATGTTAATGTTAGCACCCACAAAATATTGTTTGCTAATTTACAAAATATCATTGGCTGACAGTTTAGGTTCCATTTATGCTGCCTTATGACCCTTGTTTTAGGATTGTTGTGGATGCTTAATTTATACTTGAATGTTAAGTTAGATGACTTCAGATAAAATTATCTATTGGTTTGGTGCAGTAGATACAGGGAAAACCATGTCTCTTTACAACTTTGGACTTTCTGATGTTGCTACACATTGGTATCTATTGGCCACCATGAAACAAGACATCTGACTCTGTGATGCTGTAAATTTGTTATTAACTATTTTGGATACAGCAAGTATTATCCCAGATAGTTAGTTATAGGTGGCTCATTGGATTCTGTTTCTTTGTTTTAAAAGCAAAAATAGCATGTGATCATGATTTACACAATAAAAAATGGTTACCACCACCTACACAACTCCCACAACCTCTAGTCTCACATGACGAGCGGTCATCAGGCTTATTGGATATTGGCAGATAAAGGTTATAATGCTAAAGTCAAAGAATGAAACCAGAAAAAAAAATACCAAACTTCCCAATGGGATGATATATTGTAATTGGTACCTTCTTGCTATTGGATCAGTACTTCCTCCTAAGCATTGCATCACGATACTTGAAACATTGCCAATGGTTGAGGGATGTGTGGTCTAAAGTTCTTTCTGCTGTGGAGTGGGACAATTCCTGTTTTTTTTCAAACAACCCAGTAGCAGAATTGTAGGAAGGCATAGCTTTGAAGTATATTTTCTCTAAAATGGATGTTGTTAATGTTTTATTAATTTTGGATAAAAATAGACTTTGGCCTGTTTTATTTAGTGAGAAACTTGACTTTTCCTTGCCCTCTCCCACATTCTTCCTCCCTATTAAACTATTTAAAATGCATAAAGGACAATTTTAAAATTTAAAAGTTTCACTCAATGTAAACTGTAAACATTCAGTACAGTGGTGGCCTTCAGATTCAATTTTTTTGAAAATGGCTTAATTGTGAAGTGAGAATAGCAGACATTTTAAGACCCTGCAATCTCGGGGTGCACCTGTGCGAAGGGACAAGCTACTTGTGTGAATCACCAGTAGATTTCAAAAAGATATGACCATGTTAACAGGCTGGAATGAAGGGAGAGAGACATGCTTTGGGGGAAACTTTTAGCCAAAATGCACTTGAATAGATAAAGATAGGGAATAGAAATTCGCTTCTGGTGGGGATAAGAACATACAACGACAGGAAAATATGCAAAGAAAGATCACTCATTCAGGGATTACAGTATCTCCATAATTCCTGTAGAGTGGTGGCGACAAGCTGTCAGGAAGGCTGGATGGAGAAAGCCAACAAGCGCAAAGTCTTTGTATGTGTAATTCCACAAGATGGCCTTTATATTATGAATCTGGAAAGTGTGTAAGAGTTTTTTTTAAAAGTTTTCTTTTGTCATACTCCATTGCGAAATTTTTATCAAGATCAGTAGTGCAACACGTTGGCTCAAGCATCATTTTAAACTATGTTGACTGTTACTCTGTTGCACAACTTTGTTGATTATCTCACTTGGAATGAAAACTGAAACCTTTGGGCATCATCGACAGAGACAACAGGACATTGTTGTTTCATGTGATAACCCTTATCAAAACTGGAAGGTAGGATACAAGAGAAGCACAAAACACTGGCAAGGCAGAACACAGGGTGGGAGTCTTTTGAGTAGAGATGTTTTGATGCAAGATGCCGATTTTAAACTCAGCCATTTAAGGAAAAAGGATCAACTTTGATTACTTGCTGCTTCATAGATAGCTCAATTTTTAAGCTCTATTGGTTTTGTTGGAGTCTAGAATTGGAGGGGTATGAAAAAGGGTATAAACAGAATTGAACTTTCATCATTCCCAACCAATGAAATTGTGAACCAACTCTGCAGGTGATCCATTTTTCTCTATCTACCTATCTTATCCTCAGTTATTCACATCTTTGTTTCTTATTTTCTATCTCAAGATTTCTTTTCTGTCTTGTAGCGTCACTCTGCCACTTAACCACTTTATGTCGTCACTTAACTTTACAAGCTTTATATTTCTTTCCTCCATTCTCTTACCTTTCTTCCTGTTTTTTTAAAATGCAGTTCATCTTTACTACCTTCCAAGTTTGACCAAAGGATGCTCTTAATTCATTAACGGCTCCATTTTCTCCAGAGATGTTGCCTGACTTGCTGGGGTTTTCCACCGTTCCTTCTATACTCATTGTTTTCAGTTTTTCACCTTTTTATAAGGACTAATGGATAGGCTGGGTCTGTTAACCTTGGAACAGAGGAGACTAAGCAGGGATCTGATTAATGTGTATAAAATTATGAGAAGCATAAAAAGAGTAGATTGTGAGAATCTTATCCCCATGGCAGACATGTCTAAGACCAGAAAGCAGACGTTTCAGTTGAGAAGCTAGTGGTTTAGAGGCAAGAGGGTGGTAGAAACATGCTACATGCTACCTAAGAGGGTGGTGAAGGCAGTATTAGTAGGCTATGGACCAAGTGCAGGTAAATGAGGTTAGTGTAGTTTGGTGTTTGTTGGTCAGCATAGACCTTGTGGGCCGAATGGCCTGTCTCTATGTTGTATGACTAACTTCCTTAACTAGCCTGCCAGGAGGCATTTGTTGGTAGGAGGTCAAGTTTAAACCTTTTGTATCTCTTGTTTGAGCTGCTAGTGACTATTGCTTAATAAACACTTTGGTTAATTAGACTCTTCGTGGATACATCGTGGAAGTTTTGCTTTCTAATTTTCTCTATGTGCAGATATGTGATGCTCACTCAGCACTAGATCAGCAAATACAAAACCTGCACCAGTTAAAACACCACATAACATAATCAATAATTGTAGTTCACTGTGACTTTTTCTGATGAAGAAATTAACAAATTTAAAAGAGTTATTGGGTGCAGTAATCACAAATCAATACAGCTGGAATGATTTACTAAAGTCTTAGTCCTTTCAGAAACTCTCAACTCTGTTTAGTGCACTGTTAACAGTTGGCAGTTGTATACTTGTTACAGCAGTTCTACTTAACACATTACCTGTGTCAGACTAACAGGGATGCTAACACTAGCTAAAAATGGGCTACAACTTTCCCATTTATTCAAATAGCTATGCTCAGCTATTGTTTTTTGATGTTTTACATTTTTCGGTACGTTCTATGTGATACGTTGACATGTGTTCCTTAAGCTGTACTAATATTTATACATGATTCGGAGATGAAACACAAGGTTGGCAAATACTTTCTAGGATTAAAGAGGAAGTATTTCTTTCAGTTCTAGTGTTGATAAATAATGCTGTCCACACAGTTCCTACAGAATGAGCCTTCACATAAGTAACCAGTTCATAATTCAGAATTGTTACAATGCACGAGGAGGCCATTTGGCTCATTATGTCTGCACTGGCTGTCTGAACATTTTACTATCTGTCAATATCCTGCCCATTTCTTGTTTCTATTAAAATAAACCATCCAGTGTTGCTCTGAATGGCTCAGTCAAATGCCTCTACCACATTTCCAGGCTGTGCATTTATACACTAACTACTGACTCTTTGAAAAAGTTTTTTCTTGTCTTGAATTAGTTTCCTTTCCAGAACATTTATTAATTGTGCCTTTTGGTTCTTGGTATGTTTACAAGTAGGAACAGTTTCTATCTAGCCACGCAGTCCTGACCCCTCTCAATTTTGAAACTTCTTTCAAATTGCCTGTCAGCCTTATCCTCTACAAGGAAAAGAGACTTAATTTCTCCAAGCTATTCTCATAATGAAGTCTCATGCATGATATCTTTCTCATTACCCTTGTTTACACTCTTTCCAATGCACTTCCATCCTTCTTGTTGTGTGGTGCCCAGAACTGTGTACACCACTACAGGTGAGGTCTGAACAGTGTCATATTTAAGTTCATCACAAGCTCCCTGCTCTTATATTCTATGTCCATATTAAATGAAGCCTAAAATACCATATGTTTTGTTAACCAGTCCTTGTCTTAACCTATCCTATCAGCTCTACTGACTTGTATACATGTATATTCATGTCTTTCTGCTCCTGCCCGCCCTTTAGAATAATTGCCTTTTTTAATACAACCCCTTGTACTTGGTACCAAAATTCATTACCTGACACTTGAATGCACTCAACATTATCTGCCACCTATTTGCCCGCTCTGCCAATGTGTCAATAACTTTTTGAAGTTCCACACTGTTCTCTTTATGACTTAATATTTGGCCAAGTTTTGATCCATCTGCAAACTTTGAAATTGCTTCCTGCACACCAAGATCAAGATCATTTTTGGCAAAGCAGGGGTATCAAATTCCTGGGGAAGTTTGCTAAATATCGCTAAGATTGTTAATTTGCTTTGCTTGTATTATTATCTAAGACAAAAAAAAGACAGAACGTCACCAGGTTTGATCAGTGAACACGAAAACATATTTATTATGGGCAAACTTAGTCTTTAACAAATGGCAAAACAGGTTATATACTAACTACCTCCTACGCAAACTTAAACCGTATCCTCTTTAAACCCAAACATACAGAGATTACTACACAGACTGTACAGCTTTGCAGAGTTGTTATGGGTGGGAAATAAATAATAGGAAAAGAAACCTTGTATCAAGAGTCCAAACTACAAGTGGAATGAGGTGATTTTTCTTTCAATTTCTGTCGACAAGATTATAATGTTGTCAGCTGCAGTGGAGTGGAAGATCCCCAGTTAATGTAGCTGGTCGGTTAGACCCAGGTCTTTTATTGAGTTCAGTTTTTACAATATTGAAATGTTGTATTTTCCTCATGGAGAGAGAATGAGTGAGAGCAAAGGAGAGAACTGCTTCCTTGTAAGCTTCTTCACAATAATAAGGGCTTTCTGTCTCCAGCAGAAAAAGAAACCTGCCTTTGTAGGTTTTTTTTGGAAGTCTCTTTTCAACTGCCATGCTCCGCAGTCTTTGGCAAAACAGAAAATAATAGTCCAAAAGTTGTTGCCAGGCAACCTGTAGCCCAATGCTCCTTCTACTGATTCATCCAGCAAAAGAAACAAATTTACCGTATCTCTCTCTAATCAGGTCTGCTAGTCCAAAATTTGACATTTTATAAACAATAATTGAAGCATAATACAGTTCCACTTTTGACCTTCAAGTTCCAAAAAGTCACATAGCAAGCTCTCTGCAACCTGGGCATTGTCCAAGACTTTTTTCTATTTTTTCAGTTTTTATTCCAAACAATATGTGGTTCTAACATGGGCGACTCACAAGTTTAGCATTAAGGTATCGTGTGCAAATGGAAAATGAAGTAGCATGTTGGCCTTTTTATGGCAAAGAGATACAAGAATAAAGGTGTTTTGCTGGAGTTGTACTGGTGAGAGTACGCTTGTAGTACTGTGTTCAGTTTTGGTCTCCATTTTTCAAGGAAGACAACAGGAATGAGAATATGATCCCAAAGGGTTGTCCTATGATGAGACACTGCTACTTTGAGTCTGTATCCTCTAGATTGTTCAAGAATGAGAGGTAATCTCATTGAAACGTTCTCGATACTTGTGGGGCATGACAAGTTGGATGCAGAATATTTTCCCTTTTTACGCTGGAAATCCAGAACAAAGGGACTCAGGCTTAGGATAGGAGGCCAATCATGTTTCACTTACAGCTGCAAATCATTGGAATTTTCTGTGCGCGGGTTTGTGGATGCACCATTTGAATGTGATTAAGGCTGAGTAAGGCAGATTTCTAATCCCTTTGAAGGCCATAATTTTCAAAGTCATTTTTGTATCATATTTGCTGTGACGAAACACATTAAAACAGGAACTCCTCTGGTCACTTTAACTACTCAGTCATTATATGTGTCTATGATTGACCTTTAAAAGCTAAATTGCATTCCAGGCTTGTTTGATAGACATAAGTTATACAGTAAGCTAGTTTGGCTTCTGAGTACCAAATGTGTGCTGTCAGTAAATGTGAGGGCCACATGTTGCCTGTCCTCTTTTTATCCCAAATGAGTCTGTTTTATGTCTGCAGGCCTTGAAAAAGTGGGAGTGTAAACCAGTCTGTGTTATGTTGCCCTTATTGCCATATTAACATTTGTCAATCCTTTCTCAACTGGTGAAAATGTACCACATTAACTTTGACAATTAACATAAAAACCAAAAGAACTGCGGATGCTGTAAATCAGGAAC
>NC_063344.1:53622466-53655155 GCF_021869965.1 Rhincodon typus
TTACCTCTGTTTTTTCCTCCACAGATGCTGCCAGACCTGCTGATCTTTTCCAGCAACTTTGTTTTTGACAATTAACATATCTGTTAATGGGCCAGAAGCTGTGTTAAAACTAGTCATATCCACTGCAGAAATGTCATGGCTCACAATTTTATTCAGTTGACACAGCTCGGATTTTTTTAAGTCAGAATGGTCCTATCTCATTGTTAGAATAACAGACGGATTCCTCAGGAGGAGAAGCAGTAAGTGTTACATAGAGATCTACTGGTGAATTACAGAATCAGGGAGCCATTAAAGCCACAGACGTCCAATTTGCCAAGAGTGTAGATGTAAAATGCCTAAGCAACACAAGCAGCTATTCAGTAATAGAGAGAATGTCTAGCCTAGCTATGGGAAATGTGACAAACTCCATTTCATAGCCAGTCAGATTTGGAAGGCTTGCTAGGAGATGTCACTGGAGTCTTGTTCAATGGAGTGATGTGACAGTTTTATGAAACAATATAAATGTGAATTGGAGTTGGGTGCGATTTTGCTGTCGTTCTTATTTTGATCACTGGTTTATATTTCAAAGAAAACTAACTTGAATTCCTTGTGATCGTGCTCACTGAAGTGTTTTTGCCCATCCTTTGAAGGTTTGAAAAGGCACACGTGAGCACAAATGAAAATCAGTTCAGCTTACCAGGGATAATTTTTCTCCATCTCTTGGTTTACGCTACCTCATGATTAGATATTGATCAGTTCTGAATATAAGCTGCTTGGATTTCTTGTGTGAGTGGCCAGTGTAATATTTTCTTTGTTTAATGCTGACCTGAAACTTAAACTTATAACTTTGAATTCAAAAGAGAACTGTCATATGCTAGCTGAGTTTGAAACACAGTGAATTATGGGCAGCTTTTTTATGCCATTATTGAAGTGGGTTTGAGCTATTTAAACTTACTTCTGTTTGGACAAGCTGTTGAAATGGAGATATGATATCAATCTGAGTTGAAATTAGAATAAAACAAAGAACTGTGGAAGCTGGAGATCTATAGCATGTCTTGAGTTGAAATTTGACTAGATTATCTGATCAAAGTGCAGGTTGCTAACCCATTTTGCTGCTCATTTAATATATATTCTGTTTATATTATCAGCAGGAGTATTCTAAAGAGGCTGTCATGATCTTGTATGTTTTGAAGTCAGTTAAATGGTCCATGGGTTGATGATGTTGACATTGTGCAACCAATCCACAATGCTGAAATACCAAAATGCAAGACACAATGTATAATTGGGTTCGTTCTTGATGTGTTTTGTTATTCAAAGTAAATCTGGACCCTTTTACTTAGCATTTTTAGAATGCGTGAACTTTGCCAGATTGTATTAAGTTTAATCTAGAACATCCACATCTATATTGCTGGGAAACCTCCGTGTCAAGACAATAGCATTAGATTTAAACATGGTTAATTTGGACATGAATATTCAAGCATAAATCTGAAGAGTGTCCAAGGTCAGAAGTTAATAGCTATTTCTTTGCCTACCACAATCTTTGACATTGTTGACTAGGTGTGTGTTGAGGAAGTTAGCTGTGAGACTTTGGTTAATGGATAATTTTCCGTGGAATAATGATAGTGGGTAAGAAAAAAGTCTATGATCTTGCATGCTGAGAGTCAAAGTTTGTGAACGAAGTAGCCGATCAACCTCAACCTTTTCAGTGAGGTGGTTAACAGAACATTGTGATGGTGATGATGCAGCTGAGCATTGAGCTGAGTAAGCTGTTTGACTGTAGTAAGCTCCAGGAAGCACGAACCATTGATGCTGAATGCAACATTATTCCTCCCAGTATCATACAACATCAGTGTAGGATGTAACTGCATCAAAGTACAGAATTCACTGCAGCAATGATCTTTGATTTCTGGTCTTACTATTCTCGGGGTCCAGATGTTTCTGTTCCAAATTGGGGTAGAACTGAAGTTGGATAGTGAAAATAATGGCTGCCAAGGAGTTCTGGCTTTGTGTCAGCTCTTCATTGTTTTCTGTAGTGTGAGAAATGGCTCAGGCATGTGAATAGACCTGTGCCTGTTATGAGGCTAACTGAGCAAATGGAAGATTTTACTTTGGATCCAGTTGAACTTTGCAAGAGGGAACTGGAATTTAGGAGCCTTCGTTGATTTGTGCCCAGTGAGAGATGTGAATGGAACTGAGTGAAAGGGAATGGAAAGCTGCCAATCATCCAAAATGGTGACAACTTGTCCAAGCAGAATCATGCTAAAGATCTGTGTCAGGAATCGACCTCTTCAATCACCTGAAGAGCCACAGCAGAAACTCACCAGTCTGGCTATCCTTTGACATGTATTCAGTGATGATGACTTGAGACCTGAGGGCTGTGAATGCAGCAAGTCCACACTGGCACAAGAAAGATGGCCTTGTGTGAACCTTTGCAACCTTGTCACAGAGAACCGGTTCACTCCCTACAGTGACCCCAGTCTCAGCACTGGAAAGCCCATGTTGGTTTACACACTTAACAAAATTCATGACAATGGATAGTGACTTTTTTGAATCATTGTTTGTTATTAATAAGCAGGTTTTATTCAATCTCAACATAATACTACACTGTCCAACTTAGTGCTCAGACCAACACTGATGTCTCGACACTTCTGCATTATTCTCTATCCTTCTGCCTCAGGAGGTGGGCAGTGTCAGCTTACGCTTCTGGCTTTGTGATTGTAAAGACTGTGTGGCGGTTGTCCTCTCCTTTTTTTGAGGGGCAGCTGCTGGGGCACATCTGCCAGTATCTCTGAACGGCTTTCCTTAGTCAATAGACCCTACTTCACAGATGCTTTCTCTGTTATGGACTGAGGACATTCAAGATGCCAAGAGTGCTGTGAGGAGTGACAGACCCTTCCTTTTCAGTCTCATTCTTGTTGCTTGGTTTGCACTCCTACCTTGAGCAATGCTGCCCCTGGAACTCAGCTGGTATCCAATCCTGCTACCTCTGGGCTAACTGCACGACTGCCGACTGCTGCAAATGATATTGTGTTCTATGGACATTAGGACAGTGTACTACCACTGCATGGACTCCAGGCACTGCTACATATGACTCTCCGTCGTAAAGTCTGGAGAAATCCAAGACTCCAAGCCCTACAGCATCCTCCACACACCCATATAGCCTCAAACCTCTGAAAGGTAGGAGTGCATCAGCTCCTGCTTTCCAGGTACCTACCCCGAGTCTGTCTGCTAAACTGCCCAGACATGCATATTATTAACCTGGAGGAAGGAAGTTGATGTACTGTCACCTTCTTTGCAGAATTCACAAAAATTAGTGGAAAGGCAAGTTGCAAAAGTGACGCGCAAACACACATGATATTGATAAGCTAAGTATGTGGGCAAACTGCTGGCAAATGGAGTATAATGTGGGTATTGTGAAGTCATTCATCTTGGAAGGGACAAGAAAAGAATAGTATTTTATACATTATAGAATCCTTACAGATAGAGGCCATTCAGGCCAACAAGTCTGCACCAACCCTCTGAAAAGGATCCCACCCTCATAGAGACAGATTTACCATGGCTAACTCACCTAACCTGCACGTCTCTGGACTGTGTGAGGAAACCCACACAGACACGGGGAGAAGGTGCAAACTGCACAGTCACCCAAGGCTGGGATCAGACCTGGTGCTGTGAGGCAGCAGTGCTAACCATTGAGCCACCATACTGCCCATATGGAGAAGAGCTGCAGAAAGCTGCAACAAAAAGGCAGTTGGAGGTAATTGTATGTGAAACACAGAAAGCTAGCACACAAGTGCAGCAGGTAACCAGGAAGGCTAATGGAATGTTGTCCCTTACTTCAAGGGGTTGGAGGATAACAGTATGAAAATCTTACTGCGACTATACAAGGTGCTGGTGAGACCACAGCTGGAATATTGAGCAGTTTTCATCCCCTTCTTCAAGGAGAGATATTAATTCTTTGGAAGTAGTTCAGAGAAGGTTGACTAGGATGATCCCTGGTATGAAGGGATTGTCTTATGAGCAAAGGCTAAACAGGTTGGGACTCTACTCACTGGAGTTTAGAAGAATGAGAGGTGATCTCATTGAAACATATCAGATTCTTAAGGGGCTTGATAGGTTAAATGCTGAGAGGATGTTCCCATCATGGGACACTCTAGGAGCAGAAGGCATAGTCTCAGAATGAAGGGTTGCCGATTTAGGACTGTGATAATAAAGAATTTCTTCTCTCTGAGGGTCGAGAGTTTTTGGAACTCCTTGCCTCAGAGGGCTGTGGGGACAGAGCCCTTGTGTATCTTTAAGGCTGATATAGATTTTTGAGTGGCAGGAAAGGCAGAAAAGTGGACACGAGGAATGTTGGATCAGCCATGATCAAGGGGCTGAACAGCCTGCTCCAATTCCTATTTCTCATGTTTCCAGAACAGAAGCGAGAAAGCTAAGAGCCTTCATTGTCTGCATCAGTGAAGGGGCTGTGAGCCCAGCAAAGTGAAGGGTCCAAACAATGAATTCTTCAAAGCTTTTAACAACTGATAATATACTCTTTGAGAGGCAAGTTTGTAGAGGGTCTTACAAGTGGGAAAGTAACAGCAAGTCACTTAAGAAGCAGGTTTTTTTTTCTTTTGCCTGAATGTCTATTGCCAACTGTTCAGGGAGGGGGGAGGTGGGAATAAAATGAGCAGAATGATTGAGGCACAACACTGACATTCAAGGGAAACTTTTTCTCCTGTCCATTCAGGACTGTGTCTACCACTATTCCCCAATCCTGGCAGCCTCATTGGACAACAGACTCACTCCTTACCTCATTTAGGCCCTGATTCGGTTAGAACGCTGGGCTTGGAATGCATCAACTCTTCCCATGACAGGGTTGCAAACTTTCTGTTAGGCCTGGATTTATGAAGGAGGTGGGTTTGCAACCAGGAGCTGTGGCTACCTTCAGCTTGCTGTCTCCTGTAGGGAATATCCAGCACCCATGTTCTTGCAGCACAGCATTTTTTGAAAAGTAAAAGGACCAGCATGATGATGCATAACAATAGTTTTGGATTATTCCCCTTACAATCTGCTGCATTGTCACGAGTGAAGCTGCAAAGAGGCAACTGCTTTAAAGAAGCAGATTAGTTGCTCAAGGTGTTTGCTATGCGGCATTAAACTTCTGAAAGCAAAAGTAAAGCAAATAAAAGTAGAAAATCCTGGAAATACTGACCAAGTGTAAAAAGACATTTGGATCAAAACAGAGTTAATGCTAACTGGGAGAGAGTAAGGACTGCAGATGCTGGAGTCTGAGATAACACAGTGTGGAGCTGGAGGAACACAGCAGGCCAGGCAGCATCAAAGGAACAGGAAAGTTGACATTTCAGGTCGGGACCCTTCTTCAGAAATGGGGGAGGGGGACGGAAGCTCAGAAACACCATTTCTTTTTGTACAGGCATTGTCAGACCTGCTGAAATACCCAGCACATTCAATTTCTGTGTCTGTTTTCCAGCTTCCTGTCTATTTGGAATTTGTTTAAGTAGAAAGTAGGACTAAATCAATGAGGTAAATGAGCATTATCAACTGGAAACAATATTGAGGGAAGTGAAGTTCAATTTTCAGCTAGTACAGGAATGCTTTATTTTCATTCAACTTCTGAGATTGATATTAAAGGACACTTACTGCTTGATTGTTTTAGTTGGTTATGTGTCTGCTAACTGTTCTGTGCTGGTAGTCAAGCCGTTGGGTACGGCTACAGAGAAACTGAAACTGATCTGGAAGCCTAATTGTGGCTACAGGCATTTTGAAAAGCATTTGTAATAAAGCTCCTGTTTATGTGTGGAGCCAGGTGTGTTATCGCTGTATATCTCTGGAGCTCAAAACAATAACCCTGGCAACAATGGAGAACAGTTTAAATTTACCAGCACTGTCTCTTTCTTCACTGGGAAACCCTCCTCTGCCATAGGATCGATGTATTTTGGGGTTCTAAACCTATTGGCCATGATTTGGTATCGTTGGACTGTAGGTAGCAGTGACCCACAAGAAGGACATATTCGTCCATTGCCTCTGGACAGAAAGCCAGTGTATGTTTGAACAGTCCACACAAGACATGTCTTTATTCAATATTCTGTGGTAGGCACTCTCTTGTAATGACTTGATTATCATGCTTTTGGTAATTATTATCATTGCATTATGCTACAAAATCATCAAATTAGATAAGCTCCTATTCTGTGTAGCCAAAGACAATACCTTTTATGATAGACCAGTTCAACATGCTTGGTTTCAAACTTGAAGATCCCACCACAATGCACAGTAAGGGTATCTTTCCTTATTTAGCAAATCTGGGGAGATTAAGGGATACTGTCATGCTTGTTACATTAGCACATTAATTCTATTAGTTTTACAAACTCTGAGGTGGTATCTATTGTGATCCATACCAAAGTGTCACAGGAGCTAAAATGATTAGACACAGATGATGTTATTGACTGCATCAACTTGCCCTTATGGATATCCAAATTAGTCAGTGTGTGATGCGAAAATGGCAAACAGGGGAATTGCATTGACCCGAAGACAGGCAACAAAACAATTATTCCAGATAATTATCCACGTGTACTTTCTGAGAATTTTTAGCATCATCTTATGACTCCAGAGGGCTCATGAAGTTTGACATGGTGATTGGCATCAGAAGAACGTTCACTACCTAAGTAAAACTGATACTTTGCAACTAGCCGTGAAGATGTGTTTCTGTACAGCAGAACACTCTTATCTAAGTTCAGCGCTGAACATGTTTTAGGAAATCTTCAGCCTTGTCAAATGTGGGCGAACACTGAACCTACTTGGTTGACATGATTGTTCATGGAAGGCACAAAGCAAAGTACAATGAATGGTATTCACTCCATTCAACACTATTTCCTGCTGAGCAATGACAGTTGTGTATGCATGACATTTGAGATTGAACACCTGAAATTCAATGTGACAGTTGCTTGGGGTAAAGCCTACTCAATATCATGTCAAAGCCATGAATGTACCTCTGACCTATATAGTGTGAATGAGTTCGCATTGTTTCTCACTGCTACTCATTGATCACAAATCGTTTCCTAAATTTACAGATCATGGCACATCTTCAAAAGCTGTTATACGAAGAAATATAATGGAAGTGGGCAATCTTACAGTAACCTGCTTGCCATATTGAAGCAAAAGATAGCATCTCTGTCAGTCATCATGTATTTCAAACCTTGGGCAGAAACATATGCCACAACAAATGTTAGAAAACATGATTGAACTCTCAATACATTGGAGAAAGCAATTAACCGATGACTTAAGCGCCCAGCCTGTTGTTAGAAATTGAATCCCGCTAGCCTGCATTTATGCTTGTGAACATTGGGATTGTGTTTCTGTTGATAAAAGTTTACTCTCGTTCAGTCCTGACCAAAGCCTGGGAGTTAAGAGTCTACTGTTATTAGTTGGTACGTTCTCCATGGCAGTACCTCTACCAATCGGAGTCCCTTTGAGCCAGAGATAGTAGGAACTGCTGATGCTGGAGAATCTGGAGAATTTCTGAAGAAGGGTCCAGACCCGAAACGTCAGCTTTCCTGCTCCTCTGATGCTGCTTGGCCTGCTGTGTTCATCCAGCTCTACACCTTGTTATCTCAGAGTCCCTTTGATATCCAGTGGTACCCTTCCCTCATGCATTATGCATGTTAGTTTTCCCCTTGAATTTTCATTCTGGTAAATTGTCCTGAGTGGAAGATGCAACTTCAACAAAGGCTTTTTTTTTCCAGCAGGACTCGAGGTCCTTTAGTTTTACAAGTATTGCTCAATAGTTAGTGTTTAATTGTGTGTATTTGTTGACTACTCTATGCTGTGTGCTGTTTGTCAAACCTGTTACTGTTATTGCAGAGAAACTGTATGTAAATTATAAGTTTGTAGCTGCAGACATTTACTGCAAATGGTTTTAAAAATTCCCATTCAAACACACAATCTGTGTCATATCTGAGGCATGAAGCAAAATACGCGCCTTTTCAATAATTCAACTGGTACTTCCATAGTGAAAATGTTGGTTGAAGTTTCTTCTTCACAACTTAGTGAAATAATTTTTATTTTTGTTTTCCAAACGTAATGCTGAGCTATTTTGTGTCCTTCATTCCCACGTTATTGTTCAATTGAAAGAATAACAATATCCAATCCAGCTTCTGAGTAAATTAGTTATCCTCTCACTGGAGCCTGTTGGTCATTTGGGAGCAGCCAACAGTTCCTCACAGCTCAGCTTCACTCAGTGGGACGCATTGAGAGTTGTATGTATCTATCACTCGAGACCACATTTACATTTATTTTCTGTCAATGCATCATGGTTTTCATGTAAACCTGGGAACAGCTTGTCTAATATTAGCTGAGCAGAAAGAACTGGAGAAGTGATTTAAACAATCAGGAGTGTGGCAGAAGATCCCAATAAGAAGATCATTTACTAATATCAGTTTTTACAATGAGTTTTGTTTTACAATGACAAAAAACCTGCCACTATTCCAATACAAATTCAGTCTTTTCTTTTCCTTTCAGCCAATCATTTCTGATTTTAAGCTTGCCATTTTGTGAAGAATTACTGACTGTAGATTTGATCATTTACTGATATTGAGCTCTCTTTGCACATCTCCTAGGGTCACTTTTCATAAAGCCAGGCTGAGCTGATAGAAGTTTCATATGGGAGATGGGCCTAGCCAAATAATAGCTTGGACCAAGCTGAAGAATTTGGAGCATTGGTAAACGAAGCAACAGTGACCATTGTTTTATGCAGTGCGTAATTAGGATTTGGCATGCATTGCCCGAGTGGAGAAGGTCAATTTAATTGCCTTCCAAGGAGAATTAGATAACTATCTACAGCAAAAAAAATGCAGGTTGTTTTGGGAAAAGGCAAGGAAATAAGGCTTGGTGAGTTATTATTCGAGAGATCAGACATTGAAATGATGGATTGAATGACCACCTTCTGTGCTCTAACCATTATATGATTCTTCTATGGATTGTAGATGCAAGGTGAGGAGGACAACTAGAGCTAGTTATCTACAGCAAACTGGGCGCAATTGGAACAATATGCTTAATATCTATCCATAACAAACAGTGGATGTATGTGACAATAAGAATGTGGATCTATTGGGAACATTTTTAAGTGGGATGTAAGTGTTTCTAGTCCTTGTAAATGATTAAAATTCTCCGTTTTGCAGATGATGTGCAAATTGTATATGAGTTGTTCAACATTCAATTCCCAAACTATCAAAGTCAAGACGGCGCTTCGGTAATAAATTCTGAACTCTCCGATTCAAATTAAGCATTGAAGCCTTCTTCTAAATGAACAGTTTTTTTTAAATCAAGTATCTTTATAAGGACTTGTTTTGCTTGAGGACCTCTGGAAATTACCTAAAAATGGTGGAATTAATATGATGAGTTTGAGTTCATGTTCAATTTGTAAAAGGCTTAGAGTGTCAATGAATTGCAGGTGCATTTATATGAGTGAAATCTAACATAACTGATGTAATGTCTTTTGAATGTCTACATCCAGCTGTAAAACAATATTGTCAAATGAACCCTGGAATGCAGTCTGCAGTTGTCAGCACTGAAGGATTTTCTACACGTGACTTGGCAATTTTGATTTTTGTTCTATGCCAAATGCTGTTTGGGTTTGTGGGGAAGCAATCACACACCAAAAATTAAATGTGTACTAGAATTTCAAAAGAGTGTGATGCAATGGCTGATCCTCATAGCAGTGCTGTTACTTTAAAATCTCAGTTACTCTTGCATAAATACCTTTTCATGTTGTATTTGTGATTGCTCTGAGTTGCAATATTGTCCTGAAAGCGAGGCTTCACCACAAATGATAGAGGTATAGATTGCTTCTGGTGAGCAATATTAATTTTAAACTGTGCTGTGATTGCACTGTGACTGCTGGGTGTTTGTATCATATTAACCTACTGGACTTTGCCCATATTGCAGGGGTATGTGGGGAATGTAGTCTGAAACCTGGATGGTGGTTAGTTAACCAGATCTGAAAGAATTGTTCCCACTTCAGCTTTAACAATTTATTGGCCCATTATTACCAGGGTTGGGCAAGTGGGTTTCCTCACAGGAATGTGTGGTCTAACTGGACTGTGTATAGGAATGCTTAATAGACCATTTATTCAGCTACAATTTCTTCATTTGGTTGAGTTTGAGTGCCCCAGTTGGGACCTGCTGCAGTGTATGCAAAAGTGAACTTGTTTGACTTTCTTGGCCATGAAGAGTCCATTTTATTATTGAGCAAACAACTTTCCACACCTTTTCAGCTACAATACGATTGAAGTCCATCTCCAGGGCTCCCTGCTCCATTTGTATTTTCTGGGCCCTTGAAATAAAGTGACTGTATTTCTATGAGCTGTTAGTTTGGTTCTGTGAAATTGGGAAATTCCCAGTGCTGTGCCTTGCCTAATTCTGGTCCAGTTAGCTTTATATAGGGCATTATGTTTGGCAATAGTAATCTGGAGAATGATCAGACGCCTTAGGACAAGAACCTGGTTACAGCCCAGTAACTAGAGATCTAAAAGTCCAGTCCAGATAAAGCTTGATGTCAGTTATTTTGCCATGTTACCATGAAGCAGTGAAGGGACATTCAAATGGAAGAAAGTGAGGTAAATCGATTGGCCATTTCCTTTTCTAACAGATATGCAAGTACTGTAAGAATAGAAAATAAGTTCCATGGCAGTTATGATGGACAACTTTAGCAAGAGACCAGAAAGAATGGCTGCCTGCAGGCAGGAAGAAAACAGTTGCAAGCCTATTTTTCACTGAAGTTATGTTTAGAGCTGATTGCCAAAAGTTGAGTGGAGATAAAGTTGGCTCAGATGGCTTCCGTGTGATAATAATCACAGTGCTCTCGGCAGGATTTTCATAAAAGACATCAGAATGAAAAGCATGATTAAATCAAGATAACTTCAATCACACATTTAAGGGAAGAGGATAAGTGAGGTCTAAAACACATTACTGCACTGGCATAGATAGAAGGATGGGAAGAATGAAAGTGCAATTGCTAATGGAAAGCTGACAGAGAAAAGGGAGAATTTACATTTATATAACACCCTTCATGATCTTTCAGTGACCCAAAATGATTTATAGCCATTGGAGTAGTTTTGTGTTGCAGGGAAGCGTTAAAATTGTTCTAATTGGCTTGTAGATTGATTGGTTGCAGAATATGACTGACATGCTGAATCCTAGAATGATATCATCCCACAGAATGAGACCATTCAACCTTCCTTATTTGTGCCAGCTCCTTGATAGAACTATTTAATTTGTCTTGTTGACTACTCTTTTTCTGCATAGACTTCCATTTATTTTTCCTTCAGGTATTGATCCAATTCTCTTTTGAAAGTCATTGTTGAATCTCCTTCCAGCAGCTTTGCAACAACACCATCCAAACCACAACCATGTACTTGATTTATTTGAAAGATAAAGTTTCCTTGTTTTGACTTCAATTCTGCTGCCAACCACTGTGAAGTCTGTGCCTTGTGGAGCAGAATTTTATAGACCCCAGTGAACTGTCTTGTAGGCAAGGGAGGCCCATATGATTAGCATTGCCTGTATACCTACACCCGAATGGGTAGTCGTTTCCGCGGGTGGGCAAGGGCTAGGTGGCCCACTTACACTTGTCACAATTAATGCCCCTATAGTCCTATTCATATCCAGCCATAATATTCAGGCTGCTGCTGGAGGTGAGGGATACATGGGGGTATTGCGTGTTAGTCTGATTGGGCAAGAGCAAGAGAGAGAGAGAGAGCTGAACTCAAGATCTCCTGGCCATTAACATGTCCATTTCTCCCCTCTCCCTTGGCCTTTGCAACTTTGTCCCT
The DNA here is from genome assembly GCF_021869965.1 of Rhincodon typus. Lineage (NCBI taxonomy): Eukaryota > Metazoa > Chordata > Chondrichthyes > Orectolobiformes > Rhincodontidae > Rhincodon > Rhincodon typus. The sequence goes on from NC_063344.1 coordinate 53,634,274, forward strand.
CGAAGAGATGCCATCCATTCTGTGACCTTTGCTGCATCCTGAGCTTCTGGCATTTTGTTCCGTGGGAATCCCCTTAGTGTTGGGATGGGAGAGAGCAGCTGGTTCATCAGCTCATTGCAGCACAGCCACCAGGAATAGGCATGCATTTCCCACTGATGTTTACCACTTGTGAAAGTGCCCCAGTTACCAATCCTTCTGTACTGGAAACAGCATCAGTGATGATTTTGGACATCAATCAAAAATTTATATTGATTTTCTTTGTTCAATGGAGAACAGATTGAGTTTCTCCAAACCATCCCTATCTCTAGACCTGGTATAATTCCAGTAAATCTTTCCTACAGTTGCTGTAAGGGCTGTTTTATCTCCTGGCTGCAGTGTGGTGCCCAGAGTTGAATACAACACACCAGATGAGACTGACAAGATTATTTTAAATGTAAAAGTTCAGCACAACTTTGTTTTTCTCAAGAAAATTCTACGCCTTGATTGATAACACCAAAACTCCTATTTTGTTTTTAATTGACAGCCTTTCCAATTTCTGCCTGTTGGAAGGATGTAGATGAACAGATCTTCGGGAAATTTGAAGGGATCTTCAGGGAGATGGAAACATTGTAGACTAGTTGTAATAAGGAACATTAATTATGTGAATATGGCCTAGAATAATGCAAGAGCTACATTGTGTGTTCCTACGTTGTGTCCAGTCAATTATATACACTCTTATAATCTTGCTATCTTGTGCTTTCCACATTGATAGCCATGCCTTCATTCTTCTGGGCCTCAAGCTATGACATGCATTTCTCCACCTCTCTACCTGGCTTTCCTTTCTTAACATGCTTCTTTTAAACCTCTTGGCCAAAGTTTCGGCCGCATGTCTTAATATCCCTTGTATGAGACTATAAGATATTGGAGCAGAATTGGGCCATTCAGCCAGTCGAGTCTGCATTATCACTCCATCATGCTTATCAACTCCATTCTCCTGCCTTCTCCCTGTAACCCTGATCCCCTTACCAATCTATCTCAGTCTTAAATCCACTCCACAACTTAGCCTCCACAGCCCTCTGCGGCAATGAGTTCCATAGACTTACCACCCTTTGGCTGAAGAAATTCCTCCTCATGTCAGTTCTAAGGGAATGTCCCTTCATTCTGAGGCTGTTCCCTTGATTCTTAGTCTCTCCTGCTTGTGGAAAATCTGATTGCACTTCTCCCCCTCAAACTGTAGGTCGTATTATGGTTACAAGCTGCTCACAATCCTTCAGCAGGATCTGTTTTCTCTTTCTACTTACATCAATACCTATGTGGATCATGGCAATGGATGTTTCCCCTCTACTCCAAGTTCAGCTGCAGCCCAGATGAGATACCTTGAACCCAGGCACCAAACAGGCAACACAGCCTTCGGGACTCTTGATCCTGGCTGCAAAGAACAGTGTTTATTCCCCTGACTATACTAATACTGATTACAACTACATTTCTCTTTCCTACCTGCTTTCGAATAGCTCCCTGTTCTACGGTGCTATGGACAGTTTGTTCATCCTTGTTACAGCTCCCCTCACATCCACACAGGGAGCAAGAATCCCAAACCTGTTTGACAAGCTCAAGTGCTGAGGCTCCTTCAGCACTACCTCCTGGATCCCTCTAACCGCCTCACTGGTAGTCACATCCTCCTGTCCCTAATGACTGAATTCGAGATAGTTAGTTAATCTAAGGGTTGTGACTGCCTTCTGAAACACGATTCCAGGTAACTCTCACCCTGCCTGATGTGTTACAGTGTTCAAAGCTCAGACACCAGCTCATCAACTCTGGGCTAGAGTTCCTCAACCAAGGAACCAACACATGCTGCAGATGTGGCCGCTATTGAATGACAGTGGGGTCCACCATCTCCCACATCATGCTGTTACAACCCATTGCCTGGCCGAGCATCTCTATTTAATGACTTAATGAGTCATTTGATTTTTAAAAAATTCATAATGGTCTTTTAGTTTGTAATCTGTAAATATTTTCCCTATTTACCTTCAATCAGAAATAACCTACAATAGTCAAATTAGCAGCTATTAGCAACCAACGAACTTGTGATTTACCTGTGATGTCACTGTTTTGTGCTGGGCCCTCGAACTGAGGAAGGGTCACCGGACCTGAAATGTTAACTCTGATTTTTTTTTCACAGATGCTGCCAGACCTGCTGAGCTTTTCCAGCAACTTCTGTTTTTGTTCCTGATTTACAGCATCTGCAGTCCTTTCAGTTTTCATTCAGATAATTGATAACTGTCGCTGAGTCAGCTACTTTATTAGTGTTTTCACTGGACTACTGAATTTTAAACCTTTAAAGTGGAGAAAGAAAATAGAGAGTTGCCAGTTGTCTTCTGATGTTGCTTCCACATTCCCTGATCTATACATTCACTCAAGCTGTGTCACACACAGGATCTGATCTCTCCTTCCTGACTGTGCAAAGCTCACAAGTCGCTCATTTTGTTTTATAATGCCCCTACGCCTTGAATATTTGTTATGTTAAAGGTAAAATATCAATATAAGTTGTTCCTGTATGCTTATATTCTGCTGAAGTCCTATCATTGATTATTGTCACGTACCACGATATGTTAAAAATTGTTTTACGTGCTATACAGGCGGTTTGTACCATACAAAGTACATCAGAGTAGCAGAAAAGTGTAGAATAGTGTTCCAGCTACAGAGAAGGTTCAGAGAGAAAGATCAGAATTAACATTTGAGAGGTCTGTTCAAAAGTCTGATTACAGCGGGGAGGAAGCTGTTGTTGAATCTGTCTGTATGTGTATTCAAACTTTTATACCTTCTGCCTGATGGAAGACAGTATAACCAGGGCGAGAGGGACCTTTTGATTATGTTGGTTGCTTTCCTGATGCAGCGGAAAGTATTGATTGAGTCAATGGTTGGAAGGCTGGTTTGCTTGATGGACTGGGCTGTGTTCACTGTGAAACTGTGAAGTTTCTTTGCGTCTTGGGAAGAGCAGCTGCTATACCATGTATGATTCATCCAGATAAGACTTTTTCTCTGGTGCACCTATAAAATTGGTAAAAATCCTTGTGGACATGCCGTTTTTTCTTCCCGAGCCTCCTGAGGAACTAGAAGTGCTGCTGTGCTTTCTTGAACCTCATCCACATGGTTGGACCAGGACAGATAGTAGGTGATCATCATTCCCAGGAACTTGGTGCTCTCAACCATCTCTACCCGAGCTCCACTGATGCAGATGGACATGCCCTCCAGCCCACTTCCTGAGTCAATGACTAACTCCTTCATTTTGTTGACATTGCTATCCCCATTGTTAACAACTTTTGAAGCTTTGTTTCATCTGCAGGTTTTGAAATTATACTTTCAGTGCCAAAGTCAAGGTCATGTCTCAAAAAGCAGTGATGCTAATAGTGACCCCTGGGCGCATACTTCCCTCAAGTCTGAAAAACAATTCAGGGTGATCTTCAAAGTTAATTTTGATGCAATGGGCATAGGAGATTACTGTGCTGGATAAGAACGAATTGGAAGTGAGAAAAATGCCTTGCAGATTAGGAAAGCAATTATTTTCCATTGAAATGTGCACAATGGGAGATTTTGCTTGGAGCACAAACATTGCAAGAGATTTGGAAGTATTTCCTTAATAAAAACAAAACTATTTATTATTTGTTTGTTAGGTCTTTATGATTCACACCATATACATACAGTCAGTACTGTACCTTTGACTTGAATGCACATATACTTGATGATTATCTGGTTTCTAATTTTGATGTTACTTGCTGAGTTCCAATTTTTTATTTTCCTGACTGTTCTATGCATTTTCTGTTAAGTACTAACACAGGAAAGTACAGTATGTGAATAGTTTAAATTGTTGAGCAGATTTGGGTATCCACCACCAAAATGAAAATCAGGCAAGTCTTCAGCTACACAGGCAGTGAAGTCAAAATTTTACCCTTGAGATCTTAATCCATGATTACAACAAATTTTCTTTATCCTCTCGTCTTTGATCTCCAATGTGGTTTTCATTTTCCTCTGATCTGCATTCGTCTTTGTTTCTCACTTTTTTTTACCCTTTTTCTTTATTCTTGTTATTTTTCTTGTTGCTTCTGGTTTTTATCTTTGTTTCTTTTCTGCTTCTTAAAAGTTTCCCACGTTTCTCCCATAGCAATGTCACAAACCATCTGTATCCATCAGGATTTTGGCAATTGCCTTTAACATGATCGAATAAAGGATAACTTTCGTGACCAGTTTTATTAGCCACCAGCAATAGTGTGATGTATTCATTTTGGCTGTAAGATCACACACAATAATCTTTTGAAAATCTTCTTGATCATTTCACAAATTTAGACTTTCCACAACATTCATTTAATGAACTTGAAAATGAAAATATCCTGTATATCATTGATTTTTACCTTTTCTGCTTCCATAAGTTAGAATCCTTTCACCTTTCTACGTACAGGAATTGTTATAGATGTGAAAATAGCTTGTCAAATATCATAAAACATGTGATTTCCTGCTGCAGTTTATGCTAGTCATAACTTTAGCTTATCTCTTATTAACAGCTTTGCTTAAAGAAATAACAATCATTACTGTTTCACTTTTTTGGTCCCAATTGAATTTTTCGCTACATCCCTGTTTATTTTTAATGGCATTTGTCTATTTCCCACATCTGTTACAGTTTTACTGAAAAGACATGTTTTCAGGAACATTAAATTTATTATATTTAAAGCACTCCAACTTGTGTCAGGCATTTTTGTGGCTCTCTGAATGACCCACTAGTGTCCTAGTTGCCATTGGGGCTACAGTTATTGTAAACATGACTAACATATTATCATTATCAAGCTGTAATGGAACTACTTTGTTTTCACTTTCTTGTTAGAGGATATCTTCCACAGAAGTAATGAAAATTTACAGTATGACATTTGTTAAAATCAATATGCACATTTCTATTCTTCTTTTCCAGCTCACAATGTAAAATATACATTGTTTCATAATTCATTTTCAGCACCATTGTTATGATTTGAAAATTGATGCTTGAAGGAAACTTAGAATCTTAGAACCGAAGCAATCGTATTCTTTACCATTCTCTCACAGGAATTGAAATAATCAGAGCTGGCTGAACAGTCATTATGCTTAAAAATAACTCATTATTTACCACTAATTATTGTTAATGAATAGAATTCATTAGTGGGTGATAAGCAGCGGACTAAAGAATAGAGGCCCATGTCTGTTCACATGTTGGAGTCCATTATATAATGAATAACTGAGGACAACTTCTTCTTTATGTTGTAATGTTTTCTCTGTGCAGGAATCTCATTATATAAATTTTATTTGATTTTTGAGATGTGGTCATTGCTGCAAAGGTTCTATTTATTGCCTTTTATCTATACCAATGAGGTGGCTTTGGATTTCTTTCATGAAGTGTTAGCATTCCTTATGATAATGAATTCCTTAATTAAGCATGAATCCAGGATTTTGAATACGTGACCATGAAGGAATTCATAGAATCCCTACAGTGTGGAAAGAGGGCCTTCGGCCCAACAAGTCCACACTGGACCTCAGAGCATCCCACCCAGACCCATCCCCCTATAACCCACCTAATCTCTACATCCCTGAACACTATGGGCAATTTAGCATGGCCAACCCACTTAGCCTGCACGTCTTTGGACTATGGGACGAAACCAGAGCTCCCAGAGGAAACCCACACAGACACAGGGAGAATGTGCAAACTCCACACAGGCAGTCGTCTGAGGGTGGAATCGAACCTGGGTTCCTGGCACTGTGAGGCAGCAGTGCTAACCACTGAGCCACCGTGCCGCCCAATGGGGTATGTGTCAGAGATTCCTGCAAGGAGGGAAAATTACAATATAAAGAAGAAATTGTGCCCAGTTATTCATTATATATATTGGACTCCAACATGTAAATAGACATGGGCCTCTATTCTTTAGCCTGCTGATTAGATAAATGGAGTGGACCCTGCAATGTTGCTTGTCTGTCTATCTTGCAAGTATGCAATGGTAGACCATCAATTATTTTGGGGTATTTTAATGGATGAGTATTTAAGTCTTACATATCACATTCTGGTTCTGCCTCTTTTGACTGCTATATTGACCTGTTTTAAGATAAATGGGTTAATGCCTCTTTTAAAATAGCAGACAGAATATGTCATCTGATTTTTTTGAGAGTTTGTGACTGATCTTATAGTAGTGCTTCCTAACTTTGTAATGCATAAGAATTGGAAACCAGACTTATCTTCAATGCAATGCATGACTTCAAACTTTATTTATACAAGAACCATCAGTCAAATTTGTAACCTTTCAGCCAGAAGCTCACTGCAAAGGGGCATTGATTGAAGTCAATAAGTGTATATACTGCATGAAATGAACTGAATTTCTTCCAAAAGAAAGCTTGGCAAAATGTGAGAAGTATGGAAACCCTTTGTTTTCTCTCTCCAAATTGAGGAAATAATGCAAAACAATAACCGAATGGACTAGAGAAGTGGTAAATAAGAGAGAGCTTGAAAGGTGCAATTCATAACCTTTTGTTCCCTCAGCAAAGAATTTATTCAACCTAACAACTTCTGATGGAAATGCCACAGTGGAAGACATGGATTATCCTTGCGAGCTTTTTTTTCTCTTAAATGCTATTGCATGCAATGTTGACCATGACTGCAAAGTATCTTCTCATTCAATGTATCCAGCATTAGAACACCTATTTTCAGAGAGGATTTTCAAAGTATAGCAGGGAGTTCAGTAAGTTATATTTTACAAGGATTAATTTGAGGTATTTACAGGTTGTTGGTTGGGTCACTATTAAAGTTTTTTTTTAAGTAGGTTCAGCTATTTACAAGGTTTTAAGATCTCTTTGTAACGTCTCGTTCAAGTATGTTTTGAGCTTCATCTCAACTGACTGCTATTATTTTGTACTTAGGAGTACCATGAGTTATTCGTGTGTCTTGCTCTTTCAGTGTTTTGAACAGCAGCAGCAGGTTGGTGAAGATCATCTGAGATAAATACTTAGAAGTTGGGGAATATCTGAAATTTACAGCTATCAGTGTTCAGTTTGGATTTAAGAACATTGTCCCTTTAAAAGCTTAAACCAGTTTGGGGGAGATGCACCAACATAAAATGTGCTAATCTTGTGAACTTGAACTTTCAGAAGAGCTTTAAGTGTTCTTTCCTTGTCATTTGCTGGGTTTGCATTCAGTTGGGTAAGTTTCCCCTTCCTTCAGATGAGTCTTTTAGTGTCACTATGTGTGACTCTCCAAAATTTTCAAAAGATTTTTTTCATTTTCGCATCTTTACACTGGAAACCTTAGCTGTTCTTTGATGCAAAGTTTAACTTGTTTTAAACTACGTTTAGGAGAACATGTTATTAACATGAAAAATATAACTTTAATGTCATTTGCCATTATTTTTGGATTCTAGATATATTTTCTTCTGCATAACAAAACATTCATCGTGGGCCGAAGGGCCTGTACTGTGCTGTACTGTTCTAAAACCTATTACACTGACTCAGTACTTTATGCCACCAACACAATTTACCACCTTTCTTTGGGTCTTGCATTTTACTTGGTGGTAAAATTATTGGTCGCTATTTAGGTCTGTAACTGAGTGTAGGGGGAGATTATTCACTCTTTGGCATCCTCCCAATATTTCTTTGGACCTTTATTACAAGACTAGCCCTATATTACTTAGACCCACAAGAGCATGAAAACTTGCTACGTGAATTGATCACGTATTTAACACACATTTACTGCATTGAACTTGTGAATAAAATTTATTGAATGAATGAAGTAGAATGACAGCAAGTAAACAGTATGTTTGTTTCATCAGACATACCACTCTTGATGTGACCATGAGTGACAACGATCTCTCAGTCAAAATCTGCCTGTCTCTGAAGAACTCTCAAGAGGGTTGTGGAAACCCGACATTTTGTTCTGCTGCGGAAATAACACTTGCTCTACCCCAAATATTACTCAGTAGCAAAAGAAACACTTCAATAAACAGAGATAACAAGGTGTGGAGCTGGATGAACACAGCAGGCCAAGCAGCCTCAGAGGAGCAGGAAAGCTGATGTTTTGGGTCAAGACCCTAGATCCTCTGATGCTGCTTGGCTTGCTGTGTTCATCCAGCTCTACACCTTATTATCACAGATTCTCCAGCGTCGGCAGTTCCTACTATCTCTGTAACCACTTCAATAAACACACTTGTTCATTAGGTAGTGCTCAGCAAAAAGTGAATGGTCATAACATAACATAACCAGCTCCTCATTTCTGCCTCTTCATACTGTAAGGCAGATGTACTGGTCTCTTCCCTCACCAATGGAGATAAAGGTTTGAGTGACGCAGAGGTGAAAATGAGCTGCATGTCACTGAGTTTTACGGATGCATTATTCAACCTATGTTGCTATGCATTTCGTCTGTGCATTATGAGGCCTGAGCAGAGAAAATCAAAGCCTGTTAAGCCTGTATGTACTAAGCCCATGCAAATTCAAAGCTTGGGACTTTGCTGTAGGAATGCTGAAAGTGTACATTGGAGTTTTCATGCAAATATGAGTTGAAAGCGAATTTGACATTGATGGTTGAACATGCAGGTTGATGACAGGTTTGATCATGTGAGACAAGTAAATGGCAGTTAGATAGACAAACACAAAATAGGATAGGGACAGACCATTCAGGTGCATGACCCATCTCTGCCATTCTATAAGGTCCTGGTTGACCTGATATTGCTCTCAATTTAGTTCAGAAACCCGTCAAATTTGATCTTGAGTATGTTCAATGACTTAACCACTTCAACTCTCTGGCATGGAAAATTTAAAAGATTTGTGATTTAGAGGGAAGCAGTTCCTTCTTGTCTTAAACAGGCAACACTAACGCTGAAACTGTTACCCCACTTTTAGATTTTCCCCATGAGGGAAGCAACCTTTCAGCATTGACCCTGTCAAGCCCCCTCAGAATATTATTTTTTTTTAATAAGAGCAGTTCCCATTCTTCTTAACTCCAATGAGTATAGGCACAGTCTGCTCAAACTTTGCTCATAAGACAATCCTTTAATCTCATTGAACTTTCTCTGCAATTAAATTCTTCCATGATTTAAGGAGACCAAACTGTACATTGTATTTTAAGTGCAGTCTTACCAATGACTTGGAAAGCTATAGCCAGACTTCCCTACCTTTATACTCCATCCTCATACAGTAAAGACAACATTTTGCCCTCCTACTTACTTGCTGTACCTGCTAATCTTTTGTGATTCATTGACTGCCAGTTGAGTTCCCATCACTGGTCAAGTTTATTCCTGATTTTAAGTTGGAATACATTGTGTAAAAAAATTTTCACCTCAAAGAGACATGTTTCTCCTATACAGGACAAGGGAGAAAAAATGGTGGGCAACTCATTCTGAGTGACTTTTGTGCAATTCAGTTAAAAGATCAGGTTGATCACATCCCTTCTTTTGCGGACAGTGATGTGAGGCATATAATGGAGGAGAAAAAAATCTGTAAAAATGTAAGGGAAAAATGACATTATTTTAATCATGAAGAATCAATGTATCTTTTCCTATTGCAAGCATAAACTGAGATCTCAAATCCAATAATGTTCGTGCCTTTTAATAATTTCAGGATTGGAAGACTGACAGTTTTTGGTAAGAAATGGGTACTGACAGGGCAGTAAATTGCTTTTTACTGAAAAGACCATGTGCAATGAAAGTGATAAATCCATCTACAATACACGATACAAAGTTACTAGGGTCTAATTGCATTGGGTCTAACAGAAATCCCACTCTGGCACAAGTCTAACTACTTTGGTGCATGGAGACATCCTTGTATGGGTTGACAATGGCAAGTTAATGAAACAAAAATGTCTAAAAGAATGTCACAAAATATTGCAAAATTCTTCATCAATATTAACAGGCATGTAGGGGAAAATGTCATCCATTCAGTTACCAGAGCAATAGGATAAGACTGTTCATTATCATTGGCTATGCTTGTAAATTGCTTTGCAGTGTTACAGATATGATTGTATTAGGATTTGGATTTGCAAATTAATGTTGTTATGGCATTGATGCTAAATATGTTTACCTCTTTGGTGGTGTTGCCAGCAATTGATTGAATAAATGTTCGGTGTTTGACATGTTTTCGATGGCTGTATGGGTTTTAACTCCCCGAAGTAATGCAGTGTGTGTTTGATTTGATTTTATTTATTGTCACGTGCATTTTGTTACAAAATATAGTGAAAAGTGTATAGAGGGAGCAGTAATACAACACATTTCTCTTTTTTTTAATGTGTATTCAGATCTAAAGTTAAGTGTGAATTCATGTTGATAAAGAAAATAAATCACAACTTTTAATAATTTTGTTTCTTTCCTGTTTTCCATTTATTTCTGAGTTACTTCAACCCTTTACTAATGAACGTACAAGTTAAGAGCAAGCCTAGGCTATTCAGCCCCTTGGCCTTTGCTTTATTTGAGGGTGGAGATTTGAATTTGTGTTATTGTATGGGGCCATTCACTGATGCAACCAATCATCTGGTCCAAAGTATTTACAGTCTTCTACTTAACAGTTTCGCTGTTGACCTTTGGCATTGTCTAATGATTGAGATATGTATAAGAGAGCCAAATTTTGCTCCCAATTTTAATTTGTCTCCTTTGGAAAAGTGACCCTTCAGGATCTTCCCGTACATCAGTTAAGATCACGGAGAATGGAGGGAAATTCCCACACTATACTGCTCTGTAGCATTATGTTTTGGTACACAAATAATTAGTCAGCTCATTTTACTTTTCTCTTGACTTCATGGTTTTTTTTTCTATTCATTTGTGCGATATGGGCGTTGCTGGCTGGCCATCATTTATTGCTTATCCCTAGTTGTCCTTGAGAAGGTGGTGGTGAGCTGCCTACTTGAACCACTACAGTCCAACAGCTGTGAGTTGACCCACAATGCCATTAGGGAGGGAATTCCAGGATTTTGACTCAGCGACAGTTAAGGAATGGCGATATATTTCCAAGTCAGGGTGGTGAGTGGCTTGGAGGGGAACTTGAAGGTGTTGGTGGTCTATCTGAAAAGCAATTTTCTTGAATTTTTCAGGTTGCTGTTCTCCAAAGTAGGAGGTTGTAGTTTGGCCAACTTGTAAACCTTTACTTTCAATCATCTCTCAGCATCTTAACAAATAATTCCCTGTGAAATTAAAAAATGCAAAGCATCTGGAGTGTAAGCAGAACATACTGGAATCTCTTGCATATACTGATAGATACATATATCACTGAAGGATCGCACTGTTTGTTGACAGAACATGTACTTGCCCTGCCCCTGTTTCTGCTCCACAACATAAGTAACAGCTGTTCTCTGGTTTATTTCTAAGGGCAAATCTGAAAATTTTATATATCCCTCTAAGACCACAGTCTCATTGTTGATAATGTCTCCAGCTGAATTACTGTTTCATTACCGTAATGGAGGTAACTTTGCAAATCACAATATCTGATAAATTTTTGCCTCCATGTTGGGTTGCATCATTCCTTCATGACAACCAATTAACAGGTTATTGAGCTCAGCTTTAAATAAACACATATTTTAATATCATAAACATTTTTGACACTTCAAAATAGAACTACTAATGCAATGAACACTCAGATTTTATATGAAGACACTTTGAAATGGTTACTGAATTACAAGGGTGTGGTTGCATACAGGGGCAACAAGGGAGCAGGACCATTATTGTTCTTGATCTTCTATTATACTGCTGTGAAGACACACTGAGATAGAGCCTGTCTTTTTTAGGAAGACCTAGAGGGAATAAGTCATTGATAAGCTGCTTCACGTGTTTAGTAACAACTAGATCAGATGACTATTTGTTAGGTGCTCAGAACAGTTTATTAAGTCTCCTTTCATTTATTTCAGGAAATGTTCTCCCACATTGTTTCTTTATGTTGGAATAAATTTTGTCATGGTTACTTCAGAACATTTTCTTAACTTATTGCTGATAAAGGATTTCAAAAGCCAAAGTAAATGTGCATAAGGATGATGAAAATTGCCTTGAAAATATAAATGTTCTTCAGTAATATTCTGAAGTTTTATCATGGCTCTCAGGTTTGACTTGAAGATTCAGGAAATTGTAATATAATCATCGCACCATATGTTTAACTGATAAAGTCCTGGAGCAAAATTATTCAGTGGCGTTTAAAATGGAAAGCAGAATTATTTTGGATTTTGCTGTAAAACTCAATTTCACATGCTTTTAAAAAACAAAGTTTAGCTTGAAGGTAATGCTTAGAGTAGAAATGGAAATATTATTTAAAGTAAAAATAGATTTTTCTGCTGTACCTCAAGCTTACGAGATGCTTCAATATGCCTTTAGGATGCCCTGGTATAATGCATTTGCTGCTACATTGTAGTGTTGATGATTAGAAAACTGAAGCTCCTTTCTTCTTTACGCAATTATAATTTAGACATTGATAAATGAATGAGATATAGTTAGCTGCTGGAGGAAAGGTAGCTGTAGGACTGATTCTTTAAAGATTATGAATGCAGTAATCTATATCTGCTGAAAAGTGATGGTTGTATGCTGTACGGCTTTTGTTTTGAATTTAATATTTGTGGAGCAAACATTTTTGAAGAAAAAAGCATGCTGACATTATTACAGAAGCTCTAGTTGGTAATTATCGTGTCATTGCTTACATATCATGCTGGATAAAGCAAGGAAGATTAGAATTTGGAGTCGGGGAAATGACATATGTATGATAAAGATTTATAGCAAAATATCAATTGATCTATTTACCAGTTTTATGTTACCTCACTATTTCATGTCAAAAAATTGTCAACTACTGGGTAAGAACAGCTAATGATTTTTGAAATTATTAGTTTGGGGTAGGGCAGACCTGTCAGCAGCTGAAAGCGATGGCATCAAACAAGGAATGAAGCAGTGGATTGCACCTGGGCTGCAAGTCAATGTGGCTCAGTAGGGGGAGAAAGATAAGGCAGTGGAAAATGCTATTTCATCTTTAATTGGGCAACATTATTCTTTTCCACTTTGGTGCTAAAATAGTAATATAGCTTTTAATAAAAGTTGTTGTTATTCTGCTTGTGATTTATGATTTTTACATGGTGAGTAAACTGGAAAACATTATCAATAAGCAGCCAACAGATGAGTTGATTATATTGGGCAAGTGGATAAAAAGTATCAATGTAACAACACTGAACGTGTATGTCATCTCTGTCATGTTTGACTTAATTAAACTCTTCAAGTATTGATTTTAGGTGTTTTTGAACAAAATAGATCAAGAGCTTACTTAAAGGAAAGCTAGATCCTTTGTAACGCAGCTTTTCTGATGGAGAAATTAGGCAAGAATTGCGCTCTGTCTTTTTGTAGTTGAATGGGGTTGTCTGATAGAAACAGGAATTCATAATGTCAGAGCAGTTGTAAAGGCCTGGCTCTAAGGAAGTGCTTCTGAATTTGATATGTAGTGTAGTCAGTTCTGGTAGGTATACATCAAGGGTTATGAGAATACTCAGCACTGAAGGTGGTAATGGTGTCCCTTCCACCCTTGTGTGAAAGCAAGTCAGCTTTGCTCTCTGCTTACGGAGCCCAACTCTCTCTAACCTGCCATCCAGCAACTTGAATGCTTCCGTTTCATTCTGGATAACATGAAGTGATCACCTCGAGGCATTGCCTTTGCAACAACCTTACTGGTCCTGATCAGAAAGTGGTTCAAGTGGTACCACAAAGTAGTTGACGTTCCACACAAATAGCTCATTTCTCTTAAAATTGTAGAAACCTTTATTGCCGCTGAGCCAAAATCCTGGAACTCCCTTCCTATTATCTCTGTTGGTGTGTACATCCTGCACCTCTCACCACCTCATGGTTTGCAGCAGTTCAAGAAGGCAGCTCACCTTCACCCAAAGAACAGTAAATACGAGCTTAGTCAGTAATGCGTGTACTCTGTGAACAAATTATTTAAAATTCTCTTTTTCATCACAGTTAATTGTTTAAGGATTGGGTTTTATATCGGTTTTGATATATAATTGTGAGTTGTGTTGGATAATTGGAGTTGTGAATTGCTGTCTGGTCTCTAGCATAAAATGTACAAAACTCATGTTTCCAAGCAGAATCTTTTGAGAGGTTGAAAGTTATAGTCTTGTGGCTGAAAAGGGGCCATTACAGCTCAGCAAAAGACATTACTATCAAAAGTTAATATGTTGGGCAGGTGGTTTTGATGGGGGCAATAGTTACTAGAAGAATATATTGTGGCCAAAAAGCAGATTAAATATTTAAACATTGAAGGAGCCAAGTAAGGTAATCTAGGGAGAATTATGGGGTTAACAATACTTCCAACATTTTTAATTGTAATACCATATGCAATTTATACTTTTTTCATAAATGAAGTTCTTTTAAGAGAATGCAGGTGTTTTGTTATTAAACTTCTCCTGATGCTCTGCTTGTCATCTTGTTTAAATGATCGACTGGGTTGAACAGTAACTGAAGCAGCATAAAAAGCAAGTGTGTATCTGCAAACTCCTTTTTGGACCCTCTGGGCTGTTGCAAATACCAATGTGATATAAAATAATTGGACTGTGCTGGTAAAGTCTGAGCAGCCAAATCACTTTATATATTCAGCTGAACAATTGGTCCTCTTGTTGCTGGTATTGGTCATACCTTTCTATTAAGAATTTGGGGTCAACACTTGAATCTTTGAATCTGTAATTTTCCAAGGACTTGTGAAGGAGACTTGCTACCAACTGATTTCAATGGTGAATCTTTATTATCAAAGAAAAGTAAGAATTCCTTGTTTAAATAGATACATCACATAAATTGCAACTCTGTAGCTATCTTGCTCAATAATGTTGGTGAAGATAATCAAACTTTTCAATAAAAGTTCAGACCTGGTATTTTTTAATTGAGACAAAAATGTTGGAAAATATCATCGTCCTGTAAATCTAAGCTGTTCAAACCATCCTCTTCTTTTGAATAAGTTTTTCTTATGTAACCATTATAAGAATTCTAGTAGCCATCATTTTCCTTTTTTCATTATAGTTCATTTAACAACGATTAACATGGATTGGCTGGAAAGCTCCAGGGGCACAGTTAGGAAATTGCTAAAAAACACCTTTATGATAGATTTTAGTGTGGATAATTACATTGTACATAATTATTAAGATTAAATGGTTGTATTCCAATAAATATAACGTTCTGGAGCAGTATTGCATCAATAGCTTTGACAATGCTCATTAGCCTGATTTGGAATTGATTTCTTCTACTTGACATCTGTCCTTTTCTGTGAATTTAGCAATCTCTGCTATGGCATACATTGTACTACATTTCAAGAAAAATGCAAAACTAGTATCAAGATATTCCTGATTAAAAGTTAAACATGTTAACTGCATTCTCCTCCCATTGGCAGACTTCTGATGGGGTAGGCTTCAAATGTAAAGCTGCTGTCAACACTGCTGTATATTCCCAGAACCCACGTTAGGCAGGCAGGAATATTTTGTTGTGAGAAAATTTTTGGGCAGCCCAGTGGCTCAATGATTAGTGATGCTGCCTGACCACACCAAGGAGCCAGATTTGACTCAGGCGACTGTCAGTGTGGAGTTTTCATATTTTCCCTGTATCTGTGTGGGTTTCCTCCCACAGTCTAAAGATGTGCAGGTTATGTGGAATATCCATAGTAAATGCCCATAGAGTCCAGAGATGTGAAGGTTAGGTGGATTAGCCATGGGAAATACAGGATTATAGGGATAGGGAAGGGTCTGGGTGGGATGCTCTTTGGAGGGTCGGTGTGAACTTGATGGGCCCATTAGCCTGCTTCCACACTGAAGGGATTCAATGATTCTGTGAAACTGGTCCTCTAATAACTTAACATCTCTGGGTGGGTAGGAAAACTCATTCTTGGGCAGCTGCTAAATGAGGGTGCATTTGCTGCTTTAGATGCTGCTACGGCAGTGAGAAGGATGGTGTCAGGTGTAGCAGCAACAATGAGAGTGTCAATGGTTTGAGAAGCATCCGAGTTGCAATTGATAGAGACTCCAGGACAGGCAGGTATAGGTAATCTGGACTGAGGTGACTGCATCTACCTTCTTCATTGCTAGAACAGCCACGCCATGAGGAAAGCCACTACATCATCTCTTAGGATGGCCATCACATGTCAGAGCAAAGATTAGTGCCAATGCCGATTGTCATGAATAGGGCTTTGCTCTCCTCCTGACATCTTGTGATATTTCTTTCTGTTAGACCTCCGCTGACACACAATAAGTAAATTATTGACATGTTGAAGTCTGCAAGAGACAGAGGTTGTGGATAATCCGACATAAACCGTGCCCTTTGTTCAACAACCTTATCGGAAGTCAACCAGGGTGCTTTTACAAAGTAATGCCATACCCTTAGGCTTAACAAGTAGATTTTCAAAGGGCAATATATTGTCTACAAAGCTAGAAGAGTGCCTTTCAAAAGTGTACCTTGCGAAAAGCGAGCAGCCAGGCACATTTGAACAACTATTTGCTTCCCTTCCACATCTCTCATTCCTGTCCCTTCACCTTCAATTTCATTTTGATGCTTTACCCACATACGCACCAAAGTGCCCATCCATTAGGGATTACCTTATGAATAAGGATGATTGTCAGTGGGTGAAGTATTGAGCTCTAGAGAGAATTTGAATCTTGGAGTGGAACAAAGAGAAAGTCCTTCATGGAAAAGCAGAAGTAAATGGTTACAGCAGAGGAGTCTGAGGGGTTCAAATGTCGGGCTCATGCTCCAAAAGGACAAGTTTAATTGAGTGTAAATCCCATGCAGAATCTATAATCTCACAATGTGCAGCAAGGTGAGCACCCAGGTGTTTTTCAGCTTCAAGATATTAAATTGATGCAGATACCGCTGTCTCCAGGTATTGTCATTTACCTGCCTCCTGAAGTCAGCATTCATGAGTGGATGCCAGACATAAGACAAGTACACTCACTGTCGCAAGTGTAAATCTGCTGGAAACTGATTTATGTGGGAAATGGCAACTATGAGGCTAGACATCTCTAGTTTTAAGGCTCCAGAGGGAACAACCTCATCCAGTTCAGAATGTACTTATAGCACATCCTCTCTCTCTCTTTCACTCTTATAGTGTAAAAGCAAAGTTATTCCCAGGGGGAAATACATGCCCAGAATGCTAAGCAAGACTTTGAGCAGAGCTTAGTAAAAACAGTAACAGAAGTGTCTCATTGTCCCACAGAGAATTTTATAGAATGGAATGCAGGAAAAGAGACCGTAAATCTCCGTGTGGCTTCACAAAATGGCCTCCTCCAAAGTGTCCCCAGGTGGGGGATGCCAGCTGCAGTTTTCTCTGCTATCTTTGTCGTGGTGTAAATTACATGGGATGTGTTTGTGGTTGCAAAAGGTGGGCAAAGGGTCAAAAGGACCAGCCACACAGGGGTTAGCAATCATTTCTGCCAGTCCTCGGGAAGGGACTGGCAATATTCTGGAAGGAGAATGCAGACTGAGATCTTTGGAGATGTATTTAAGGCTTTAAAGAATGCACTATAATCTCTTACCGCCTGAAATCTGCCCCGAAACTGGTGGTAACATGAGAATTTCTCTTACTGTGTCTAAATTGGGAATAGGATATTCTTGTCTACTTGGTCTTCAGTCGTCTGGAGGATTATGGTGATCTATTATGAGCTTTGTATTTTTGATTGGTATCCTGTGTTAACACAGGGATTTTAAATGTCTCATTGGAATGTAGACCAGCTGTGAGCATACAGTATTATTAAGACTTTAACTAAAATAACTAAAGTGCATCAACTGAAATTAATGTGTACTGAATTTATAATTGCTAAATAAAGAAAGGTATAATCTTGCAGAATGAACTTTACATCATGGCTGAGTTTAGAAACCTGCATTTTCACATAAAAGTCCTCCTTTTATGGTTATACATGGATCTGTTTTGCATCAAATTATTGCAAACCAGCTGATTGTGTTTGTAAACATGAGTACAGGCAATTTTATTACTGTATCACCTCACGTACCAATAATTGTGATTTTGCTGGTGCAGAATGAGCTCTATACTTGAATCATTGCAAATTCAATTGGAGTTGTGCTAAATTACGTGGGTAGCTTATTTTTGCCATTATGTTGTAGGGCTGATTGGGAACTCCACTGGAAGCATTCTCAAGCATAACTGTATCGCTAGATTGTGATTGATTCTATATCGTGCGCTGACATAAATGTTCCTATCCACTAGACCGGAGATAATGGAGAAAGTCATCTTTTCGATTGCATGGTGATAAATTGTTGAAATGGCAAATAAACGTATGGGAATTCTGCTGACCACAATTTAAGTGCAACTAAATGACATTCCAAGAGTGGTGGGAGAATATTGGTATTCCACCATTGTAATCCATAAATGAAAAGTCTTGGCACATTCTCAAACTGTCAACACAATGGGTTTAATACCATGACAACTTTCTGAATATAAGATACTTGAGTGAGTACTCATCATGAAACATACTGCTATGTATTTTTAACTTTTTATAAGGTTCACTGCTGTGAACAATGACACATGCAAGTTCCATCAGCCCTAACTTACCCCTTACAGGTAAACATTTTTCATCAGTGAACATAGACAGTGCATGTTGACAGAATCTTCAATCAATGCAGTGGGGCATGAGATTGTTTGCACTGAGAAGCTTTCCAGCAAGGGGTCATTCAAGTTTATTTAAATAGAAATACAAGAACAAGAAATCTGTCTGATCACTCCCAACCCCTCCTTGAGTCATGAGAGGCTGAAGCCAACTATAGTGTCCTCAAAGCTCAAACTGGGGATTGAACCATTAACATTTTCTATGTTTCCGTATTTGCACCACAGAGTGCTCATGAAACCTCTTGTGGTACTTGGTGTATTATGTTCTCCTGGCAGATTTGTCTCATTTTCCACCCACCGTAAACATGAACTCGTTCAAAATATCTGTTGACTGTGTTCCAACTTTCACCGAGTCCCAAGCAGCCATCACCTCTGTCCTACATTGTCATCTAGACTGATAATGTCTTTTTGTTTAGTATAAAAAGACTTAACATTTTATTTTCTTTTCTCTCTCCTGTCTGTCTTGTTTACTTTTTACTCTTTCCTCATAAAATTTCAATCTCTTCGCTGCTTTTTTTTTGATTCACCTACAATCTTGAACCCCCAATGTTTTGCATCCTGATTTTGTCCTTTATCATTATTTATACATCCATCTCAGCACTTGTATCTCTCTAATATCAAGGTGCTGTTCCTCTGTTGGTATTGCTGGGGTTTATGCACGACGGTTTTGCTGACTTTTCCTTTCAGTTTCACACAACGCTCCCCCTCTTCCAGTTATTCCAACCCGAGCTAATCATTGCTTAATTTCCATAACAATGCTTCCATCGTCTGCCACCACTGACTCCAGGCATTGAAACAATTCAATTTCTCCAAGTCTTCAATCATTACCACGATATGTTCACACTGACTCTTTTTCTAGGCTCAAAGTGACCTTCTTTCAGTTGGTTCTTTGGTCACCTGACCATCATACCACAGTCATCCAGTGCTTTTCTCCAGTTCACCAGAACATAAGAACTAGGAGCAGAACTAGGAGTAGGCCATCCGGCCCCTCGAGCCTGCCCTGTCATTTAATAAGATCATGGCTGATCTTTTTGAGACTCAGCTCCACTTACCCACCCAATCACCATAACCCTTAATTCCTTTACTGTTCAAAAATTTATCTAGCTTTGTCTTAAAAACAGTCAGCGAGGTAGCTCCAACCGCTTCACTGGGCAGGGAATTCCACAGATTCACAACCCTTTGGGTGAAGAAGTTCCTCCTGACCTCAGTCTTACATCTGCTTCCTTTTATTTTGAGGCGATGCCCTCTAGTCCTAGTTTCACCTGCTAGCGGAAACAATCTCCCTGCCTCCACTTTATCTATTCCCTTCATAATCTTATATGTTTCTATAAGATCTCCCCCCATTCTTCTGAATTCCAATGAGTATAATCCCAGTCTACTCAGTCTCTCCTCATAATCCAACCCTCTCAACTCTGGAATCAACCGAGTGAATCTCCTCTGCAGCCCCTCCAGTGCTAGTATATCTCTTCTCAAGTAAGGAGACCAAAACTGCACACAGTACTCCAGGTGTGGCCTCGTCAGGACACTATGCAGCTGCAGCAGAGTCTCCCTGTTTTTAAACTCCATCCCTCTAGCAATGGCAGACAAAATTCCATTTGCCTTTTTAATGACCTTCTGCACCTGCAATCCTACTTTTAGCGATTCATGCACAAGGACACCCAAGTCCCTCTGCACAGCAGTGTGCTGCAATTTCTTACCATTTAAAACATAGTCCATTTTGCTGTTATTCCTACCAAAATGGATGACCTCACACTTATCAACATTGTGCTCCATCTGCCAGACCTTTGCCCACTCACTTAGACTATTTATGTCCCTCTGCAGACTTTGTGTCTTCTACGCACTTTGCTCTACCACTCACCTTAGTGTCATCTGCAAATTTTGACACACCACACTTAGTCCCCAACTCCAAATCATCTATGTAAATTGTAAACAATTGCAGTCCCAACACTGATCCCTGAGGCACACCGCTAGCCACTGACCGCCAACCAGAAAAACACCCAGTTACCCCGACTCTTTGCTTTCTACTGGTCAACTCTATCCATGCCAATACATTACCTGTAATACCGTGCAACTTTATCTTATGTAGCAGCCTTTGGTGTGGCACCTTGTCAAATGCCTTCTGGAAATCCAGATACACCACATCCACAGGTTCCCCATTGTCCACCATGCAAGTAATGTCCTCAAAGAATTCCACCAAATTAGTTAAACATGACCTACCCTTCATGAACCCATGCTGGGTGTTTCCAATGGGACAATTTATATCCAGATGTCTTGCTATTTCTTCCTTAATGATAGATTCAAGC
>NC_063344.1:53655555-53671702 GCF_021869965.1 Rhincodon typus
TGTTTTTTTTTCAATCTGATACTTTCCTTTATTTCCTTAGACATCCATGGCTGGCTCTCTCTTTTCCTACAGTTCTTCCTTATCACTGGAATATACTTCTGCTGAGCACTGTGAAAAATCATTTTGAAAGTCCTCCACTGTTCCTCAATTGACCCACCATAAAGGTTTTGCTTCCATTCTACCTTAGCTAACTCCTCCCTCATTCCTTCATAGTCTCCTTTGTTTAAGCACAGGACATAGGTACTGGATTTAACCTTCTCATGCTCCATTTGTATTTTAAATTTGACCATACTGTGATCGCTCCTTCCGAGAGGATCCCTAACTGTGAAACTTGATAGTGTTCTTACCATCCCCACCAGATGGCTCAATATCATCTGCAACCGTCTCACCTGCTCACTTAGAAAATTCATGGGCAGTCTGGAAATGGAAGCGGATCAGTGTTGATCCTTGGTGCAATCCAACTTTGGCTTTAAAATTTTCACTTTTCCGCCACACACTGCTGTTTCTTGTCTAGTGCTCCTTGTGCAGTACTGTAATAATAGGATGCACTTCTCAGGGATTCCATGAATCTTAGCACATCCCGAATCTTCCTCCCTAAGGATCCTGCCATAAGACTTCTCCGAATCAGAATACAACTATCTGGTTATTTGCCCTTGATTTTTCACCATCACCTGCCTCAAAATAAAAATGGTGGTGCTTTGGGCTATGAATCCACCATATTTTTCAGGCTCTGGTCCATGAAAATCTATCATTTCTTGAAGATATGTGGTATGATTTTAATTCCTTGATCATTTTTACAATCTTGTATGTCTCTTTTTCATTTGGATTCAGGAACTGATATGCTTTGCTTCCATGCCCTTGAATTTTCTCTCATTGTAATGCAACTAAATATTTTGTTCAGAATCTTGTACTTAACTGGCTTCGTTCATTGTCAAGTGATGTCTCATTGATCCTGCTGCTTTTCTATTTTGCCATTCCTTTCATTGCTGTTCTGAGTTCTTTCAGATTGATCATTTTAATTCCTTGATTTGAAGCAGTGTCTTCTTTCAGTTCTCAGGTTTCCTTCATTCATTTAGCCCCATCTTTCTTTTTGATTCCATCCTCATTCACAAAGATCACCTGTGTCCTTGGTTGTACGTATATTTATTACATCTCTATTAACCTGTGTCTAACAGCTAGATCCCAGAATTATTCTTTCTTCTCTGGTCCACGTACAGTCTATGGTGCGTAACAAATAACTATATTCCATATTTCAACCCCTAATATCTAGATTTACTTTGTTGATTCTGTCTCCTCCCTGTACCTTGTCCTTCATTTCCTCTCACGGTACTATAAATTCTTCTTTCATCCTGTCAATAGTCGTAAATTTATATGTTTAGCAATTTTCTTTGCTGCCCTTCCACATTGCTTAGATTAGATTTAGATTTATTGTTGAGTATATAAGAATACAGTGAGAAATTTTTTCTATGTTATATACAAAGTGTCACCACATTCCAGCACCATCTTGAAACACTGAACGTAATGCAAGATTTTACTGCATTACTTTTGTTGTTTTCTTGTTCCTCCTCCTCCAGTCACTGCTCAGCATCACCCGGGGTCTCTGAAATGGGCTCCAGGGTCTCTGTAACAGGTTACAGGTCTCTGCCGCTGCCACTCCCGTGACCTCTGAAACTGAGTTGGTTCTGTACCTCCTGCTCCCCATCCAATGGTCCACTGGTCGCCCGTCCGTCCCTTTTGCCAATGTTCCTGCTGCTTCAGGCACCTGGGCCTAGCAGCAGACCTGGAGCCTCAGCTCAGCCTGCAAGTTCGAGCCCAGGACCTGCTTCTTGCTTGCCAGGAGACACTAGACTGGCGTGGGAGCTGTGTCCGGCTCATCCTGGTGTTGCTGCCACTGCTGCTGGACGATTCCTCCTTCACACTGCCACTCTCCAGACTTTAAGGAAGAGAAAACTATGAAAAATGAAGTAAAACAAACAAGAGCAAAAGCTTTAAGAACACAAGGGGGAAAAAAGAAAGAAAGCAGCTCTGCTATTCTGCCACCACCTTGAAAAATATTAGGCACATTGGAATATAGGAGTAGACTTAGGCTATTCAGTTCCTCGAGCCTGCTCCACCATTTGATAGAATCATGGCTGATCTTTCGCCTAACTCTCTATGCCTACCTTAGGTCCATATCACTTGATACTCTTGCTTAATAAAAATTTGTCTCTCTCACATTTAAATTTAACAATTGAATTAACAACAAGTGCAATTTGAAGAAGAGAGTTCCAAACCTACATTTCTGTTTTGTGTGTTGAAGTGCTTTCTAACTTCTCTCCTGAATGGCCTGGCCCTAACTCTCAGATTATGCCCCTTGGTTCTAGAATCTTCAACCAGTGGAAATAGTTTATCTACTCTGTCTTTACCAGTTGATATCATTGTTTCGTGTACACCCTATCAAATAATTTAAGATTATAGTGGAGTTAGAATAAACAGCCAAAATATTTTGAGTGTGTGACTGTATGAAATATTAGACCCCATCCCATGTGATTTACATTCAGCTACTTCCCATGAGGTCAGTGACTTTATTACTTTTCCCTGTCATGTCACTGACATTTAGACTTGTTATTTTCAGCTTGGTCATCTTTTCGTTTCTCCATTTGGGGCTTTCTTTTTTAACCAACTTTGTTCATCGGATGGCATTCTTCATGGTGTTTCAACAGGGCCCTACGCGACAGTCCTACACGACATGAGAGGGACTGTCCTCCAGCTAAAAGAAAGAAATTCTGAATAATAACAGCACAGACGGTGAGATAGGAACTAAACTATCTTCTGCTGCAAGATTGGTCTCCCCAAAACCTGGTCACAACTTTGTGTGAAAGCCTGGAAACTTCCAGCCTCTATTTGTCTTCACAGAACCAAGAGCAGGAACTCATCAGTCCAAAGATGTGTAGGTTAAATCGATTGGCCATGCAAAATTGCCCTGCGGCGTCTAGGAATATGCAATCTTGGTGGATTAGCC
Organism: Rhincodon typus; assembly: GCF_021869965.1. Lineage (NCBI taxonomy): Eukaryota > Metazoa > Chordata > Chondrichthyes > Orectolobiformes > Rhincodontidae > Rhincodon > Rhincodon typus. The sequence continues at coordinate 53,658,557 of NC_063344.1, forward strand.
ATAGTAAATGTGGGATTATGGGGATAAGGTGGGGGTTGGGTCTGGTGGGATCCTCTTCGGAGTCGGGTGCAGGACTCAATGGGCTGAATGGCTTGTTTCTGCACTGTAAGGTTTCTATGATCCTGCCAGATTTGCAATGCTTCTTAAAGGATCAATGTAATAAGTGATTTGTTTATTGTTGTTCTGTTAACAGGCTAAGTGCATGTTTCATCTCTGGAACTCATTATTTTTTGTCTTGTTACTTATTATATGTTTGGTGCTTTCATTGAAATATAAAGGCAAACATTTATCTTTTGATTTAAATTTATCAGAAAGCCTTATGTCCATTCTTTTAAAGTCACAATGCTTATAAGGTATTAAAAGACATCTTCAAAAATGTAGCTCTTGTTCTGGTTAACCAAAAGATGGAGAAAATGGTGAAAACTTTTATCCCACCACCTCTCTTATGTCGATAACAACCCAGACTTCTCAACCTCTATCATCTTTGCCTCCTTTTTAAGCTGCTCCTTCAAACCAATCTCTTTCAACAAGTTTCTAGTCATCTGTGCTGATACCAGCTTCGGGTGGCTTTGGTAGTCCATCTGTCTCACACTTTGACATGTTTAAATCTGTGTAGTACAAGTTTAATTTTTCAATTATTATATATGGATTTTCTATGGAGTTTTTTTTTCATTAAAAGAGAATCATTAAAGTGAGAATCTTCTTGCCTGAACAACCTGGAGGTTTTGGCACACTCTGGCTCATTAATATTATTATCCATGAAACTCCTCTTAAGACTTGAGCAATTGTTTGGCACTTGTCCCATGGCTTCTCTTAAACGCAGAGGTTGAAGCAAGTTGGGATAATGTTCCATACTCAAAGATCAAATGTTGAATAATTGCTACCTACTTAAAACCCGACTGGATCAAAGCAACCTAACATCCAATGGGAGTGATTGTGATCACATGCCTTCTGCAAAACATTTTGTGACCCAGGCATTGCAGTTTACCAATCAGACGTTGCCAACAGGGTGACTTAATTGTGGTCCGTTATCAGATTCAGAATCTTGACTGCTACTAGTGTGCGTGTGTTTGTGCGTGTTTAATTTATTCATAGCATGATAAGGTGAGGCTCCATTTATGCTCATCGCTCATTGCTGTTAGGGAGTGATGGTGGGCCTTCCTAAATTGCAGTACTTTTTCTGGTGGTGATGCTACCCACAATTTTTTCTTTGGATATTATTGAAAGAAGAGAAGTCCACCTGTTTTGAGATCGGGTCTAGTATTTCATGCAGTCATGCAGTGAAATATTTTAGCCCACTGTAGTGGGATGTTTTCATCCCACTACAGTCAGAGACTATTTTCAAAGTGTTCTGCAGTAATAGATGAGATTTGCCTATTGTCATTTCTAGCTCTGTAACTGGCCCTGGGGTACATTTCAGTTATGAACAATTCTAGATAAGGTAGTGCTATTCTAATTGCATTGGCATTAGATTGAGTAGAAGTCTTTTTTAAAGTCATAAAAACTGAGAGTCAATGATTTAATTAATTCGTACAGAGCGCATTATTACTTTAATTGCTTTCATATCTGCAACACTAAACCAATTAACTAATCCCTCAGTAAAGTGCAACGTACAGTGTGAACACATTCTTTACTCTTGGATTTAAATTGCCATTACTGACTGCTCACAGGCAGTTAAAATGGCCATGCATTATTTTCAGCATGTTTGGACAGCAGTATTGGCAATAAGAACTCTCACGTATATAGTTTATTTTTTGCACCACTGCTAATTATGCAAAATATTAGACAGTAAGCACTTCAGAAAGCATGCAAAATGTGTTTTAGGTATAGTTGTGTTTATATATTAGCATAAATTCTTTGCAATGTGACATACTGTTGTATGAACTGCTCTACAATGTTTTGAGAGATGGGGATATTTGTATAATAGCTATTGTATAATACCATTACATTGCTTACTAAACATGCCCAGAAAAGATGCTACAAAATAGACTTGGGCTAAATCAAGAACAGATGTTATTCTTGGGTAAAGGTTACAAGCTTCTTCCCAAACAGTTAATACAAATACAGTTCATACAAATTCCAGATTTATTAATGTTACACTTAAATTCCACAAGCAGCCAAGTAGAATTTGTATCCATACCCACAGAGTAAGCCTCTAGCTTATGTGTACAATGAAACTAACACTGTGCCACCATCTCCCATGTTGACATAATCTGCGTATGTGTTTGTGATGTGGTTGGATGTGTTGAATTGTGGATTTGTAGCTCGAATAATTGAACAGTAATGCAGAAATTCAGTTGAATTCACTACATGATATCACCTTGTCATTCTGGGGACTTTGTTTCCGTGAAAGTTATAAATATAAAATTACACACATATTTGGGAGTAAGCAATAAGCTTTGACTTACTCCCAGGGTACAGATGACATCATGTGCAGCTCAAATGGTTTGCAGGTGTCGTACACCAAGATCAAACAACAACCTTGCATTCACACTCTCTTCCAGCTATTTACAGACTTTTGTAGCACCTTAAGGCCAAATGGAGGAAACATAAACCTAATCCAGCAGTAAAATTGCAAAATATCTGGCATATCTAAATTTGAAATATTTAAAAATAAAATGTCAAACAGTTGTTGTATGTTTCAAAGCTTTAACAGATACATTTTAAACAATGATTAAAAGCATGTTGCTGTGTTTGGCTGAATTACAGGATTAACAACTACTTCAAAATGAACTCTCTTAATTTGGCACCAGGTTGGGTGAGACATTAAATAGCAGGTAGGTGTCACATTTGTAAAGATGAGAGCTTGCTCCTGTCTCTAACAGTGGCTTGAGAGTTACATATCTCATTCAGAATTAGCAGTCTTATTAACAATAAGCAGGCAAGGAGAGGAGCTCTGAAGAAGAGTCACTGGGTTCGACAGGTTAACTCTGTTTTCCCACATAATGCTGCCAGACCTATTGCATTTCTCCAGCAATTTCTGTTTTTTTTTTGTTTGTTTCAGATCTCCAGCATTTTCAGCTCTTTGTTCATGAGTAGGCCTTCCTAAATAAAAATAAAGCAATGTAGAGCTTCTACAGTACAAGATTTAAGCAGTTGATTCATACAGTTAGTTTTATGTAACAAATTGTTTATTAATTAAATCTTCTCAACTTACTGTCTTCCTGAACCCGTCTACCTCTTGATTAGTTTCTTCTTGTGATTTTTTTGTGTCTAACAAGCAGGCTTTCAGTTGCCTCAGTTTTACCCCTTACCTTGTGATCCCCCATGCATCAGTTTCACCTTCATAGCAATGGTTAATCAATGCATTAAACATAGTTAAATTATGGTATAATAGTGGTCAGGCAGTTTATCTTAACTGTGCTGCCGGGAAAAGTACACTGATCAAACTTGAGTGTAATCTCACTTTCCAGCTCTTTGTACACAGCCCGTCTATGGAAGTACAGTACTATACTTCCAATGCATATACAAGTGACTTAAAAATATGCTCCAGTGCAATTTCCCCTGGATATTCACTTTTTTGCAAAATCCCGCTGTCAGCAGGCTTTGATTAATGAAAATACCCATTAACCATTATTCTTTGTCTCCAACTCAGCCAATTTTGATTCAACCTGCCCTTGGATCCCATGGGTTCTTACTAATCTGACCAATCTGACACATGAAACTTTCAGAAGCCTTGCTAAAATCCATGTGGGCATCATCAAATGTATTTCCCTCATCAAACCCCCTTGTTAGTTCCTCAACAAATTAAGTCCAAGTAGCCAGGAGTGATCTTTTCCCTCATTAATCTATGGGGACTTGATTAATTTGTGCTTTTCTAAATGATCATACTGTTCCTCAGAAGTTATTTTGAATTCCCCAGTAATTTAATGGTCAGATGCCAAATTAAAACAGGAAGCAGAATTTTTCCAATCTCAGTTGGGTTAAAGTTCATTTATGCTCACGTGCTATACAGTAGCATGGTAACCTGGACACAACATCTGTAAAAACAAGTACTAGTGTCATAGAATGCTTGGAGTACAGAATGAGTCTCTCTTTAAGAGCAAATTGACAAGTCATGCCATTCAGGCTTTTCCTAAAGCTCTTCCTTTTTTCTCTTTCATTTTCACATGCCTTTTGGGAGTCTGTGTCTGTCTTTTGTATCCAGTGATATTTAGTTTCCAGTGGTGTCCTTTTTGAGCCAGAATTCCAATACTTGTGCACCTGCAGCTCTTCAATCTTACTTGTCTATATAGAATATGCACTGTAAACCTAATTTAGATTTTATTGCATTCTATTTTCATCTGACCCAAGCAGATACTTTACTATTTCTTACTTTAGTGCTCCTGACTCACTTGTTCCTTTTCCTGTCTGATGGAACATCCTGGTTCCAATCCCTTTCTAATTTAGTTTAGGCCCTTTCCACCTACAGTACTCAGCAATTATCCTTTTGAGAACTCTAGTACCGCCCCTGCTGAGTGACAACCCATCTGGTGTGTTGAGAGCTGTCCTCCCCCAGGTCACGTCCCAGGAATCTAAAGCCTTTACTGCTGCATGATCTCTCTAGCCATGCATTCCATTTCTTGATTCTTCCCAAACCCGGCATAAGATGGAGGTTACAACTTTTTGAGTTCCATCTTGCTGGTAACCATCTGAATTCCTTAAAATCTGCCTGCAGGATCTCATCCCTCTTTCTGTCTGTGTTGTTGATACTGATTATAGTCCACGACCTTCCCTACCCTTTTTGATGCAGTAGGTGACATATATGATTTGTGAACTCTATCAAGATCAGGCCATAGAGTCATACAGCATGGAACAGACCCTTCAATCTACCTTGTTCATGCTGACCAAGTTTCTCAATCTAAACCATTCTCATTTGCCTGTGTTTGGCCCATATCCCTCTAAGCGACCGTCACTGAATCCCCCACTGTCAACATCCTCGGGGCTATCGTTGACCAGAAAGTCAACTGGACTCAAAACATAAACACTGGCTACAAAAGCAGGTCAGAGGGAAAGAATTCTGTGGCGGTAACACACCTCCAGACTCCCCAAAGCCTCTCCACCATCTGCAAGGCACAAGTCAGGAGTGTAATGGAATACTCCCCACTTGTCTGGATGAGTGTAGCCCCAACAACACTCAAGAAGCTTTACACCATCCAGGACAAAGCAGCCGGCTTGATTGGCACCACATCCACAAGTATCCACTCCCTCCAACACCGGCATTCAGTAGCAGCAGTGTGTACTATCTACAAACTCCACTGCAGAAATTTGCGGAGGATTCTCAGACATCATTTTGTGAATCCACAATCACTTCCATGTGGAAGGACAAGTGCAGCAGATATATGGGAACACCACCACCTCCGAGTTCCCCTCCAAGCCACTCACCATCCTGACTTGGCAACATATCGCCTTTCCTTCACTGTTGCTGGGTCAAAATCCTGGAATTCCCTCCCTAAAGGCATTGTAGGTCAACCCATAGCATGTGGACTGCAGCGGTTCAAGAAGGCAGCTCCACACCACCTTCTTGTCAAGGCCAGTCAGTGACACCCACATCCCACAAATTAATTTTTAAAAAAATCACCCTTTCCTATTCATGTACCTGTCCAAATGTCACTTTAAATGTGCCTGCATCTTTCACTTCCTCTGGGAGTTCATTCCACATACACACCACCATCTAACCATTTGGAGTTGGAACATTAACGCTACCTGACACCATTCAGAATTAGAATGTTAGTAATTGGTTCAAACACATGGTGTAATACAGAAATTAAGGAAAAGAGAAAAAGGTTATTGGGAATGAAAAGATGGGAGAATAATTCCACAAATCAACCAAATTGCTGAGAGATGACCTTGTCGAGGTATATAAAATCATGAAGGGCACGGATAGGGTAAATAGACAAGGTCTTTTCCCCAGTGTAGGTGAGTCCAAAACTGGAGGGCATAGATTTGAAGTGAATGGAGAAAGATTTAAAAGGGACCTAAGGGGCAACTTTTTCATGCAGAGCGTGGTGTGTGTATGGAATGAGCTGCTCCAGGAAGTGGAGGAGGCTGGTACGATTACAACATTTAAAAGGCATCTGGTTGGCTATATGAATGGGAAGGGTCTGGAGGGATATGGGCCAAAAGCTTGCAAATGGGACTAGATTTACGTGGGATATCTGGTCGGCATAGGTGAGTTGGACGTAAGGGTCTATTTTTGTGCTGTATATCTCTATGACTCTATAAATTGATGAGGGCAGACGGCTCCAGTGGGCAGCTGGCAATGATCCTTCTATAGTCGGCTAAATGACCTTTTGCTGAACTGAACTTTCTGAATCTTTAATCATGCGGATTGTGGAAAGAGACAAGGAAATTGATAAAACTTCCTACTTCTATTAAAATTATTTTTTAAATGTAATTTGGTTTTTTTTAATGCAGAGGTTGGTAAGAAGCTTTGTTAAGAACACTGTCTCACTTGTTTTGTTTCCGATGGGTTTGCGACTGGAGGGTTCAAAGTATTAAGCTCCTCGCCAATAAGGTGGAGCTAAGTTTATAAGCTTGACATGGACAATTGATCTTACATAGACAATCAACTTGCTGATTACAGCAGACACATATACAATCTTACAAATATATGTTGTCAGTAAATAAAAAAATCCCAGAAAGTGACAATCAAAAGTAGAATGTAAAATGACTTTAATGAAAGACTCTAAAGCTGTAATGATGTCATATGACTGCAAAATAAAAGTGCCACTTGTCCTCCATGGGTAGAACAGAATTATTAAGACTTGCTCATTTAGATGAAAAATGCCACATCTCTTAATTTCGATAGGTTGTAAATCTATTTGAATAGAACTGCCATTTTTCATTATATATATCAGCTGCACTGTTTACCCAATGTTGACAGCTCAATCATAAGGATATTACTTTGTAGTTCTAAAGTAGAATTATGTGCAAATGAAAAACCTTCTTCTTGATTCTATTGAACCTGTAAAGTGGCCATTTTTGGATTTGCTGTGTTAACTGTACTGAGCTCCTGTTAATGCTGTGGATTAAATAGTTCTTCACGCTGCTGTAAGTGAGTAAAGTCCAGCTGTCAATCATTCACACAACTTTGTAATCCTGTTCAAATCCAGGCTCCATACCTAGAGGACAGATGGGCAGTGTTGCACTCTGTATGCTGGTGGTGTGATACAGGGAATTCGCTGTATAAAAAGGGCAAAAATAAATCCACCAAGCACATTCAACACTTATGCTTTTATGTAATCCTGCATCCACGAAACCAGAACACCAGATTGCTCAACCCAAACCCCTCATTTTTGCATATTTCTTTAAATCAAAGTAGTGTATGTGAATAAAACTAAATAATTCATGAAACTTGCTCAGCCAGATTTCCCATGAATTAGACAACTAAGAATCTGATCTAAGAGTGAGGACTTGATGGATTCACATTTGAAGTCTACAGACCCTTCTGGATCCAGGTACCTGCCTGATGAGCTTTTCAGAAGGTGTCCAACCCTCTGTTTAAGAAAATAAAATTCACTGTTGTATTCGTTAAATAGGCAAATACAGAAAGTGCGTAGATTATATTTAACCCCCTCAACCCACCCAAAAGAGGAGTCCTGTTTGAAAAAATCATGCTATATTGTATTGTTGCAGTCGTTCTAAAGGGTGCTAGCTAAAGTCAATGGAAATACTATTGGATATGGATGAAAAGAAATAAAAGGTATAATATATAATTCTCAAAATGCAGGTAAATAAATCCACAAAAAGGCTTGAAGAACTTGGCACATTTATAACTAGCATAAAAGTACAAAAAATAGAAATGAGGAGGAGTTTAGACAAAACAATGCTTTATCACAAAAATTAAGCTACTCTGAGCAGTTTTGGGAGACCATTACAAAAAGACATTAAGTAGCAAACTAGTTTCTTTGGTTGAGGAGTCAGTGATGAGAAGGTGTTAATTAAAAATTATTACTATATGAGTTGAGGACAGGTTAGGCTTGGTGAAATTTATCAACACAGCAGGTTGGTCGATATTGATTTCCTGCTACAAAGCATTCTTGTAGTCAAAGAGCACTTTTCAGTGGAAATTCAACATGTATTTGGAGCAGCAGATGATTCGGAGTGAAATACATGCAATGGGGAGAGTGAAAGCCAGTGGAGTTACTTTCAGAAATTTCTTTTAACAAAGAGTTGCCACAGACACTGGAATTTGTACTGTAATAACCAAATATCCATTCTACTGTGATGGAATTTGCAATAAATCAGATTACATTTTCAAGGTATTAGAAGTAAATATTTGGAAAATGACAATGGTTTATGAAGAAAATGCTTGGTAAAGATGATGTCACACAGTTATTTTTATTTTCCCAAGACATCCTATTTACAGCCTGACAATTTCTGTGAATTAATGATAAACTTACATTTACAGCAATTTTATCATTGTTAAGTGCAACTTTGCAATGAAAACCCCAAATTGCTTCAGAACAAAGTGGACTCAGATTTTCTCTTCTAAAGAGTCTCTTACAGGCTCTCTTTCGGTACCTGGGAGTGCTTAATGTGCCTTCGGATTTAGACTGAAGCTGCACACTCGTGGTTGCATCATATAAGCAGAGCTGCTCGATATCAAAACCACTATTGTGTTTACAAATATGCCCTAAGAAGATAGTCTGGTAAGGAACGTTTTCACTGTGGACAGCAAAATACTGAGCACAGATGTGAAGTAACTGATAATACAGAATCCGTTTTAGGCTAGTTTTAGTCGTCCTTCAATCTGTAGTGCTTTTGTTTTTGACTTCATCTGAAAAATAGCCCAGAGGAATCATATTAATTCTGTCTTTGTAGGTGGGTTGAATTAACATATAACTTAAATAATTGTTGAAGCACTAGGATTAGTGTTGTTCTCTACCCCCAAGGAATTCATAGAATTCCTACAGTGTGAAAGCAGACTATTCAGCCCATTGAGTCTGCATCACCCCTCCGAACAGCATCCCACCGAGACTGGGGTCTCTGGCGTTGTGAGGCAGCAGTGCTAGCTGCTGAGCCACCATGCTGCCCTAATTAAAAAAAAAGGTGCAAACCTTGAGCATATTCCTTTTGTTTGCAGAGGACAGGTCTGTGAGGATGAATTTATATAAGCATTAATTAATTATCTGGGAGTTTGGGGAGCCTATTGTTCCCCATTATTGTCTCTATGGCAATGCCTTGGTCAATCAGAGTTGACTTGCCAACTAAACAGTATCCTTTTATTCAAAAGTGCGGGTAAAGTTGCCATAGTCTTGCCAGACCATAGAGATGTACTCTCATCAGAAGGATGACTGGTGGTGGTTTAACCTGAGGGTCGCCATGCCTCAGGTGAGGAGAGAAGTTGACAAGGAGAATCCTTCATTGTAAACTAAGTCAGTTTAGGAATTGAACCCATGCTGCAAGCATCATGGTGCTTGCATTAATGAACGCCCGTTAACTTCATTGTAAAGTATGAATCACAATGATTATGGCACAGCAGACCATCTGTCCCATCATGCCTGCTCCAGCGCTATTACCTCGTGCTTATCTCCTGCCTCCTCCTAATATCCCAATACACCAAATAATCATCCAATGCCTTCATAAATTCTCCTTATTTTCTCTTTATTCATTCACGGGATGAGGGCATCATGGGCTAGGCAGCATTTGTTGCCCATCCCTAATTGCCCAGAGGACAGTTAAGAGTCAACTACATTGCTGTGGGTCTGGAATTGCTGATAGACCAGACCAGGTAAGGATGGCAGTTTCCTTCCCTGAAGGGCATTAGTGAACCAGATGGATTTTTCCTGACAATTGACAATAGTCATCGTTAGATTCTTCATTTTAGATATTTATTGAATTCAAGTTCCACCATCTGCCGTGACAGGATTTGAACACGGGTGCCCAGAAAGTTACCTGGGTCTCTGGATTAACAGTCCAGAAATAATACCACTAGGCCATTGCCTCCTCCAATGGCTCATAATAATTGACAACTTCATTAATTTTACAATTTCTGAATTTCTTTGGTAATTGAATTTCAATAGCTCCCTTGGTGGGATTTGAACCCACATCCCGGAGGATTAGCCTAGCCTCTGTTATTGCTGAAATGACATTAACACTACAATACCATCTCCATACTGGTCATTTGAAACTTGGCATTCCTGATGAATGCAAGATGAAAACCTTTAGCAATGTATCTCTTGTTTCAGCAATTTTCAAGTTCTGTTTGATCAAGTGACTATGCCTTTCTCATTATTTGCTTGTTGGATTAGCAGTTTGGGAATGATTGTGGGTGGAAATATGCATCAAGTTGGAAGATTTCTAATGAACAAGAAGTTCTTCACAACAGAAGTAGCTCTGCTTTACTTTTTTAAGACTTGGATTTGGTCCCTCACCAAAATTCAGAAAAACAAACCTTCTGTACATGTTTGCCTGCAGAGTGGAAAATTAGTCTGGGCAATCAAAGGTCGGATTCTAGTAGATGGATCCCATAAACCAAATGATTCACTGTTCCACAAAAATAAACCAGGTCAGGGAGTGGTGAGGGTGGATTATGATTAATTGAGAAGGGCCATTCTGCATAAATTAGATCGAACAGAGTGTGAGATTGAAGCAGATAGAGGGTGATAGCTACTGAAAAGGGCATCCTTATCCTCAGTGGATACCTCTGTCACATCATGATGCTGGTTTAATTTTGCATTTTAATTAATGTTTTTCCTTTGTGGTATTAATTCAGACAGTTTCCTTCATATGTAAACTTAATTTTAAAAAATGATTAAATCGCAAAGAATAAAAGACACGTTTAGGGAAAAGTAAATACCATAGATGTGCAGAGTTGCATAATTTTGGAGTCATGGCCCAAAGAATAGAGTAGAATATAGTGACTGAGTTTGATTACAACAGTGAAGATAAATATTGTGCTGTAAAGGAAAACTGAAGTTTTTCCAATAAAGTAAATAGATTGTTAGCTTTCATAGAGATTCAGAAGTGCATTATTGCCATGGTAACCTTTCCAACCTAGAGACCTCCTTGAAGGTGTCCACTAGATGAATCAGGCTTTTACCGAATCAAGCATAGTTTTCTCTTGCAAGGAGCTAATCAAAGCTTCACAGGACAAAGTAATCATTAGATAAAATAGAAACATAGAAAATAGGAACAGGAACACACCATTCAGCCGTTCTAATCTGCTGCACCATTCAATATGGTCATGGCTGATCAGCGCCTTTACAAAGGATAGTTTATTCGTTCCAACTAGTATCTCACCGAGCATGGATAATATTTATTCCCCAGATGAAAGAAAACCTGTTGAATTTTACAATGTTTTACAAACACTAACATTATCTAACCCTTGGATTGTTTCCTGCACTTCTGAATCATATCTTCTGGACCCATCTTTTAACAATTCTTTCCTTAAGGAGAGGGCACAAGGTTTGAGGAACAGGAGCAAGCTTTACCTTAAAGGAGGAGAATGCAAACTGCAGGAAAAATGGAATCAGACCCTGAGCATCACCACCTGCGCTAAACTGCATCAAGGGCTATTTAAAATCCTATGTACGACATGTTGCAAAAGCATGTTCAATTGCACCTTCGGGCTCTGTCCTTCACATTCAGCTGTCAGGGTCTATTAGCACTATGACAAGTTTCAACCATTCTTTATTTCAATAACAGAGCTATCTTATGATTGCACTGCACTAGCTTTTTAATCATAAATTTCAAGAAATTGCATTTTGAAATATTTTGTAAAGGCTTTGTCCCTCTGCGCATATTAATTATCAGAATATGAAAATGTACAGAACTAGAAATGACTGTCCTTTTAGACTGTCAGCCTAGAAATAAAAATTAGTAAAATTTGTAAATGACATTCAGGTCCAACTCATCTTGTATACTTAGAAAAATGTACCAGTCTGCTCACTTGCAAATATTTTTTCTTTTCTTCTGTACAGCATCTGGAAAGTACCTGGAAGTATCATGTTCTACAACACTTCCTTTCATCCTTCTATGAGATGTTCTTTCCTTCTGGACACTCAGTCAGCCCATTGTTGATTTTGTTAGTATAGTCAGCTGCTGCTGTCTCCCTTGCCAGTTAATTCTGCCAACTTCTGTGAAAATTAACCAGCTCCAAAATGTCCATTCTGTTGTACTCCTCTTTAGATCTGGGCTACATTCTCTTGTAAGGTTTGAGGTATTACAAAAGAATATGACTAACATTTAATTTTGTCTATCCACTTAAAGATATCTATATATTCGTGCCTGAAGCCAGTGTATAGTGGCTCAGTGGTTAGCACTGCTGCCTCACAGTACAGGGACCTGGGTTTGATTTCAGCCTCGGGTGACTGTGTCTGTGTGCAGTTTGCATGGTTGTCTCCATGTCTGCATGGGTTTTTCTCTGGGTGCTCCAGCTTCCTTCCACAGTCCACAAAGCTGTGCAGGTTGGGTGCAGTGGCAACAGTAAGTTGCCCTGTGGGGACCAGCGATGTGTAGGCTAGGTGGATTAGCTGTGATAAATGCAAGGTTTGGTGGTGGGGGATCTGGGTGGGATATTCCCCAGAGGGTTGGTGCAGATGTGATGAGCTGAATGGCCTTTTTCTACACTGTAGGGATTCTATGATTCTACACATTTGGTTGCAGGGTGACAGCATGAAGAATGTGCGCATGCATCTTGGTGTAATCAGCTTCATCCTTCCTCCTCGTACCCCATTACTGTTTATATGCCTCTGGCTGATTTTTGCATTAAGGTCGGTTCTGCTATAACGCGATAGTTGCGTTCCTGTGCAACATTGTGTTATAGAAACTTGTGCTATTGAAATAACAGGGCCTATGGGAAACATGGGGTTGGGGCAGACCAGCAAAAAAAAATCACTCCAGAATCACTCAAAAATTACTCAAAAACCTAACACAAAGGACAGCACAATTTGAATAAATGTTGATTTCATTTCTCATAATGAAATAAAAGTAAATTTAACTCTTTACATTATTGATAGTGATTTTCAGCAGATTAACAAATAATCAAACTGAACTATTGAGAAATATGCTTCTTACTGATTGTGAATCTAGCTGCATTTTAATGGAAAGGAGGAGTGCAGCTAAAACTGTGTTGCTCAAATATTATTTTATTTTTTTAAGTTTATTTATGATTTTTGTTTCTGGAATCTACCACTTGTAGCAGAATATATTGTGCCTAAC